>NC_086124.1:33959720-34314720 GCF_963921235.1 Mobula hypostoma
TATTTATATATATTATATATACATTCATATATTTGTTTATATATATATTTATATATTTTTTATATATATTTATATATTTTATATATATTTATATATTTTTATATATATATTTATATATTCTTTTTTTATATATAGATTCACATATCTCTCTCTTTTTTATATCACATACTCTCTCTATCTTATATATACATCACATACTCTCTATCTTTATACACTCACACTTTATCTCTCACACAGACATATACACTCTCTCCCTCACACAGACACCCACACATACTCCCACCCATACACTATATATATTTATATATTCTATATATATACATTTATATTTTTCAGTATACATTCATATATCTTTATATATACATTTATATATTTTTTTTATATATATATATATATATATATATATATTTTTATATATATTATATTTTCTGTTTATATATATTTACATATTTTCTTTTTATACATATATATTCACATATATTCTTTTTTATATATATTTATATATTTTTTTATATATATATTTATATATTTCATATATACATTTATATATTTTTATATTTCATATATACATTTATATATTTTATATATATATTTATATATTTTTTATATATATATTTATATATTTTTTATATATATATTTATATATTTTTATATATACATTTATATATTTTTTATATATATTTATATATATTTTTTATATATATATTTATATATTTTTTTTTTATATTTATATATATTTATATTATATATATATTTATATATTTTTTTATATATATTTATATATATATATTTTTTTATATATATATTCATATATTTTATATTCATATATATATTTATATATATTTTTTTTTTTTATATATATATTTATATATTTTATATATACATTTATATATTTTTTCATATATATTTATATATTATATATACATTCATATATTTTATATATATATTTATATATTTTTTATACATATATATATATATTTATATATATTTATATTTATATATACATTTATATTTTTTTTTATATATATTTATATATTTTTTTTTATATATTTTATATATTTTATATATATTTATATATTTTTTATTTATATATATATATATATATTATATATTTTATATATACATTTATATATTTTTTATATATACATTTATATATTTTTTTTTTTATATATACATTTATATATTCATATATATATTTATATATTTTTCATATATATTTATATATTTTTTTTTATATATATATTTATATATTTTTTTTATATATATATTTATATATATTTTTTTTTTATATATATTTATATATTTTTTTTTATATATATATTTATATATTTTTTTATATATATATATATTTCATAGACATTTATATATATTTTTTTTATATATACATTTATATATTTTTTATATATATATTTATATATTTTTTTTTTATATATACATTTATATATTTTTTTTTTATATATACATTTATATATTTTTTCATATATATTTATATATTTTTTTTTCATATATATATTTATATTTTATATATATATTTATATATTTTTTTATATATATATATATTTTAGATATATATTTACATATTTTTTATTTTTTATATATATTTATATATTTTATATATACATTTATATATTTTATATATACATTTATATATTTTTTTTTTTCATATATATTTATATATTTTTTATTTTTATATTATATATTCAGATTACATTTTGATATATTTTATATATATTTTATATTTTTTATATATATATTTATATATATTTTTTATATATATTTATATATTTTATATATATTTATATATTTTATATATATATTTATATATTTTTTTTTATATATAGATTTATATATTTTTTTTACATATATATTTATATATATTTATTTTCATATATATTTATATTTTTTTTTCATATATATTTATATATTTTATATATAAATACACACATATTTTTTTTTATATATACATATATATATATACATACATATTTTTTTTTATATATATATATATATTTTTTTTTATATATATTTATATATTTTTTTTTTTATATATATTTATATATTTTTTTTATATATATATTTATATATTTTTCAGTAAGACATTTATATATATTTTTTTTTATATATATTTATATATTTATATATATAGATTTATATATTTATATATACATTTATATATTCAATATATATATTTATATATTGTTTATATATATTTATATATTTTTTTTTATATAAGCATTTAATATATTTTATATATATATTTATATATTTTTTATATATATATACATTTATATATTCATATATATACATTTATATTTTCATATATATTTATATATTTTTTGTTTATATATAGATTCACATATATTCATAGATATTTATATATTTTTTTTATATATATATTTATATATTTTATATATATATACATTTATATTTTCATATACATTTCATATATTCATAGATATTTATATATTTTTTTTATATATACATACATTTATATTTTTATATAGACATTCATATTTTTTATATATATATTTATATTTTATATATACATTTATATTTTTTTATATATATATTTATATATTTATATATATATTTATATATATTTATATTATATATACATATATATATTTTATATATATTTACATATTTTTATATATATTTATATATTTTATATATATTTATATATTTTTTAATATATACATTTATATATATTTTATATAGACATTTATATATTTTCATATATATATTTATATTTTTTTTCATATATATTTATATATTTTATATATATATTTATATATTTAATATAGTATATATATTTCATACCTCTTTTTATATTTATATTTATATATTTTATATATATATTTATATTCATTTTTCTGATATATATTTATATATTTTTTGTTTATATATATATTTATATATTGTTTTTTTATATATACATTTATATATATTTTATATATATATTCAACATATTTTCGTTTTTTCATATATATACATATATATATTTTTTTTTTTTATATATACATTTATATATTTTTTTTTCATATAAGACATTATATATAATATTTTAATATATACATTTATATATTTTTTCATATATATATATTTATTATTTTTATATATATTTATATATCTTTTTTTCATATATATATTTATATATTTTTTATATATACATTTATATATTTTTATATAGATATTTATATTTTTTATATATACATTTATATATATTTATATATATATTATTCATATATATTACATATATATTTTTATATATATTTTTTTTTTATATATACATTTATATTTTTTTTTTATATATACATTTATATATTTTTTTATATATACATTTATATATTTTATATATACATTATATATACTTCTTTTTTCATATATATATACATATTTTTTATTTTATATATATATTTATATATTTTATATATACATTACATATATCCTGTTTATATATATACATTATATATTTTTTTTTTCATATATATATTTATATATTTTCAATATAGACATTATATATATATTTTATACTGTATTGACATATTTTTTTTTTAGATATATATTTATATATTCTCTTTTTTACATCGGATATTTATATATTTATATATACATTTATTCTTTTTCTACATATACATTTTATATTTTATATATACATTTATCATATTTGTTTTACATATATATTTATATATTCATATATATTTATATATTTTCATATATACATTTATATTTTTTAATATATACATTTATATTTTTTATATATATACATTTATATATTTATATATATACATATATATATTTTATATATACATTATATATATTTTATATATACATTTTATATATTTTTATATATACATTTCACATATTTTATATATATATTATATATTTGTTTTTTACATATATATTTATATATTTTTTTTCATATATTTATATATTTATTTTTCATAGGCATATTTATATATTTTATATATACATTTATATATCTTTTTATATATATATTTTTATATATATTTATATACATTTTATATATAATATTTATATATTTTATATATAGATTATATATATTCTTTTTTACATAGATATTTATATATTTTTTTTCACATATATATTTATATATTTTTATATATATATATTTATATATTTATATATATTTATATATTTTCTTCTTATATATATATACATATATTCTTATTATATATATTATATATATATATATACTCTTTTTTCAAATATATATATATATATTTTTCATATATATTTACATATATTTTCATATATATTTATATATTTTTTTATATATACATTTATATATTTTATCATAAGATATTTATATATCTTTTTTTATCATATATTTATATATTTTTATATATATATATTTATATATATATATATTTTATATATATTTATATATTTTTTATATATATATTTATATATTGTTATAGATTATATATTTTCATATATTTATATAGACATTCAGATAGATTTACATATATATTTATATATTTTATATATATATATATTTATATATTTACATATATATTTATATTTTATAGATATTTATATTTTTTGTTTATATATTTATATATTTATATATTTTTATATATATATAGATTTATATATTTTATATATATATATATATTATATTTTTCATATATATTTACATACTCTTTATATATATATTTATATATTTTTTATATATATATATTTATATATTTTTTTCAGATAGATATTTATTTTTTATATATATATTATATATTTTATATATATATTCACATATCTTTTTTTATATATATATATATACATCTTTTTTATATATACATTTATACACACTCTTTTTTTTCATATATAGATATACATATTTTTTATATATACATTTATATATTTTTTATTTTTATATATATATTTATATATTTTACATATATATTTATATATCTGTTTTTTTGAATATATACATTTATATATTTTTTATATATATATTTATATATTTATATATACATTTATATATTCATATATACATTTATATTTTTTTTTTCATATATATATTCATATATTTATTTTATATATACATTCATATATTCATATATATACATTTATATATTATATATACATTTATATATTTTATATATACATTCATATTTTCACATATATATTTAATTTTTTCATATATATTTATATATTTTATATATATATTTTATATATTTTTTATATATATATACATTTATATATTTTTTATATATACATTTATATATTTTTTTTTATATATATATTTATATATTTATATATATATTTTATATTTTTTTTATTTACATATATATATTTATTTTTATATATATATTTATATATTTTTTTTTTTATATATATATTTATATATATTTTTTTTATATATACATTCATCGTTTTTTATTTTTATATATATATTATATATATTTTATATATACATTTATATATCTTTTTTATATATATATTTATATATTTTTTTTCATATATATTTTAATATATTTTTTCAATATATACATTTATATATTTTTTTATATATACATTTATATTTTTGTTTTTTATATATATATTTATATATTTTTTTTTTATATATATATTTATATATTTTTTTTTTATATATATTTATATATTTTTTTATATATTTATATATTCTTCATATATTTTATATATATTTATATACCTCTTTTATACATACATTGAAACACTTTGTTTTTTTATATATATATTTACATATTTTTTTTTATATATTTATATTTTTTTTTATATATATATTTATATATTCTTTTATATATAGATATTTATATATTTTATATATATATTTATATATCTTTTTTATATACATTTATATATTTTGTTTTATATATACATTTATATATTTTGTCTTTTACATATACATTTATATTTTTTTTAACATATACATTTATATATTATATATACATTCTAACATTTTTCACATACATCATCATATCTTTCTTTATATATATCTATATATATTTTTATATATACATTTATATTTTTTTTTTCATATATTTTATATATATTTATATATATACATTTATTTTTTCATATATACATTTATATATTTTATATATATATTTATATATTTTTTGAGAATATATTTATATATATTTATATATACATTTATATATTTTTTTATATAGACATTTATATATATTTTTTATTTTTATATATATATTTATATATTTTTTTTTAGATATATATATTTATATATCCTATTGATATATATATTCATTTTATATATATATTTATATATTATTTCTTTTATATACATTTATATATATTTTTTTTATATATATATTTATATATTTTTTATCATAGATATTTATATATTTTTTATATATACATTTATATATATTTTTTTTTATATATATATTTATATATTTTTATATATATATTTATATTTTATATATATTTATATATATTTTGTTTATATATATATTTATATTTTATATATAGATTTATATATTTTTTTTTATATATATTATATTTTTTTTTATATATACATTTATATATTTTATATATATATTTATATATTTTTATATATATATTTATATATTTTGTTCAGATATATATTTATATATTTTATATATATATTTATATATTTTTTATATATACATTTATATTTTTTTTATATATATATATATTTATATATATACATTTATATATTTTATATATATTTTATATATATTTCTATTCACATACATATTTATATATAAACTCTTTTTTTACATATATATTTACATATTTTATATATACATATATATTTATATATAATTCATATATATTTATATATTTTTTTATATATACATTTATTTTTTTTCATATATACATTTATATTTTTTTTTTATATATATTTATATTTTATATATACATTTATATTTTTTTATATACATTTATATTTTTATATATATATTTATATATTTTATATATACATTCATATATTTTTTTTCACATATATATTTATATATTTTATTTTTATATATATTTATATATTATATTTTATATATACATTCATATATTTTATATAGATATATACATTATTTATATATATTTATATATTTTATATATATATACATACATATTTTTTATATATATATTTATATATTTTTTAGATATATATTTATATATATTTATATATATATATTTATATATTTTTTATATATATATTTATATATTTTATATATACATTTATATATTTTATATATATATTTATATATTTTTTTTTTATACTTTATATATTTATATATTTTATATATATATTTATATATTTTTTTTATATATATATATTTATATTTTTATATATATTTATATATTTTTATATATACATTTATATATTTTTTATACATATATATTTATATATTTTTTATATATATATTTATATATTTTTATATATATTTATATATATAGATTATATATTTTATATATATATTTATATATTTTATATATACATTTATATATTTTATATTATATTTATATATTTTTATTTTATATATATATTTATATTTTTTTTATATATATTTATATTTTTTTATATTTTTCATTTCATTTATTTTATATATATTTATATATTTTTTATATATATATATATATATTTTTTTTACATATATATTTATATATTTTTTCATTTTATATATATTTATATATTATTTTTACATATATATTTATATATTTTATATATACATTCACATATTTTTCATATATATTTATATATTTTATATATATATTTATATTTTTATATATACATTATTTATATTTTTTATATATATATTTATATATATTTTTTTATATATATATTTATATATTTATATATATATATTTATATATATATATATTTATATATTTTTATATATAGATTTATATATTTTTTTTACATCAATATATTTATATATTTTTTATATTTATATATTTATATATATTTTTATTTTATATATATTTATATATTTTTTTTTCATATATATTTATATATTTTATATATATATTTATATATTTTATATATATATTTATATTTTTTATATATACATTTATTTTTTGTTGATATATATATACACATATTTTTATATATATATTTATATATTTTATATACATTTATATTTTTTATATATACATTTATATTTTTCATATATAGATATTTATATATTTATATATATATTTATATATTTTTTATATATTTATATATATTTTTATATATATATTTATATATTTTTTATATATATATATTTATATATTTATATATATATATATTTATCATTTTTATCATATATATTTATATATTTTATATATATATTTATATATTTTTATATATATATTATATATTTTTTGTTTATATATATATATATATATTTTATATATATTTATATATTTTTATTTTATATATATATTTATATATTTTTTTTATATATATATTTATATCTGTTTTATATATATTTATATATTTTTATATATATATTATATATATCTTTATATATACATTTAATAGTCCGTTTTTTATTCATATATATTTATATATTTTTTGTTTATATATATTTATATATTTTTATATATATTTATATATTTTTTAGATATACATTTATATATTTTATATATATATATTTATATATTTTATTCAATGATATATTTATATATTTTTTCATATATATTTATATATTTTATAGATATTTATATATCTTTTTTTTATATCTATATTTATATATTTTTTTATATATATATTTATATATATTTTTTATATATATTTATATATTTTTTGTTTATATATATACATTTATATATTTTTCTTTTATATATATATTTAAATTTATTTTTCATATACATTTATATTTTTACATATATATATTATATATTTTATATATATATTTATATATTTTTTCTTTTATATATATATATATTTATATATTTTTATATATATATTTATATTTTTTTTCAATATAGATATTTATATTTTTTTTTTATATATATATTTATATATTTTTTTTATATATATATTTATATATATTTATATATATATTTATATTTTTTTTATATATATACATTTATATATTTTTTCATATATATATTATATATTTTTTTTATATATATTTATATATCTTTTTTTATATATATATTTATATATTTTCATATATATATTTATATTTTTTTTTTTAGATATATTATATTTTTTTATATTATTTATATATTCTTTTTTTTTATAGATATATATATTTATATATATTTATATATATATTTATATATTTATATATATATTTATATATTTATATATATATTTATATATTTTATATATACATTTATATATTTTATATATACATTATATATTTTTTATATATATATTTATATATTTTTTGTTTATATATATATTTATATATTTTATATATACATTTATATATTTTTTTATATATATATCTATATTTTTTATTATATATTTAATATTTTTATATATATTTATATATTTTACATAGATATTTATATATTTTATATATATTTATATATTTTTTTTTATATATAGATTTATATATTTTTTTTAGATATATTTATATATTTTTTTTTATATATAGATTTATATATTTTTTTTATATATACATTTATATATTTTTATTTATATATAGATTTATATATTTTATTTTTTCATATATATTTATATTTTTCTTCATATATATTTTATTTTTATATATATTTATATATTTTTTTATATATATTTCATATCTTTTTATATATATATATATTAGATATATTTTTTTTATATATATATATATTTATATATATTTCTTTTTTATATATATATTCATATATATTTATATATTTTTTTTTCATATATTTATATATTTTTATATATATATTTATATTTTTTTTATATAATTTATATATTTTTTTTCATATATATTATATATATATTTTTTATATATATATTTATATATTTTTTTTTATATATTTATATATTTTATATTATATATATATATATTTTTTTATATATATTTATATATATTTTTTTATATATATATTTATATATTTTATATATATATATTATTTATATATATTATATATATTTTTATTTATATATACATTTATATATTTTATATATACATTTATATATTTTATATATATATTTATATATTTTTTTATATATATATTTATATATATTTTTTGTTTATATATACATTTATATATTTTGTTTTATATATATATATATTTTTTTTATATATATATTTATATATTTTTTATATATACATTTATATATATTTTTTGTTTCATATATATTATATATTTTTTTCAGATATATATATATATATTTATATTCTATATAGATATTTATATATTTTTTTTTATATATATATTTATATATTTTTTATATATATATTTATATTTTTTATATATATTTATATATATTTTTTTATATATATTTATATATTTTCATACATATATTTTATATTTTTATATATATATTTATATATTTTATATATATATTTATATATTTTGTTTATATATATATTTACATATTTTTTTTATATAGACATTTATATATTTTATATATATATTTATATATTTTTTTTTATATATATATTTATATATTTTTTGTTTATATATACATTTATATATTTTATATATATTTATATATTTTAGATATAGATATTTATATATTTTAGATATACATTTATATATATTTTTTATATATATTTATATTTTTTGTTTATATATACATTTATATATTTGTCTTTTCACATATATATTTATATTTTCTTCATAGATATTTTATATATTTATATATATATTTATATATTCTTTATATATTATATATTTTTATATATATTCATATTTTCTTCATTTTTTCATATATATTTATATATTTTCATATATATATTTATATATTTTATATATACATTTATATATATTTTTTTTTTTTATATATATATATTTATATATTTTATATATATATTTATTCTGTTTTTATATATATATTTATATTTTTTTTTTATATATATATTATATATTTTATATATACATTTATATTTTTCATATACATTTATATATTTTATATACAATATATATTCATATATATTTTATATATACATTTATATATTTTTTTTTTATATATACATTTATATTTTTTTATATATATACATTTATATTTTATATATATATTTATATATATTTTTTTATATATATATTTATATATTTATATATATATTTATATATTTTATATATATTTATATTTTATATATATATTTATATATTTATATATATATTTATATATTTTATATATATATTTATATATTTTTTTTTATATATATATTTATATATTTTTATATATATATTTATATATTTTATATATACATTATATTTATATATAATTATATTTTATATTTATATATATATATTTATATATTTTTATATATATGTTCACATATTTTTTATTTCATATATATATTTTATATATATATATTTTTTTTTTTACATATATATTTATATATTTTTATATATTTATATATTTATATTTTATATATATATTTATATATTTTTTATATATATTTATATTTTTCAATATACATTTATATTTTTTTTTATATATATATATTTATATTTTTCATAGATATTTATATTTTTTTTATAGACATTTCATATTTTTTATATATATTTATATTTTATATATATATTTATATATTTGTTTTATATATATATTTATATATTTTTATTCAGAGAGATATTTATATATTATTTTTATATATATATTTTATATTTTATATAACATTCACATATTTTTTATATATATTTATATATTTTCATATATATATATTTATATATTTATATATATATTTATATATTTTTCAGAATATATTTATATATTTTTTTTCATAGATATTTATATATTTATATATATATATATATTTATATATATTTATATATATATTATATATTTTATATATATATATTTATATATTTTATATATATATTTATATATTTTTATATTTATATATATATTTATATATTTTTATATATATATATATTTATATATTTTATATATATTTATATTTTTTTCATAGATATTTATATATTTTATATACATAATATATATTTTACATATATATTTATATATTTTATATTTATATATTTTTTTTATATATATATTTATATATTTTTTATATATATTTATATATTTATATATACATTTATATTTTTTATATATATATTTACATTTTTTTTTATATATATACATTTATTTTTTCATATATATTTCATATATCTTTTATTTATATTTATATTTATATATTTATTCATATATATATTTATATATTTTTTTTTTATATATATTTATATATTTTTTTTTATTTATTTATATATATTTTATATATACATTTATATATATTTTTTATATATATATTTATATATTTTATATATATATATTTATATATTTTTTTATATATATATTTATATATTTATATATATATTTATATATTTTATATATATATTTATATATTTTTTTTATATATATATTTATATATTTTTTATATATATTTATATATTTTTTCATATATATTTATATATTTTTTTATATATTTATATATTTTATATTATATATTTATATATTTTATATATATATTTATATATTTTATATATATTTATATATCTTTTTCATATTATATTTATATATTTTTTATATATACATTTATATATATTTTTTCATATATATTTATATATTTTTTGTTTATATATACATTTATATATTTTGTCTTTTCATATATATTTAATTTTTCATAATATTTTTATATATATTTATATATTATATATATATATTTATATATTTTTTATATATATATTTATATATTTTTCTTTTATATATATCTATATATTTTTTTTTTATATATAATTATATTTATTTATATATATATATTTATTCATATATATTTATATTTTCTTTTATATATATATCATATATTCATATATATTTCAAATATTTTATATATATATTTATATATTTTTATATATATATTTATATTTTTATATATACATTTATATTTTCATATATATATATATATTTTTATTTTTATATATATATTTATATATTTTTCATATATATTTATATATTTTATATTTATATATATATATTTTTATATATACATTATATATATTTTATATATATATTTATATATTTTATATATATATATTTATATATTTTATATATATTTATATATTTTATATATATATTTATATATTTTATATATATATTTATATATTTTATATATATATTTATATATTTATATATATATTTATATATATTTTTTGTTTATATATATATTTATATATATATAATATATATATTTTTTATATTTATTTATATATTTATATATAATATTTATATATATTTTTTGTTTATATATATATTTATATATTTTTTTTATATATATATATATATTTTATATATATATTTATATTTTTTATATATATATTTATATATTTTTTATATATATATTTATATATTTTTAGAAGATATTTATATATATTTTTTTTATATATATTTATATATTTATATATATATATTTATATTTTTTATATATATATTTATATATTTTATATATATATTTTATATATTTTATATATATATTTATATATTTTTTTATATATACATTTATATATTTTATATATACATTTATATATTTTATATATATTTATATATTTTTTTATATATATATTTATATATTTTTTTTATATATATATTTATATATTTTTTATATATAATATTTATATATTTTATATATAATTTATATATTTTATATATATTTATATATTTTATATATATTTATATTTTTATATATATTTATATATTTATATATATTTATATATTTTTTTATTGTATATATTTATATATTTTGTTTATATATATATTTATATATTTTATAGTATTTATATATTATATATATATATTTATTTTTTTTATAGATATTTATATTTTATTTATATATATTTATATATTTTTTTTATATATATGTTCATATATTTCATCTATATCATATTTATTATATATATATTTTTTTATATATATATTTATATATTTTATATATATTTATATATTTTTTATATATATTTATATTTTTTTTCATATATATTTATATTTTACATATACATTTATATTTTATATATCATACATTTATTTTTTTTATATATATATTTATATTTTTTTTCATAGACATTTCATATTTTATATATACATTCATATTTTTATATATACATTCATATATTTTTTTTTCATATATATTTATATATTTTTTATTTTCAAGAGATATATTTATATATTTATTTTTATATATTATTTTATATTTTATATAGACATTCATATATTTTTTATATATATTTATATATTTTTTTATATATATATATTTATATATTTTATATATATATTTATATATTAGAATATATTTATATATATTTTTATATATATATTTATATATTTTTTATATATATATTTATATATATATATATTTATATATTTTATATATATATTTATATATTTTTTATATATATATTTATATATTTTTATATATATTTATATATTTTTTTATATATATATATTTATATATTTTTTTTTTATATATACATTTATATTTTTTTTCATATATATTTATATATTTATATATATATTTATATATTTTTTTATATATATTTATATATTTATATATATATTTATATTTTTTGTTTTATATATATACATTTATATATTTTTATATATATATTTATATATTTTTTATATATATATTTATATTTTTTATATATACATTTATATTTTTTATATATATATTTATATTTTTTTATATATATATATATATATTTTATATATATATTTATATATTTTTTATTTTTATATATATATTTATATATTTTTTTTCATATATATTTATATATTTTATATTTTATATATATATTTATATATTTATATATACATTTATATATATTTATATATATATTTTATATTTTTTCATATATATATATTTATATATTTATATATATATTTATATATTTTATATATATATTTATATATTTTTTATATATATATTTATATATTTTTTTTTATATATATATTATATATATTTTACATATATATTTATATATTTTATATATATATTTATATATTTTATATATATATTTATATATTTTTTATTATATATTTATATATTCATATATATTTATATATTTATATATACATTTATATATCTTTTTTTCATATATATTTATATATTTTTATATAGATATTTATATATATTTTTTATATATATTTATATATTTTTTGTTTATATATACATTTATATATTTGTCTTTTACATATATATATTTATTTTTTTTATATATATTTATATATTTTATATATATATTTATATATTTTTATATATATTATATATATTTTTTATATATATATTTATATATTTTATATATACATTATATTTTCATATATATTTATTTTTTCACATATATATTTATATATTTTTTATATATATATATATATATATTTTTATATATATATTTATATATATTTTTTATATATATATTTATATATTTTTTATATATACATTTATATTTTTATCATATATATTTATATATCTTTTTTTATATATATATTTATATATTTTTTATTTTTATATATATTTATATATTTTTTTTTTATATATATTTATATATTTATATATATATATTTATATATTTTTTATATATACATTTATATATATATATATTTTATATTTTATATATATATATTATATATTTTTATATATATATTTATATATTTATATATATATTTATATATTTTTTTTATATATATATTTATATATTTTTATATATATATTTATATATTTTTTATATATATATTTATATATATTTTTTGTTTATATATATATTTATATATTTGTTTATATATACATATATATTTTATATTTATTTATATATTTTATATATATATTTATATATATTTTTTGTTTATATATATATTTATATATTTGTTTTATATATATATATATATTTTTTATATATACATTTATATTTTTATATATATATTTATATATTTTATATATATATTTATATATTTTTTTTTTCATATATATTTATATTTTTTAGAATATATTTATATATATTTTTTTATATAGATATTTATATATTTTTTATATATATATATTTATATATTTATATATATATTTATATATTTTATATATATATTTATATATTTTATATATATATTTATATATTTTGTTTATATATATATTTATATATTTTTTATATAGACATTTATATATTTTATATATATATTTATATATTTTTATATATATATATTTATATATTTTTTTTTATATATATTTATATATTTTTATATTATATTTATATATTTTTTTTTATATATATATTTATATATTTTTATATATACATTTATATATATTTTTTATATATATTTATATATTTTTTGTTTATATATATATTTATATATTTTGTCTTTTCATATATACATTTATATTTTTTTATATATATTTATATATTTTTTTTATATATACATTTATATATTTTTTATATATATTTATATTTTTTTTATATATATCTATATATTTATTTATATATACATTTATTTTTTCATATATATTTATATATTTTTTATATATATATATTTATATATTTTTTTTTAATATATATATTTATATATTTATATATATATTTATATATTTTTTAGAAGATATTTATATATATTTATATATACATTTATATATTTTATATATACATTTATATATATTTTTATTTTTTACATATATATTTATATATTTTTTTATATATATATTTATATATCTGTTTGATATATATATTTATATTTATATTTTATATATATTTATATATTTTTTATTTACATTTATATACATTTATATTTATTATATATAATTTATATATTTTTTTATATATATATTTATATATTTTATATATACATTTATATATATTTTTTTTTTTATATATATTTATATATTTTTTATATATATTTATATTTTTTATATATATATTTATATATATTTGTTTATATATATATTTATATATTTTTATATATATTTATATATTTTTTATTATACATTTATATTTTTTATATATATATTTATATATTTTATATATATATTTATATATTTTTTTTATATATACATTATATATTTTTTGTTTATATATATATTTATATATTTTTTATATATATATTTATATATTTTATATATATATTTATATTTTATATATATATTTATATTTTTTTCATATATATATATTTATATATTTTATATAGATTCACATATTTTATTTCACATATATATTTATATATATATATTTTTATATATATATTTATATATTTTATATATATATTTATATTTTATATATATATTTATATATTTATATATACATTTATTTTTTATATATAGATTCACATTTTTATATATATACATTTACATATTTTATATATACATTTATATTTTTCATATACATTTCCATATTTTATATATACATTTACATTTTTATATATACATTTATATATATTTGTTTCATATATATTTAATATTTTTTATTTTCATATATATTTATATATTCATTTTTACATATACATTTTTATATTTTATATAGACATTCATATTTTTTATATATATTTATATTTTTATATATATATTTATATATTTATATATATTTATATATTTTCAGAAGATATTATATATATTCATATATATTTATATATTTTATATATATATTTATATATTTTATATATATATTTATATATTTATATATATATTTATATTTTTTTATATATATCTTTTATATATTTTATATATATATTTATATATTTTTTATATATATATATATTTATATATTTTTTTATATATATATTTATATTTTTTTCATATATATTTATATATTTTTTATATATATTTATATTTTTTTTATATATAATTTATATATTTTATATATACATTTATATTTTTTGTTTATATATATATTTATATATTTTTTTTAATATATATTTATATATTTTATATATACATTATATTTTTTCATATATATATACATTTTTTTTTATATATATACATTTATATTTTCAATATATACATTTACATTTTTTTTCATATACATTTCACATATTTTATATATATATTTATATATTTTATATATATATTTATATATTTTTTTCATATATATTTATATATTTTTTATTTTCAGAGATACATTTATATATTTATTTTTACATATATATTTTATATTTTATATATACATTTCACATATTTTTTATATATATTTATATTTTTTTATATATATATATTTATATATTTTATATAATAAATATATTTTTTAAAGATATTTATATATATTTTATATATATATTTATATTTTTTATATATATATATTTATATATTTTATATATATATTTATATATTTATATATATATTTATATATTTTATATATCTTTTATATATTTTATATATATATTTATATATTTTATATATATATATATTTATATATTTTTTATATATACATTTATATTTTTTTTTCATATATATTTATATATTTATATATATTTATATATTTTATATATATATTTATATATTTTATATATATATTTTTATTTTTTTCTATATATATCTATATATTTATATATATATTTATATATTTTCTTTTTTATATATACATTTATATTTTATATATACATTTATATTTTTATATATATTTATATTTTTTATATATATTTATATATTTTTTATTTTTATATATATTTATATATTTTATATATATTCATATATCTGTTTTTTATATATATATTTATATATTTTTTATATATATTATATATCTTTTTTTTTATATATACATTTATATATATTTTGTTTATATATATATTTATTATTTTTTTTCATATATATTTATATATTTTATATATATTTATATATTTTATATATATATTTATATATTTATATATATATTTATATATCCTTTTTATATTCATTATTTATATTTTTATATATATATTTATATATATTTTTTCTATATATATTTATATATTTTTTGTTTATATATTTATATATTTTGTTTTATATATACATTTATATATTTATATATATATTTATATATTTTATATTTTATATATATATTTATATATTTTTTATATATATATTTATATATTTATTTTTACATATATATTTATATATCTTTTTTTATATATATTTATATATTTTTTATATATATATTTATATATATTTTTTACATATATTTATATTTTTTGTTTATATATATATTTATATATTCTGTCTCTCACACAGACACTCACACTCTCTCTCTCTCTCACACAGACACTCACACTCTCTCTCTCACACAGACACTCACACACTCTCTCTCACACAGACACTCACACACTCTCTCTCTCACACACAGACACACACTCTCTCTCTCTCTCACACAGACACTCACACTCTCTCTCTCACACAGACACTCACACACACTCTCTCTCACACAGACACTCACACACTCTCTCTCTCACAGACGCTCACACACTCTCTCTCTCTCACAGACACTCACACACTCTCTCTCTCTTACACAGACACTCACACACTCTCTCTCTCAGACAGACACTCACACACTCTGTCACACAGACACTCACACACTTTCTCTCTCTCTCACACAGACACTCACACTCTCTGTCTCACACAGACACTCACACACTCTCTCTCTCTCACACAGACACTCACACACTCTCTCTCTCTCACACTGACACTCACACACTCTCTCTTGTCTCACACACGCAGACACTTACAGTCTCCCTCTCTCTCACCCACAGACACAGACACTCTCCCTAACTTTCACGTATGTACACTCACACATTTCCTTGCTGTCATAAGCATACAGATGCTCACAGTCTTTCCATTTCTCTCACACAAACAGACTTATACACTCTTCCCCCCCCCAACTCTCACACACACTCTTCCCCTCACTCTCACAGACACAGGCCCTCACTTACTTTACCTCTCTCTCAACCATACAGACACTCACAAACTTCTCCCCTCTATCTCACACAGAAACTCACAGATGTTTCCCCCTGTCTCACACACACACCTCTCTTTCACACACACTCCACTCTCCCTTTATCTCACACACGCAGACACTCATAAAGATTTACTCTCTCTGAAACACACAGACAGTCACACATTCTCCCCATCTCTCTCTCTCTCTCTCTCTCTCTGTCACACACACACTTACACTCAATCTTCCCCTTGCACTCACCCACATAGACACTCACACACTCTCCCTCTCTCACATAGACACTCACACTCTTCTGCCCTCTCTCTCTCACACACACTTACACATACACATTCACAGTCTCTCCCTCTCTCTCACACACTTCACATCTTGTGGTGAGGTTGAATTAACCCTGTAAAGTCAGTGACATTGTTTAATCCATGGATAGAGTATACTCTAAACTTCTGGTTAGGGTTTAATAGTGAATTAACCATGTAATGGCTGTAACAATGTCTCATCCATGGACACAATAGTCAACCCTTTTAGTTCTTTTACCGAAATGCATGACCATACACTTCCCAACACTATATTCCCTCTACCAGTTATTTGCCCACACACCTAATCTGAGTCCTCCTTATTTCCTCAAAACTACCTAACCTTCTGCCTATCTTAGTATTGTCTGCAAACTTTGCAACAAAGCCATTGATTCTATCATCCAAATCATTGAAACTTCCAGTGCCTATAAAAAGTACTCACGCCCTTTGGAAGTTTTCATGTTTTATTGTTTTACAAGATTAAATCACAGTGGATTAAATTTCGACTTTTTCATGGTGATCAAAAGATAAAGACTCTTTCATGTGAAAGTGAAAGCAGATCTCTACAAAGTGATCTAAATTAATTACAAAGATATAAAACACAAAATAATTGATTGCATAAGTACTCAACCCCTTTAATATGACACACCAAATCATCACTGGTGCTGCAAATTGGTTTTAGAAGTCACACAATTAGTTAAAAGGAGATCTGTTTTTGGAGACCTGTGTACTCAAGGTGTTTCAATTGATTGCAGTAAAATACATCTGTATCTGGAAGGTCCAACTGCTGGTGAGTCAGTATCCTGGCAAAACTACACCATGGAGACAAAAGAACACTCCAAGCAACTCCGGAGAAAAGGTCATTGAAAAACACAAGTCAGGAGAGAGTACATTGTAATATTAGTGACAGACACAAATTGCTGGAGAAACTCAGCAAGTCAAGCAGCATCTGTGGAAATGACTAATTATCGAAGTTTCGGGCTGAAACCCTTCTTCAGAAACTAGTGTGTGTGAGAATGAGAGAGAGAGAGAGGGAGAGGGAGACTGTGTGTGTATGTTTGATTATGCATTTTTGTGTGTGTGTGTGTGTACACTGTATGCGTGAGTGTGTGTTTGTGTGTATGTACACTGTATGTGTGACTGTGTGTTTGTGTGTGTACACTGTATGTGTGAGTGTGTGTGTATGTACACTGTATGTGTGAGCATGTGTTTTTGTGTGTGTATGTACACTGAATGTGTGAGTGTGTGTGTGCACACTGTATGTGTGTGTGTCTGTGTGTACACTGTATGAGTGAGAGTGTGTGTGTACACTGTATGTGTGAGTGTGTTTGTGTGTATGTACACTGTATGTGTGTGTGTTTGTGTGTATGTACACTGTATGTGTGTGTGTTTGTATACTGTATGTGTGAGTGTGTGTTTGTGTGTATGTACACCATATGTGTGAGTGTGTATCTGTGTGTGTATATACACTGTATGTGTGTGTACACTATGTGTGAGTGTGTAGAAGTACACTGTATGTGTAAGTGTGTGTTTGTGTGTGTATGTACACTGTGTGTGTATGTACACTGTATGTGTGAGTGTGTGTTTATGTGTATGTACATTGCATGTGTGTGTATATGTACACTGTATGTGTATGTGTGTATGTACGCTGTATGTGTGAGTGTGTGATGTGTGTATGTACATTGCATGTGTGAATGGGTGTATATGTACACTGTATGTGTATGTGTGTATATACACTGTATGTGTGAGTGTGTGTGTATATACACTGTATGTGTGAGTGTGTGTATGTATACACTATATGTGTGAGTGTGTGTATATGTACACTGTATGTGAGTGTGTGTGTATATACACTATATGTGAGTGTGTGTGTATACACTGTGTGAGAGTGTGTGTGTATATATATACACTGTATGTGTATGTGTATATGTACACTGTATGCATGAGTGTGTGTATATATACACTGTATGTGTGAGTGTGTATGTACGCTGTATGTGTGAGTGTGTGTTTGTGTGAATGTACATTGCATGTGTGAATGTGTGTATATGTACACTGTATGTGTGTGTGTATATACACTGTATGTGAGTGTGTGTGTATATACACTGTATGTGTGAGTGTGTGTATATACACTGTATGTGTGAGTGTGTATGTATACACTGTATGTGTGAGTGTATGTGTACACTGTGTGAGTGTGTGTATATGTACACTGTATGTGTGTGTATACAGTGTGTGTGTGTATATACACTGTGTGTGTGAGTGTGTGTTTGTGTGTGTATATATGCACTGTGTGTGTGTATGTACACTGTGTGAGTGTGTGTATGTGTACACTGTATGTGTGTGTGTGTATACACTGTGTGTATGTGTGTTTGTGTGTGTATATGTACACTGTATGTGAGTGTGTGTGTATATACACTGTATGTGAGTGTGTGTGTATACACTGTGTGTGAGTGTGTGTGTATATATATACACTGTACGTGTGAGTATGTGTATATGTACACTGTATGTGTGAGTGTGTGTATATACACTGTATGTGTGAGTATGTATGTACGCTGTATGTGTGAGTGTGTGTTTGTATGTATCTACATTGCATGTGTGAATGTGTGTATATGTACACTGTATGTGTATGTGTGTATATACACTGTATGTGTGAGTGTGTGTATGTATACACTGTATATGTGAGTGTGTGTATATGTACACTGTATGTGAGTGTGTGTGTATATACACTGTATGTGAGTGTGTGTGTATACACTGTGTGTGAGTGTGTGTGTATATATATACACTGTATGTGTGAGTATGTGTATATGTACACTGTATGTGTATGTGTGTATATACACTGTATGTGTGAGTGTGTGTATGTATACACTGTATATGTGAGTGTGTGTATATGTACACTGTATGTGAGTGTGTGTGTATATACACTGTATGTGAGTGTGTGTGTATACACTGTGTGTGAGTGTGTGTGTATATATATTTACACACTGTATGTGTGAGTATGTGTATATGTACACTGTATGTGTGAGTGTGTGTGTATATACACTGTATGTGTGAGTGTGTATGTACGCTGTATGTGTGAGTGTGTGTTTGTGTGTATGTACATTGCATGTGTGAATGTGTGTATATGTACACTGTATGTGAGTGTGTGTGTATATACACTGTATGTGAGTGTGTGTGTATACACTGTGTGTGAGTGTGTGTGTATATATATACACTGTATGTGTGAGTATGTGTATATGTACACTGTATGTGTGAGTGTGTATGTACGCTGTATGTGTGAGTGTGTGTTTGTGTGTATGTACATTGCATGTGTGAATGTGTGTATATGTACACTGTATATGTGAGTGTGTGTGTATATACACTGTATGTGTGAGTGTGTGTATATGTACAGTGTATGTGAGTGTGTGTGTATATACACTGTATGTGAGTGTGTGTGTATACACTGTGTGAGTGTGTGTGTATATGTACACTGTATGTGTGAGTGTGTGTGTATATACACTGTATGTGTAAGTGTGTATGTACGCTGTATGTGTGAGTGTGTGTTTGTGTGTATGTACATTGCATGTGTGAATGTGTGTATATACACTGTATGTGAGTGTGTGTGTATACACTGTGTGTGAGTGTGTGTGTATATATACACTGTATGTGTGAGTATGTGTATATGTGTATATACACTGTATGTGTGAGTGTGTGTGTATATACACTGTATGTGTGAGTGTGTGTATGTATACACTGTATGTGTGAGTGTGTGTATATGTACACAGTATGTGAGTGTGTGTGTATATACACTGTATGTGAGTGTGTGTGTATACACTGTGTGAGAGTGTGTGTATATATACACTGTATGTGTGAGTATGTGTATATGTACACTGTATGTGTGAGTGTGTGTGTATATACACTGTATGTGTAAGTGTGTATGTACGCTGTATGTGTGAGTGTGTGTTTGTGTGTATGTACATTGCATGTGTGAATGTGTGTATATGTACACTGTATATGTGAGTGTGTGTGTATATACACTGTATGTGTGAGTGTGTGTATATGTACAGTGTATGTGAGTGTGTGTGTATATACACTGTATGTGAGTGTGTGTGTATACACTGTGTGAGTGTGTGTGTATATATACACTGTATGTGTGAGTTTGTGTATATGTACACTGTATGTGTGAGTGTGTGTGTATATACACTGTATGTGTAAGTGTGTATGTACGCTGTATGTGTGAGTGTGTGTTTGTGTGTATGTACATTGCATGTGTGAATGTGTGTATATACACAGTATGTGAGTGTGTGTGTATACACTGTGTGTGAGTGTGTGTGTATATATACACTGTATGTGTGAGTATGTGTATATGTGTATATACACTGTATGTGTGAGTGTGTGTGTATATACACTGTATGTGTGAGTGTGTGTATGTATACACTGTATGTGTGAGTGTGTGTATATGTACACAGTATGTGAGAGTGTGTGTATATACACTGTATGTGAGTGTGTGTGTATACACTGTGTGAGAGTGTGTGTATATATATACACTGTATG
This sequence comes from Mobula hypostoma, assembly GCF_963921235.1. NCBI lineage: Eukaryota > Metazoa > Chordata > Chondrichthyes > Myliobatiformes > Myliobatidae > Mobula > Mobula hypostoma. The sequence continues at coordinate 33,984,551 of NC_086124.1, forward strand.
TGTGAGTATGTGTATATGTACACTGTATGTGTGAGTGTGTGTGTATATACACTGTATGTGTAAGTGTGTATGTACGCTGTATGTGTGAGTGTGTGTTTGTGTGTATGTACATTGCATGTGTGAATGTGTGTATATGTACACTGTATGTGAGTGTGTGTGTATATACACTGTATGTGAGTGTTTCTGTATACACTATGTGTGAGTGTGTGTATATACACTGTATGTGTGTTTGTATGTACGCTGTATGTGTGAGTGTGTGTTTGTGTGTATGTACATTGCATGTGTGAATGTGTGTATATGTACACTGTATGTGAGTGTGTGTGTGTATATACACTGTATGTGAGTGTTTCTGTATACACTATGTGTGAGTGTGTGTATATATACTGTATGAGTGTTTGTATGTACGCTGTATGTGTGAGTGTGTGTTTGTGTGTATGTACATTGCATGTGTGAATGTGTGTATATGTACACTGTATGTGTATGTGTGTATATACACTGTATATGTATGTGTGTATATACACTGTGTGTGTGTATATATGCACTGTGTGTGTGTGTTTGTGTGTGTGTGTATATGTACACTGTATGTGTGTGTGTGTTTGTGTGTCTGTGTGTGTATGTACACTGTGTGTGTGAGTGTGTGTTTGAGTGTGTGTGTGTGAGTGTGTGTGTATATGTACACTGTATGTGTGAGTGTGTGTTTGTGTGTGTGTGAGTGTGTGTGTATATGTACACTGTGTGTGAGTGCGTGTGTGTGTGTGTGTGTGAGTGTGTGTGTATATGTACACTGTATGTGTGTGTATACACTGTGTGTGTGAGTGTGTGTTTGTGTTTGTGTGTGTGTGTGTGTGTGTATATGTACACTGTATGTGTCAGTGTATGTGTACACTGTGTGAGTGTGTGTATATGTACACTGTATGTGTGTGTGTATACACTGTGTGTGTGTATGTACACTGTGTGTGTGTGTGTGTGTGTGTGAGTGTGTGTATATGTACACTGTGTGTGTGTGTGTGTGTGTATGTACACTGTATGTGTGAGTGTGTGTTTGTGTGTCTGTGTGTGTGAGTGTGTGTGTGTATATGTACACTGTATGTGTGAGTGTATGTGTACACTGTGTGAGTGTGTGTATATGTACACTGTATGTGTGTGTGTGTACACTGTGTGTGTGTGTGTGTGTATGTACACTGTATGTGTGTGTGTGTGTATATGTACACTGTATGTGTGTGTGTGTGTGTACACTGTATGTGTGAGTGTGTGTTTGTGTCTGTGTGTGTGTGTGTGTGTGTGTGTGTGTGTGTATGTACACTGTATGTGTGAGTGTGTGTTTGTGTGTCTGTGTGCTATTTCGTGCTGTTTTGTTGTTTCCACCCTTTTCTTCATGGTTTCACCCATTCCGATCATACTTAAGCGCTGATGCCCGCCGCCTTCCCCTTTAAGTGGTAGCCGCCTCCGAGCGCGGGTACAAAAGGGCTGGGCAGTGCCCGAGTCGGGCGAGTGAGCGCAGTCATGGCTGAGGTGACTAGCTCGGGCGAGCCCGTGGAAAGCGGCTCTCCGCCGCCGCTAACTCCTGTCGGTGCCTTCGCCCGGCGGGGAGCGCTCCGCCAGAAAAACGTCCACCAGGTGAAGGAGCACAAGTTTATCGCCCGCTTCTTCAGGCAGCCAACCTTCTGTAGTCACTGCACCGACTTCATCTGGTGAGGGAGCGCCGGCAGACGGAGGGAGCGAGGGGAGGCTGACGTTCCGAGGGGGGATTGGGAAATGAGGGAGGGAAAACCACAATTTGCGGAGACAGGAGTCCTCTGCCTGTCCGCTCCTTCCGTTTCTGTCCATCGTTTTATTCCCACGTTGTCTTTCTTCCCTGGACTCTCTACCCGCTCATTTAGCCTTACACCTGCGCATATCTCTCTCCCTCTCTCCCTCTCCCTCCCCCCTCTCCCCCTCTCCTCCTCTCCCCCTCCTCTCCCCTCTCCCCCTCTCCTCCTCTCCCCCTCCTCCCCTCTCCTCAACCCCTCTCCCCCCTCTCCCCCCTCTCTCCCTCTCTCCCTCTCTCCCTCTCTCCCTCTCTCCCTCTCTCCCTCTCTCCCCCTCTCTCCCCCTCTCTCTCTTTCTTCTCCCTCCCTCTCTCCCCTTCCTCCTGTCCCCCTTTCCCCTCATCATGTTTCGGGGATGGTGGTAATAGAGGGACGGCGAGAGGGAGGGGGATACAGATTAATGGCTGGAGGGATTAAGGACAAGGGATGGGATTGGGCAGGGGTGAGGGAGGGGGAACTGGTCAGATTGAGAGAAAGGGAGTTGGGCATTTGAGGGAGGGATTGAGAAAGAGGGAAGTGGACAGATTGAGGGTGGGGAGAGGGGGAAGGGTTGAGGGAGAAGTGGGAGGGGTTGAAGGGGATAAGGAATGGATTGAGGGAGAGAGCAGTGGAAAGATTGAGACTGAGAGACCGTGTTAGGGATCTGGAGCTGTGGCTCGATGACCTACAGTGTATTAGGGAAAGTGAGCAGGAGGTAGAGAGGAGCTACAGGGAGTTAGTCACCCCGAGGCTGCAGGAGTTAGATAAGAGGGTCACTGTCAGGGAAGGGAAGGGAAGAGCTCAGAAAGTGGAGAGCAGCCCTCTGGCCATCCCCTTCAGTAATCGTTATCTCGTTTTGGATGCTGTTGAGGGGGGTGACCTGACAGAGGACGACCATGGCGCTCGGGTCTCTGGCACTGAGCCTGGTTCCATGGTGCAGAAGGGAAAGAAGAAGATGAGGAATGCGGGAGTCATAGGAGATTCCACAGTGAGAGGAACAGACAGGAGGTTCTATCAGCCTGACAGAGATACTCGCATGGTGTGTTGCCTCCCAGGCGCCAGGGTACGGGATGTCTCGGATCGGGTGCAGAGTATTCTGAAGGGAGAGGGTGAACAGCCAGAAGTCTGACATAGGTAGAAAATGGGAGGAGAGTTTTCAGGGAGTTGAGTAGGAAACTGAAAAGCACCTCCAGGGTAGTAATCTCAGGATTGCTGCCTGTGTCATGTGCTAACGACGGCAAGAATAACATTATCAGGCATATTAATGTGTGGCTGAGAGACCGGTGTAGGCAGCGGGGCTTTGGGTTCCTGGATCATTGGGGCCTCTTCTGGAGGAGGTACGACCTGTACAAAAAGGACAGGTTACCCCTGAACCCAAAGGGGTCCAATATCCTAGCAGGCAGGTTTAATAGAGCTGTTAGGGAGGGTTTAAACTAATTTGGCAAGGGGGGTGGGTGGGAATGGGAGTGATAGAGCTGAGGAAGGGGAAAACAGGAATAAATCAAAGGTAGCGTGCAACAGAGACGATGGAAAGGACAGGCAGGAGATGAGGCTTAATCACAGCCAGTGGGATGAGTTACAGGGCAATAGAGGCGTGGTGCAGTTAAAACGGAAAGCAACAAATACAGTCCTGGACTGAAAGTGTTGCATTTGAATGCATGCAGCATGAGAAATAAAATAGACAATCTTGAAATTCAGCTGCAGACTGGCGAATATGACGTTGTGGCCATCTCTGAAACTTGGCTAAAGGATGGCTGCCATTGGGAGCTGAACGTCCAAGGATATACAGTGTATCAGAAAGATAGTGTAGCCCCCTGGTAAGCCTCAGGCTCGCACAGCTCGCTTTCGTCTAGGGGGAGCAGTCTTTGGCCCCGCCAAACTGGGTAATCAAGTTTGTGTGATGTACCCCAGCCCGCCAGATAACAGACAATACACCATATGCGATTAAATGAGTACACTTTGTAGATATTACTGGAACTATGTAATTAATAGAGATAAAATATAAAAGGAAAGTAAAAGGCGCCAAACTTATCAAAGTTCAACCACTTCGTGCACAACCGTTGGAGCTCAATTAATAGAGTCTTCTTTCCTCCATTCGATCCCCTCTGATCTCCTCGACCCGCCGGCTGGGATCAACCATGGTGGTCGACCAGATGCTCCACACGAGTCTGTCTTCGTCTCCTCTCCTCACCGAAGACCCTGGGCATCAGACTCCTGCTCGGGGTCCATTCCGTCAGCCAGCTTAGAGCATCGCGTCTCCTCTCTCTGTCCCCATTGCGCCTTCTTCCCCAAAGCCCGCGCATCACAATAGCTTACAAACACACAAGAAAGAATAACATCTATCCCAATTGGTTCATTCTCTCTCTTATCAATAATATAACCCAAACAAGCAGAGAGAGAGAGAATTCCTTACAGCACAGTTATTTCAGAAAAACCATTTTAATTATAACATAACAAAGAAGGCATTTTAATTAGCCTACGCAGTAACATAAAAGAAGAAACCCTTTACAATAGGTTAGTAGGCAGAGGGGGTGGTGTGGTTCTATGTATAAGAAATAATATTAAATCATTGGAAAGAGATGACATAGGATCGGAAGGTGTAGAGTCTCTATGGGTTGAGTTTGAGAAATGGCAAGGGTAAAAGGAAACAACAGGAATTCTGCAGATGCTGGAAATTCAAGCAACATACATCAAAGTTGCTGGTGAACGCAGCAGGCCAAGCAGCATCTATAGGAAGAGGTGCAGTCGACGTTTCAGGCCGAGACCCTTCGTCAGGACTAACTGAAGGAAGAGTGAGTAAGGGATTTGAAAGTTGGAGGGGGAGGGGGAGATGCAAAATGATAGGAGAAGACAGGAGGGGGAGGGATAGAGCCGAGAGCTGGACAGGTGATAGGCAAAAGGGGATACGAGAGGATCATGGGACAGGAGGTCCGGGAAGAAAGACAAGGAGGGGGGGGTGACCCAGAGGATGGGCAAGAGGTATATTCAAAGGGACAGAGGGAGAAAAAGGAGAGTGAGAGAAAGAATGTGTGCATAAAAATGAGTAACAGATGGGGTACGAGGGGGATGTGGGGCCTTAGCGGAAGTTAGAGAAGTCGATGTTCATGCCATCAGGTTGGAGGCTACCCAGTCGGAATAAAAGGACCCTAATTGCAGTTGTATACAGGTCACCAAACAGCAGCCGGGATGTAGATTACAAAAGACAGCAGGAAAAGGCATGTCAGAAGGGCAATGTCATGATAATCATTGGGCATTTTAACATGAAAGTGGATTGGGAAAACTAGGTCAGTACCGGACCTCAAGAGAGAACTTGTAGAATGTGTAAGGGATGCTTTTTAGAACAACTTGTTGTTGAGCCCACTTAGGGGACTGGCTGTGCTGGATTGGGTGATCTGGAGGCGATAAGAGAGTTTAAGGTTACAGAACCCTTAGGGAACAGTGATCACAATATGATATTTTGAAATTTGAGAAGGAGTAGCTAAATTTCCAACATGTTGGTATTTCAGTGGAATGAAGAAAATTAGGATAACATGTAAGGGGGACTGGCCAAGGTTGACTGGAAAGGGACACTAGCAGGAAGGACAGCAGAGCAGCAATGGCTGGAGTTTCTGTGAAAAATGAGGGAAGTGCACGACAGATATATTCCAAATAAGAAGAAATTTTCAAATGGAAAAAGCTCACGACCGTGGCTGACTAGTGAAATCAGAGCTAAAGTAAAAGCAAAAGAGAGGGCATACAAGGAAGCCAAAGGTAATGGGAAGACAGAGGATTGGGAAGCTTTTAAAAACTTGCAGAAGGAAACTAGGAAGGTCATTAGGAAGGAAAAGATGAATTATGAAAGGAAGCTGGCAACTAATATCAAAGAAGACACTATAATTTTTTTAAGTATATAAAGGGTAAAAGAGAGTTGAGGATAGATATAGGGCCAATAGAAAATGACACCGGAGATATTGTAATGAGAGATGATGAGATGGCAGAGGAACTAAATGCGTACTTTGCATCAGTCTTCACAATGGAAGACATTTGCAGTATACCAGACATTCAAGAGTGTCAGGGAAGTGAAAATTACGACTGAGAAGGTGCTCAGGAAGCTTAATGATCTGAGGGTGGATAAATTTCCTGGACCTGATGGAATGCACCCTCGGGTTCTGAAGGAAGTAGCTGGAGAGATTGTGGAGCCATTACAATGATCTTTCAAGAGTTGATAGATTCTGGCGTTGTACCAGATGACTGGAAAATTGCAAATGTTACTCCGCTATTTAAGAAGGGTGGGAGGCAGCAGAAAGGAAACTATAGACCTGTTAGCCTGACATCAGTGGTTGGGAAGTTGTTGGAATTGATTGTTAGGGATGAGATTATGGAATACCTGGAAGCACATGAAAGATAAGCCAAAGCCAGCATGGTTTCTTGAAAGGAAAATCCTGCCTGACTAACCTACTGCAATTCTTTGAGGAAATTACAAACAGGGTTGACAAAGGAGATGCAGTAGATGTGGTTACTTGGATTTTCCGAAGGCCTTTGACAAGGTGCCACACATGAGGCTGCTTAGCAAGATAAGAGCCCGTGGAATTACAGGGAAGTTACTGGCATGGCTGGAGCATTGTCTGATCGGCAGAAAACAGAGAGTGGGAATGAAGGGATCCTATTCTGGCTGGCTGCTGGTTACCAGTGGAGTTCCACAGGGGTCGGTGTTGGGACCGCTGCTTTTTACGATGTATGTCAATGATTTGGACTATGGAATTAATAAATTTGTGGCTAAGTTTGCTGATGATACAAAGATAGGTGGAGGAGCGAGTAGTGTTGAGGAAACAGAGAGCCTGCGGAGAGACTTAGATAGTTTTGGAGAATGGGCAAAGAAGTGGCGAATGAAATACAACGTTGGAAAGTGTATAGTCATGCACTTTGGTGGAAGAAATAAATGGGCAGACTATTATTTAGATGGGGAGAGAATTCAAAATGCAGAGATGCAAAGGGCTTGGGAGTCCTTGTGCAGGATACCCTAAAGGTTAACCTCCAGGTTGAGTTGGTGGTGAAGAAGGTGAATGCAATGTTGGCATTCATTTCTAGAGGTATAGAATATAAGAGCAAGGATGTAATGTTGAGGCTCTATAAAGCATCCAAGAGAGAGAGGGGAAAGGGAAGAGAGAAAATTAACCCCCCACCCATGGAGTTCCTTTCCTGTCCCCTCCCGTGGTCTATTCTGGGTACAGTCCCACAAGTACCTCATACACTCAAAACAAGACCATCCTACACTTCAGGCCCTTCTGCCCAACTAGTCCCTGCTGCCATAGTCGTAGTAGTCATACTTTATTGATCCCAGGGGAAATTGGTTTTCGTTACAGTTGCACCATAAATAATTAAATAGTAATATGTAAATTACGCCAGGAAATAAGTCCAGGACCAGCCTATTGGCTCAGGGTGTCTGACCCTCCAAGGGAGGAGTTGTAAAGTTTGATGGCCACAGGCAGGAATGACTTCCTATGACGCTCTGTGTTGCATCTTGGTGGAATGAGTCTCTGGCTGAATGTACTCCTGTGCCCACCCAGTACATTATGTAGTGGATGGGAGACATTGTCCAAGATGGCATGCAACTTAGACAGCATCCTCTTTTCAGACACCACCGTCAGAGAGTCCAGTTCCATCTTAACGTCATCACTGGCCTTACGAATGAGTTTGTTGATTCTGTTGGTGTCTGCTACCCTTAGCCTGCTGCCCCAGCACACAACAGCAAACATGATCGCACTGACCACCACAGGCTCGTAGAACATCCTCAGCATCGTCCGACAGATGTTAAAGGACCTCAGTCTCCTCAGGAAATAGAAACGGCTCTGACCCTTCTTTTAGACAGCCTTGACCAGTCCAGTTTATTGTCAATACGCCCCCGCCCGCCCAGCTAGTCCCAATCTCCTGTGATCCTAACCTTCAAACTCACCTGATCCTCCATTACCCATCCAAGTGCCTTTTAAATGCTGTTAATGTTCCTGCCTTAACCACTTCCTCTGGCAGCTCATTCCATAAATGGACCTCCCTCCAGGTGAAAAAGTTGCCTCTCAGGTCCCTATTAAATCTCTTTCCCCCTCTCACCTTAAACCTGTGCCCTCTGGTTCTTGATTGCCCAGCCCTGGGGAAAAAGACAGTGCACTTTCACCCTATCTGTGCCCCTCGTGGTTTTATACACCTCTGTAAGGTCACCCCTCAGTCTCCTACACTCCGAGGAATAAAGTCCCAACCTGTCCAACCTCTCTCCATAACTCAATCCTGAGGTCCCAGTAACATCCTCGTAAATCTCCTCTGCACCCTTTCCAGCTCAATTGCACCTTTCCTACAGCAGGGTGACCAGAACTGAACACAATACTCCAAGTGCAGCCTCACCAATGTCTCATACAACTGTAACACAACGTCCCAACTCCTGTACTCAGTGTCCTGACTGATGAAGGCCAGCGTGGCAAACATCTTCTTCACTGCCCTGTCTACCTGTGACTCCACTTTCAGGGAACCATGTCCCTGTACCCCCGGGTCACACTGTTCTACAACACTCCCCAGGGTCCCTGTCTACCTGTGACTCCACTTTCAGGGAACCATGTCCCTGTACCCCTGGGTCACTCTGTTCTACAACACTCCTCAGGGTCCCTGTCTACCTGTGACTCCACTTTCAGGGAACCATGTCCCTGTACCCCTGGGTCACTCTGTTCTACAACACTCCTCAGGGTCCCTGTCTACCTGTGACTCCACTTTCAGGGAACCATGTCCCCATACCCCTGGGTCACACTGTTCTACAACACTCCCCAGGGTCCCTGTCTACCTGTGACTCCACTTTCAGGGAACCATGTCCCCATACCCCTGGGTCACTCTGTTCTACAACACTCCTCAGGGTCCCTGTCTACCTGTGACTCCACTTTCAGGGAACCATGTCCCTGTACCCCAGGGTCCCTCTGATCTACAACACTCCCCAGGGTCCCTGCCATTCCCTGTGAAATTCCAACCCTGTTTTATCTTCCCAAACACCACCTTCACCCTGTCTGCATGCAACGCCACTTTCAGGGAATTACTGCACCTTGGGAGGTCAAATGTAAAGGGTCAGGATACATGGCCGATGTACACTGGGAACTAAGTGTCTGCACAAGGAAATCAGGCACACGGCACATTTCCCTTCATCGGTCAGGCATTGAGTACAAGAGTCGGGAAGTCACGTTGCAGCCGTATTAAACTCTGGTCTGTCCGCTCTCGGAGTATCATGTGCAGTTCTGCTCTCCCCATTACGGGACGGGTGTGGGGGGCTTTGGAGAGGGTGCAGAAGAGGTTCACAATGACGCTGTCTGGATTATTCGGCAGAGCTATAATGAGAGGTCGGACAAACTTGGGTTGTTTCTCCTGGGGCAGTGCAGGCTGAAGAGAGATCTGAGAGAGGTTCACAAGATTACGAGAGGCAGAGTGGAAAGGTCTAATACTAGAGAGCATGTGTTTAAGCTGAGAGCTTAAAGCAGTGTGTGGGCAAGTTATTTTTTTAATACAGAGAGTGTGCACAGAGACACTGTGTACGGGGAATGGAGGGAGATGGACACTGTGTACGGGGAATGGAGGGAGATGGACATTGTGTACGGGGAATGGAGGGAGATGGACATTGTGTATGGGGAATGGAGGTAGATGGACATTGTGCATGGGGAGCGGAGGGAGATGAACACTGTGTACAGGGAATGGAGGGAGATGGACATTGTGTATGGGGAATGGAGGAAGATGGACATTGTGTATCGGGAGCGGAGGGAGATGAACATTGTGTACAGGGAACGGAGGGAGATGGACATGGTTTACGGGGATGGAGGGAGATGGACATTGTGTATGGGGAATGGAGGGAGATGGACATTGTGTACGGGGAATGGAGGGAGATGGACATTGTGTATGGGGAATGGAGGTAGATGGACATTGTGCATGGGGAGCGGAGGGAGATGAACACTGTGTACAGGGAATGGAGGGAGATGGACATTGTGTATGGGGAATGGAGGGAGATGGACATTGTGAACGGGGAATGGAGGGAGATGGACATGGTGTACGGGGAACGGAGGGAGATGGACATTGTGTATGGGGAATGGAGGGAGATGGACATTGTGAACGGGGAATGGAGGGAGATGGACATGGTGTACGGGGAATGGAGGGAGATGGACATTGTGTATGGGGAATGGAGGGAGATGACATTGTGTACGGGGAATGGAGGGAGATGGACATTGTGTATGGGGAATGGAGGAAGATAGACATTGTGTATGGGGAGCAGAGGGAGATGAACATTGTGTACAGGGAACGGAGGGAGATGGACATGGTTTACGGGGATGGAGGGAGATGGACATTGTGTATGGGGAATGGAGGGAGATGGACATTGTGTACAGGGAACGGAGGGAGATCGACATTGTGTACAGAGAAATGGAGGGAGATGGACATTGTGAACGGGGAATAGAGGGAGATGGACATTGTGTATGGGGAATGGAGGGAGATGGACATTGTGTACGGGGAATGGAGGGAGATGGACATTGTGTATGGGGAACGGAGGGAGATGGACATTGTGTATGGGGAATGGAGGGAGATGGACATTGTGTACGGAGAAATGGAGGGAGATGGACATTGTGAACGGGGAATGGAGGGAGATGGACATTGTGTACGGGCGACGGAGGGAGATGGACATTGTGTACGGGCGACGGAGGGAGATCGGGTTTGTACGGATGCTTGACTCTCCACGTCAATCGGTGCTCATACACATCTGTTCTCCTCCACAGGGGTCTAGGTAAACAAGGATTCCAGTGTCAAGGCAAGTAGTATTTACGTCTACCTCGCCTCAACCACGCTTCTCATAGAGACTCAGTTCCACAGGTCGGTCACACACTCCCGGGGTCAGACAGAGAGTGAATCTCCCTCCACAACATCCCATCACACAACCCCGCGGTCAGACACAGAGTGAAGCTCCCTCCACACCGTCCCATCACACACTCCCGGGGTCAGACATAGAGTGAATCTCCCTCCACACCGTCCCATCACACACTCCCGGGGTCAGTCAGACAGTGAATCTCCCTCCACACCGTCCCAACACACACTCCCGGGGTCAGACACAGAGTGAATCTCCCTCCACACCATCCCATCACACACTCCTGGGGTCAGACACAGAGTGAATCTCCCTCCACAACATCCCATCACACAATCCCGGGGTCAGACACAGAGTGAAGCTCCCTCCACACCGTCCCATCACACACTCCCGGGGTCAGACACAGAGTGAATCTCCCTCCACACCGTCCCATCACACACTCCCGAGGTCAGTCAGACAGTGAATCTCCCTCCACACCGTCCCAACACACACTCCCGGGGTCAGACACAGAGTGAATCTCCCTCCACACCGTCCCATCACACACTCCCAGGGTCAGTCAGACAGTGAATCTCCCTCCACACCATCCCATCACACACTCCCGGGGTCAGACACAGAGTGAAGCTCCCTGCACACCGTCCCATCACACACTCCCGGGGTCAGACACAGAGTGAATCTCCCTCCACACAGTCCCATCACACACTCCCGGGGTCAGTCAGACAGTGAATCTCCCTCCACACCGTCCCAACACACACTCCCGGGGTCAGACACAGAGTGAATCTCCCTCTACACCGTCCCATCACACACTCCCAGGGTCAGTCAGACAGTGAATCTCCCTCCACACCATCCCATCACACACTCACGGGGTCAGACAGAGAGTGAATCTCCCTCCACAACATCCCATGACACAATCCCGGGGTCAGACACAGAGTGAAGCTCCCTCCACACCGTCCCATCACACACTCCCGGGGGCAGACACAGAGTGAATCTCCCTCCACACCGTCCCATCACACATTCCCGGGGTCAGTCAGACAGTGAATCTCCCTCCACACCGTCCCAACACACACTCCCGGGGTCAGACACAGAGTGAATCTCCCTCCACAACATCCCATCACACAATCCCGGGGTCAGACACAGAGTGAAGCTCCCTCCACACCGTCCCATCAAACTCTCTTGGGGTCAGACATAGAGTGAAGCTCGTTCCACACTGTCCCATCACACACTCCCGGAGTCAGACACAGAGTGAATCTCCCTCCACACATCCCATCACACACTCCCGGGGTCAGACAGAGAGTAAATCTCCCTCCACACCGTCCCATCACACACTCCTGGGGTCAGACACAGAGTGAAGCTTCCTCCACACCGTCCCATCACACACTTCAGGGGTCAGACACAGAGTGAAGCACCCTCCACACCGTCCCATCAAACTCTCTTGGGGTCAGACATAGAGTGAAGCTCGTTCCACACTGTCCCATCACACACGCCCGGGGTCAGACAGAGAGTGAATCTCCCTCCGCAACATCCCATCACACACTCCCGGGGTCAGTCAGACAGTGAATCTCCCTCCACACCGTCCCAACACACACTCCCGGGGTCAGACACAGAGTGAATCTCCCTCCAGACCGTCCCATCACACACTCCCAGGGTCAGTCAGACAGTGAATCTCCCTCCACACCATCCCATCACACACTCCCGGGGTCAGACAGAGAGTGAATCTCCCTCCACAACATCCCATCACACACTCCCGGGGTCAGACAGAGAGTGAATCTCCCTCCACAACATCCCATCACACACTCCCGGGGTCAGACACAGAGTGAATCTCCCTCCACACCGTCCCATCACACACTCCCGAGGTCAGACACAGAGTGAAGCTCCCTCCACACCGTCCCATCACACACTCCCGGGGTCAGACACAGAGTGAATCTCCCTCCACACCGTCCCATCACACACTCCCGGGGTCAGTCAGACAGTGAATCTCCCTCCACACCGTCCCAACACACACTCCCGGAGTCAGACACAGAGTGGATCTCCCTCTACACCGTCCCATCACACACTCCCAGGGTCAGTCAGACAGTGAATCTCCCTCCACACCATCCCATCACACACTCCCGGGGTCAGACAGAGAGTGAATCTCCCTCCACACAGTCCCATCACACACTCCCGGGGTCAGTCAGACAGTGAATCTCCCTCCACACCGTCCCAACACACACTCCCGGGGTCAGACACAGAGTGAATCTCCCTCTACACCATCCCATCACACACTCCCAGGGTCAGTCAGACAGTGAATCTCCCTCCACACCATCCCATCACACACTCACGGGGTCAGACAGAGAGTGAATCTCCCTTCACAACATCCCATGACACAATCCCGGGGTCAGACACAGAGTGAAGCTCCCTCCACACCGTCACATCACACACTCCCGGCGGCAGACACAGAGTGAATCTCCCTCCACACCGTCCCATCACACATTCCCGGGGTCAGTCAGATAGTGAATCTCCCTCCACACCGTCCCAACACACACTCCCGGGGTCAGACACAGAGTGAATCTCCCTCCACAACATCCCATCACACAATCCCGGGGTCAGACACAGAGTGAAGCTCCCTCCACACCGTCCCATCACACACTCCCGGGGTCAGACACAGAGTGAATCTCCCTCCACACCGTCCCATCACACACTCCCAGGGTCAGTCAGACAGTGAATCTCCCTCCACACCATCCCATCACACACTCCCGGGGTCAGACAGAGAGTGAATCTCCCTCCACAACATCCCATCACACACTCCCGGGGTCAGACACAGAGTAAAGCTCCCTCCACACCGTCCCATCACACACTCCCGGGGTCAGACACAGAGTGAATCTCCCTCCACACCGTCCCATCACACACTCCTGGGGTCAGACACAGAGTGAAGCTTCCTCCACACCGTCCCATCACACACTTCAGGGGTCAGACACAGAGTGAAGCTCCCTCCACACCGTCCCATCAAACTCTCTTGGGGTCAGACATAGAGTGAAGCTCGTTCCACACTGTCCCATCACACACGCCCGGGGTCAGACAGAGAGTGAATCTCCCTCCGCAACATCCCATCACAAACTCCCGGGGTCAGTCAGACAGTGAATCTCCCTCCACACCGTCCCAACACACACTCCCGGGGTCAGACACAGAGTGAATCTCCCTCCACACCGTCCCATCACACACTCCCAGGGTCAGTCAGACAGTGAATCTCCCTCCACACCATCCCATCACACACTCCCGGGGTCAGACAGAGAGTGAATCTCCCTCCACAACATCCCATCACACACTCCCGGGGTCAGACAGAGAGTGAATCTCCCTCCACAACATCCCATCACACACTCCCGGGGTCAGACACAGAGTGAATCTCCCTCCACACCGTCCCATCACACACTCCCGAGGTCAGTCAGACAGTGAATCTCCCTCCACACCGTCCCAACACACACTCCCGGGGTCAGACACAGAGTGAATCTCCCTCCAGACCGTCCCATCACACACTCCCAGGGTCAGTCAGACAGTGAATCTCCCTCCACACCATCTCATCACACACTCCCGGGGTCAGACACAGAGTGAAGCTCCCTCCACACCGTCCCATCACACACTCCGGGGGCCAGACACAGAGTGTATCTCCCTCCACACCGTCCCATCACACACTCCCGGGGTCAGTCAGACAGTGAATCTCCCTCCACACCGTCCCAACACACACTCCCGGGGTCAGACACAGAGTGGATCTCCATCTACACCGTCCCATCACACACTCCCAGGGTCAGTCAGACAGTGAATCTCCCTCCACACCATCCCATCACACACTCCCGGGGTCAGACAGAGAGTGAATCTCCCTCCACAACATCCCATCAAACAATCCCGGGGTCAGACACAGAGTGAAGCTCCCTCCACACCGTCCCATCACACACTCCCGGGGTCAGACACAGAGTGAATCTCCCTCCACACCGTCCCATCACACACTCCCGGGGTCAGTCAGACAGTGAATCTCCCTCCACACCGTCCCAACACACACTCCCGGGGTCAGACACAGAGTGAATCTCCCTCCACAACATCCCATCACACAATCCCGGGGTCAGACACAGAGTGAAGCTCCCTCCACACCGTCCCATCACACACTCCCGGGGTCAGTCAGACAGTGAATCTCCCTCCACACCATCCCATCACACACTCCCGGGGTCAGACAGAGAGTGAATCTCCCTCCACAACATCCCATCACACACTCCCGGGGTCAGACAGAGAGTGAATCTCCCTCCACAACATCCCATCACACACTCCCGGGGTCAGACACAGAGTGAATCTCCCTCCACACCGTCCCATCACACACTCCCGAGGTCAGTCAGACAGTGAATCTCCCTCCACACCGTCCCAACACACACTCCCGGGGTCAGACACAGAGTGAATCTCCCTCCAGACCGTCCCATCACACACTCCCAGGGTCAGTCAGACAGTGAATCTCCCTCCACACCATCTCATCACACACTCCCGGGGTCAGACACAGAGTGAAGCTCCCTCCACACCGTCCCATCACACACTCCGGGGGCCAGACACAGAGTGTATCTCCCTCCACACCGTCCCATCACACACTCCCGGGGTCAGTCAGACAGTGAATCTCCCTCCACACCGTCCCAACACACACTCCCGGGGTCAGACACAGAGTGGATCTCCATCTACACCGTCCCATCACACACTCCCAGGGTCAGTCAGACAGTGAATCTCCCTCCACACCATCCCATCACACACTCCCGGGGTCAGACAGAGAGTGAATCTCCCTCCACAACATCCCATCAAACAATCCCGGGGTCAGACACAGAGTGAAGCTCCCTCCACACCGTCCCATCACACACTCCCGGGGTCAGACACAGAGTGAATCTCCCTCCACACCGTCCCATCACACACTCCCGGGGTCAGTCAGACAGTGAATCTCCCTCCACACCGTCCCAACACACACTCCCGGGGTCAGACACAGAGTGAATCTCCCTCCACAACATCCCATCACACAATCCCGGGGTCAGACACAGAGTGAAGCTCCCTCCACACCGTCCCATCACACACTCCCGGGGTCAGACACAGAGTGAATCTCCCTCCACACCGTCCCATCACACACTCCCGGGGTCAGTCAGACAGTGAATCTCCCTCCACACCGACCCAACACACACTCCCGGGGTCAGACACAGAGTGAATATCCCTCCACACCGTCCCATCACACACTCCCAGGGTCAGTCAGACAGTGAATCTCCCTCCACACCATCCCATCACACACTCCCGGGGTCAGACAGAGAGTGAATCTCCCTCCACAACATCCCATCACACACTCCCGGGGTCAGACACAGAGTGAATCTCCCTCCACAACATCCCATCACACAATCCCGGGGTCAGACACAGAGTAAAGCTCCCTCCACACCGTCCCATCACACACTCCCGGGGTCAGACACAGAGTGAATCTCCCTCCACACCGTCCCATCACACACTCCCGGGGTCAGTCAGACAGTGAATCTCCCTCCACACCGTCCCAACACACACTCCCGGGGTCAGACACAGAGTGAATCTCCCTCCACACCGTCCCATCACACACTCCCAGGGTCAGTCAGACAGTGAATCTCCCTCCACACCATCCCATCACACACTCCCGGGGTCAGACACAGAGTGAATCTCCCTCCACAACATCCCATCACACACTCCCGGGGTCAGACACAGAGTGAAGCTCCCTCCACACCGTCCCATCACACACTCCCGGGGTCAGACACAGAGTGAAGCTTCCTCCACACCGTCCCATCACACACTTCAGGGGTCAGACACAGAGTGAATCTCCCTCCACACCGTCCCATCACACACTCCTGGGGTCAGACACAGAGTGAAGCTTCCTCCACACCGTCCCATCACACACTTCAGGGGTCAGACACAGAGTGAAGCTCCCTCCACACCGTCCCATCAAACTCTCTTGGGGTCAGACATAGAGTGAAGCTCGTTCCACACTGTCCCATCACATACGCCCGGGGTCAGACAGAGAGTGAATCTCCCTCCGCAACATCCCATCACACACTCCCGGGGTCAGTCAGACAGTGAATCTCCCTCCACACCGTCCCAAGAGACACTCCCGGGGTAAGACACAGAGTGAATCTCCCTCCACACCGTCCCATCACACACTCCCAGGGTCAGTCAGACAGTGAATCTCCCTCCACACTATCCCATCACACACTCCCGGGGTCAGACAGAGAGTGAATCTCCCTCAACAACATCCCATCACACACTCCCGGGGTCAGACAGAGAGTGAATCTCCCTCCACAACATCCCATCACACACTCCCAGGGTCAGACACAGAGTGAATCTCCCTCCACACCGTCCCATCACACACTCCCGAGGTCAGTCAGACAGTGAATCTCCCTCCACACCGTCCCAACACACACTCCCAGGGTCAGACACAGAGTGAATCTCCCTCCACACCGTCCCATCACACACTCCCAGGGTCAGTCAGACAGTGAATCTCCCTCCACACCATCCCATCACACACTCCCGGGGTCAGACAGAGAGTGAATCTCCCTCCACAACATCCCATCACACACTCCCGGGGTCAGACAGAGAGTGAATCTCCCTCCACAACATCCCATCACACACTCCCGGGGTCAGACACAGAGTGAATCTCCCTCCACACCGTCCCATCACACACTCCCGAGGTCAGACACAGAGTGAAGCTCCCTCCACACCGTCCCATCACACACTCCCGGGGTCAGACACAGAGTGAATCTCCCTCCACACCGTCCCATCACACACTCCCGGGGTCAGTCAGACAGTGAATCTCCCTCCACACCGTCCCAACACACACTCCCGGGGTCAGACACAGAGTGGATCTCCCTCTACACCGTCCCATCACACACTCCCAGGGTCAGTCAGACAGTGAATCTCCCTCCACACCATCCCATCACACACTCCCGGGGTCAGACAGAGAGTGAATCTCCCTCCACACAGTCCCATCACACACTCCCGGGGTCAGTCAGACAGTGAATCTCCCTCCACACCGTCCCAACACACACTCCCGGGGTCAGACACAGAGTGAATCTCCCTCTACACCATCCCATCACACACTCCCAGGGTCAGTCAGACAGTGAATCTCCCTCCACACCATCCCATCACACACTCACGGGGTCAGACAGAGAGTGAATCTCCCTTCACAACATCCCATGACACAATCCCGGGGTCAGACACAGAGTGAAGCTCCCTCCACACCGTCACATCACACACTCCCGGCGGCAGACACAGAGTGAATCTCCCTCCACACCGTCCCATCACACATTCCCGGGGTCAGTCAGACAGTGAATCTCCCTCCACACCGTCCCAACACATACTCCCGGGGTCAGACACAGAGTGATTCTCCCTCCACAACATCCCATCACACAATCCCGGGGTCAGACACAGAGTGAAGCTCCCTCCACACCGTCCCATCACACACTCCCGGGGTCAGACACAGAGTGAATCTCCCTCCACACCGTCCCATCACACACTCCCAGGGTCAGTCAGACAGTGAATCTCCCTCCACACCATCCCATCACACACTCCCGGGGTCAGACAGAGAGTGAATCTCCCTCCACAACATCCCATCACACACTCCCGGGGTCAGACACAGAGTAAAGCTCCCTCCACACCGTCCCATCACACACTCCCGGGGTCAGACACAGAGTGAATCTCCCTCCACACCGTCCCATCACACACTCCCAGGGTCAGTCAGACAGTGAATCTCCCTCCACACCATCCCATCACACACTCCCGGGGTCAGACAGAGAGTGAATCTCCCTCCACAACATCCCATCACACACTCCCGGGGTCAGACACAGAGTAAAGCTCCCTCCACACCGTCCCATCACACACTCCCGGGGTCAGACACAGAGTGAATCTCCCTCCACACCGTCCCATCACACACTCCTGGGGTCAGACACAGAGTGAAGCTTCCTCCACACCGTCCCATCACACACTTCAGGGGTCAGACACAGAGTGAAGCTCCCTCCACACCGTCCCATCAAACTCTCTTGGGGTCAGACATAGAGTGAAGCTCGTTCCACACTGTCCCATCACACACGCCCGGGGTCAGACAGAGAGTGAATCTCCCTCCGCAACATCCCATCACACACTCCCGGGGTCAGTCAGACAGTGAATCTCCCTCCACACCGTCCCAACACACACTCCCGGGGTCAGACACAGAGTGAATCTCCCTCCACACCGTCCCATCACACACTCCCAGGGTCAGTCAGACAGTGAATCTCCCTCCACACCATCCCATCACACACTCCCGGGGTCAGACAGAGAGTGAATCTCCCTCCACAACATCCCATCACACACTCCCGGGGTCAGACAGAGAGTGAATCTCCCTCCACAACATCCCATCACACACTCCCGGGGTCAGACACAGAGTGAATCTCCCTCCACACCGTCCCATCACACACTCCCGAGGTCAGTCAGACAGTGAATCTCCCTCCACACCGTCCCAACACACACTCCCGGGGTCAGACACAGAGTGAATCTCCCTCCAGACCGTCCCATCACACACTCCCAGGGTCAGTCAGACAGTGAATCTCCCTCCACACCATCTCATCACACACTCCCGGGGTCAGACACAGAGTGAAGCTCCCTCCACACCGTCCCATCACACACTCCGGGGGCCAGACACAGAGTGTATCTCCCTCCACACCGTCCCATCACACACTCCCGGGGTCAGTCAGACAGTGAATCTCCCTCCACACCGTCCCAACACACACTCCCGGGGTCAGACACAGAGTGGATCTCCATCTACACCGTCCCATCACACACTCCCAGGGTCAGTCAGACAATGAATCTCCCTCCACACCATCCCATCACACACTCCCGGGGTCAGACAGAGAGTGAATCTCCCTCCACAACATCCCATCAAACAATCCCGGGGCCAGACACAGAGTGAAGCTCCCTCCACACCGTCCCATCACACACTTCAGGGGTCAGACACAGAGTGAAGCACCCTCCACACCGTCCCATCAAACTCTCTTGGGGTCAGACATAGAGTGAAGCTCGTTCCACACTGTCCCATCACACACGCCCGGGGTCAGACAGAGAGTGAATCTCCCTCCGCAACATCCCATCACACACTCCCGGGGTCAGTCAGACAGTGAATCTCCCTCCACACCGTCCCAACACACACTCCCGGGGTCAGACACAGAGTGAATCTCCCTCCAGACCGTCCCATCACACACTCCCAGGGTCAGTCAGACAGTGAATCTCCCTCCACACCATCCCATCACACACTCCCGGGGTCAGACAGAGAGTGAATCTCCCTCCACAACATCCCATCACACACTCCCGGGGTCAGACAGAGATTGAATCTCCCTCCACACCATCCCATCACACACTCCCGGGGTCAGACACAGAGTGAATCTCCCTCCACACCGTCCCATCACACACTCCCGAGGTCAGACACAGAGTGAAGCTCCCTCCACACCGTCCCATCACACACTCCCGGGGTCAGACACAGAGTGAATCTCCCTCCACACCGTCCCATCACACACTCCCGGGGTCAGTCAGACAGTGAATCTCCCTCCACACCGTCCCAACACACACTCCCGGAGTCAGACACAGAGTGGATCTCCCTCTACACCGTCCCATCACACACTCCCAGGGTCAGTCAGACAGTGAATCTCCCTCCACACCATCCCATCACACACTCCCGGGGTCAGACAGAGAGTGAATCTCCCTCCACACAGTCCCATCACACACTCCCGGGGTCAGTCAGACAGTGAATCTCCCTCCACACCGTCCCAACACACACTCCCGGGGTCAGACACAGAGTGAATCTCCCTCTACACCATCCCATCACACACTCCCAGGGTCAGTCAGACAGTGAATCTCCCTCCACACCATCCCATCACACACTCACGGGGTCAGACAGAGAGTGAATCTCCCTTCACAACATCCCATGACACAATCCCGGGGTCAGACACAGAGTGAAGCTCCCTCCACACCGTCACATCACACACTCCCGGCGGCAGACACAGAGTGAATCTCCCTCCACACCGTCCCATCACACATTCCCGGGGTCAGTCAGATAGTGAATCTCCCTCCACACCGTCCCAACACACACTCCCGGGGTCAGACACAGAGTGAATCTCCCTCCACAACATCCCATCACACAATCCCGGGGTCAGACACAGAGTGAAGCTCCCTCCACACCGTCCCATCACACACTCCCGGGGTCAGACACAGAGTGAATCTCCCTCCACACCGTCCCATCACACACTCCCAGGGTCAGTCAGACAGTGAATCTCCCTCCACACCATCCCATCACACACTCCCGGGGTCAGACAGAGAGTGAATCTCCCTCCACAACATCCCATCACACACTCCCGGGGTCAGACACAGAGTAAAGCTCCCTCCACACCGTCCCATCACACACTCCCGGGGTCAGACACAGAGTGAATCTCCCTCCACACCGTCCCATCACACACTCCTGGGGTCAGACACAGAGTGAAGCTTCCTCCACACCGTCCCATCACACACTTCAGGGGTCAGACACAGAGTGAAGCTCCCTCCACACCGTCCCATCAAACTCTCTTGGGGTCAGACATAGAGTGAAGCTCGTTCCACACTGTCCCATCACACACGCCCGGGGTCAGACAGAGAGTGAATCTCCCTCCGCAACATCCCATCACAAACTCCCGGGGTCAGTCAGACAGTGAATCTCCCTCCACACCGTCCCAACACACACTCCCGGGGTCAGACACAGAGTGAATCTCCCTCCACACCGTCCCATCACACACTCCCAGGGTCAGTCAGACAGTGAATCTCCCTCCACACCATCCCATCACACACTCCCGGGGTCAGACAGAGAGTGAATCTCCCTCCACAACATCCCATCACACACTCCCGGGGTCAGACAGAGAGTGAATCTCCCTCCACAACATCCCATCACACACTCCCGGGGTCAGACACAGAGTGAATCTCCCTCCACACCGTCCCATCACACACTCCCGAGGTCAGTCAGACAGTGAATCTCCCTCCACACCGTCCCAACACACACTCCCGGGGTCAGACACAGAGTGAATCTCCCTCCAGACCGTCCCATCACACACTCCCAGGGTCAGTCAGACAGTGAATCTCCCTCCACACCATCTCATCACACACTCCCGGGGTCAGACACAGAGTGAAGCTCCCTCCACACCGTCCCATCACACACTCCGGGGGCCAGACACAGAGTGTATCTCCCTCCACACCGTCCCATCACACACTCCCGGGGTCAGTCAGACAGTGAATCTCCCTCCACACCGTCCCAACACACACTCCCGGGGTCAGACACAGAGTGGATCTCCATCTACACCGTCCCATCACACACTCCCAGGGTCAGTCAGACAGTGAATCTCCCTCCACACCATCCCATCACACACTCCCGGGGTCAGACAGAGAGTGAATCTCCCTCCACAACATCCCATCAAACAATCCCGGGGTCAGACACAGAGTGAAGCTCCCTCCACACCGTCCCATCACACACTCCCGGGGTCAGACACAGAGTGAATCTCCCTCCACACCGTCCCATCACACACTCCCGGGGTCAGTCAGACAGTGAATCTCCCTCCACACCGTCCCAACACACACTCCCGGGGTCAGACACAGAGTGAATCTCCCTCCACAACATCCCATCACACAATCCCGGGGTCAGACACAGAGTGAAGCTCCCTCCACACCGTCCCATCACACACTCCCGGGGTCAGTCAGACAGTGAATCTCCCTCCACACCATCCCATCACACACTCCCGGGGTCAGACAGAGAGTGAATCTCCCTCCACAACATCCCATCACACACTCCCGGGGTCAGACAGAGAGTGAATCTCCCTCCACAACATCCCATCACACACTCCCGGGGTCAGACACAGAGTGAATCTCCCTCCACACCGTCCCATCACACACTCCCGAGGTCAGTCAGACAGTGAATCTCCCTCCACACCGTCCCAACACACACTCCCGGGGTCAGACACAGAGTGAATCTCCCTCCAGACCGTCCCATCACACACTCCCAGGGTCAGTCAGACAGTGAATCTCCCTCCACACCATCTCATCACACACTCCCGGGGTCAGACACAGAGTGAAGCTCCCTCCACACCGTCCCATCACACACTCCGGGGGCCAGACACAGAGTGTATCTCCCTCCACACCGTCCCATCACACACTCCCGGGGTCAGTCAGACAGTGAATCTCCCTCCACACCGTCCCAACACACACTCCCGGGGTCAGACACAGAGTGGATCTCCATCTACACCGTCCCATCACACACTCCCAGGGTCAGTCAGACAGTGAATCTCCCTCCACACCATCCCATCACACACTCCCGGGGTCAGACAGAGAGTGAATCTCCCTCCACAACATCCCATCAAACAATCCCGGGGTCAGACACAGAGTGAAGCTCCCTCCACACCGTCCCATCACACACTCCCGGGGTCAGACACAGAGTGAATCTCCCTCCACACCGTCCCATCACACACTCCCGGGGTCAGTCAGACAGTGAATCTCCCTCCACACCGTCCCAACACACACTCCCGGGGTCAGACACAGAGTGAATCTCCCTCCACAACATCCCATCACACAATCCCGGGGTCAGACACAGAGTGAAGCTCCCTCCACACCGTCCCATCACACACTCCCGGGGTCAGACACAGAGTGAATCTCCCTCCACACCGTCCCATCACACACTCCCGGGGTCAGTCAGACAGTGAATCTCCCTCCACACCGACCCAACACACACTCCCGGGGTCAGACACAGAGTGAATATCCCTCCACACCGTCCCATCACACACTCCCAGGGTCAGTCAGACAGTGAATCTCCCTCCACACCATCCCATCACACACTCCCGGGGTCAGACAGAGAGTGAATCTCCCTCCACAACATCCCATCACACACTCCCGGGGTCAGACACAGAGTGAATCTCCCTCCACAACATCCCATCACACAATCCCGGGGTCAGACACAGAGTAAAGCTCCCTCCACACCGTCCCATCACACACTCCCGGGGTCAGACACAGAGTGAATCTCCCTCCACACCGTCCCATCACACACTCCCGGGGTCAGTCAGACAGTGAATCTCCCTCCACACCGTCCCAACACACACTCCCGGGGTCAGACACAGAGTGAATCTCCCTCCACACCGTCCCATCACACACTCCCAGGGTCAGTCAGACAGTGAATCTCCCTCCACACCATCCCATCACACACTCCCGGGGTCAGACACAGAGTGAATCTCCCTCCACAACATCCCATCACACACTCCCGGGGTCAGACACAGAGTGAAGCTCCCTCCACACCGTCCCATCACACACTCCCGGGGTCAGACACAGAGTGAAGCTTCCTCCACACCGTCCCATCACACACTTCAGGGGTCAGACACAGAGTGAATCTCCCTCCACACCGTCCCATCACACACTCCTGGGGTCAGACACAGAGTGAAGCTTCCTCCACACCGTCCCATCACACACTTCAGGGGTCAGACACAGAGTGAAGCTCCCTCCACACCGTCCCATCAAACTCTCTTGGGGTCAGACATAGAGTGAAGCTCGTTCCACACTGTCCCATCACATACGCCCGGGGTCAGACAGAGAGTGAATCTCCCTCCGCAACATCCCATCACACACTCCCGGGGTCAGTCAGACAGTGAATCTCCCTCCACACCGTCCCAAGAGACACTCCCGGGGTAAGACACAGAGTGAATCTCCCTCCACACCGTCCCATCACACACTCCCAGGGTCAGTCAGACAGTGAATCTCCCTCCACACTATCCCATCACACACTCCCGGGGTCAGACAGAGAGTGAATCTCCCTCAACAACATCCCATCACACACTCCCGGGGTCAGACAGAGAGTGAATCTCCCTCCACAACATCCCATCACACACTCCCAGGGTCAGACACAGAGTGAATCTCCCTCCACACCGTCCCATCACACACTCCCGAGGTCAGTCAGACAGTGAATCTCCCTCCACACCGTCCCAACACACACTCCCAGGGTCAGACACAGAGTGAATCTCCCTCCACACCGTCCCATCACACACTCCCAGGGTCAGTCAGACAGTGAATCTCCCTCCACACCATCCCATCACACACTCCCGGGGTCAGACAGAGAGTGAATCTCCCTCCACAACATCCCATCACACACTCCCGGGGTCAGACAGAGAGTGAATCTCCCTCCACAACATCCCATCACACACTCCCGGGGTCAGACACAGAGTGAATCTCCCTCCACACCGTCCCATCACACACTCCCGAGGTCAGACACAGAGTGAAGCTCCCTCCACACCGTCCCATCACACACTCCCGGGGTCAGACACAGAGTGAATCTCCCTCCACACCGTCCCATCACACACTCCCGGGGTCAGTCAGACAGTGAATCTCCCTCCACACCGTCCCAACACACACTCCCGGGGTCAGACACAGAGTGGATCTCCCTCTACACCGTCCCATCACACACTCCCAGGGTCAGTCAGACAGTGAATCTCCCTCCACACCATCCCATCACACACTCCCGGGGTCAGACAGAGAGTGAATCTCCCTCCACACAGTCCCATCACACACTCCCGGGGTCAGTCAGACAGTGAATCTCCCTCCACACCGTCCCAACACACACTCCCGGGGTCAGACACAGAGTGAATCTCCCTCTACACCATCCCATCACACACTCCCAGGGTCAGTCAGACAGTGAATCTCCCTCCACACCATCCCATCACACACTCACGGGGTCAGACAGAGAGTGAATCTCCCTTCACAACATCCCATGACACAATCCCGGGGTCAGACACAGAGTGAAGCTCCCTCCACACCGTCACATCACACACTCCCGGCGGCAGACACAGAGTGAATCTCCCTCCACACCGTCCCATCACACATTCCCGGGGTCAGTCAGACAGTGAATCTCCCTCCACACCGTCCCAACACATACTCCCGGGGTCAGACACAGAGTGATTCTCCCTCCACAACATCCCATCACACAATCCCGGGGTCAGACACAGAGTGAAGCTCCCTCCACACCGTCCCATCACACACTCCCGGGGTCAGACACAGAGTGAATCTCCCTCCACACCGTCCCATCACACACTCCCAGGGTCAGTCAGACAGTGAATCTCCCTCCACACCATCCCATCACACACTCCCGGGGTCAGACAGAGAGTGAATCTCCCTCCACAACATCCCATCACACACTCCCGGGGTCAGACACAGAGTAAAGCTCCCTCCACACCGTCCCATCACACACTCCCGGGGTCAGACACAGAGTGAATCTCCCTCCACACCGTCCCATCACACACTCCCAGGGTCAGTCAGACAGTGAATCTCCCTCCACACCATCCCATCACACACTCCCGGGGTCAGACAGAGAGTGAATCTCCCTCCACAACATCCCATCACACACTCCCGGGGTCAGACACAGAGTAAAGCTCCCTCCACACCGTCCCATCACACACTCCCGGGGTCAGACACAGAGTGAATCTCCCTCCACACCGTCCCATCACACACTCCTGGGGTCAGACACAGAGTGAAGCTTCCTCCACACCGTCCCATCACACACTTCAGGGGTCAGACACAGAGTGAAGCTCCCTCCACACCGTCCCATCAAACTCTCTTGGGGTCAGACATAGAGTGAAGCTCGTTCCACACTGTCCCATCACACACGCCCGGGGTCAGACAGAGAGTGAATCTCCCTCCGCAACATCCCATCACACACTCCCGGGGTCAGTCAGACAGTGAATCTCCCTCCACACCGTCCCAACACACACTCCCGGGGTCAGACACAGAGTGAATCTCCCTCCACACCGTCCCATCACACACTCCCAGGGTCAGTCAGACAGTGAATCTCCCTCCACACCATCCCATCACACACTCCCGGGGTCAGACAGAGAGTGAATCTCCCTCCACAACATCCCATCACACACTCCCGGGGTCAGACAGAGAGTGAATCTCCCTCCACAACATCCCATCACACACTCCCGGGGTCAGACACAGAGTGAATCTCCCTCCACACCGTCCCATCACACACTCCCGAGGTCAGTCAGACAGTGAATCTCCCTCCACACCGTCCCAACACACACTCCCGGGGTCAGACACAGAGTGAATCTCCCTCCAGACCGTCCCATCACACACTCCCAGGGTCAGTCAGACAGTGAATCTCCCTCCACACCATCTCATCACACACTCCCGGGGTCAGACACAGAGTGAAGCTCCCTCCACACCGTCCCATCACACACTCCGGGGGCCAGACACAGAGTGTATCTCCCTCCACACCGTCCCATCACACACTCCCGGGGTCAGTCAGACAGTGAATCTCCCTCCACACCGTCCCAACACACACTCCCGGGGTCAGACACAGAGTGGATCTCCATCTACACCGTCCCATCACACACTCCCAGGGTCAGTCAGACAATGAATCTCCCTCCACACCATCCCATCACACACTCCCGGGGTCAGACAGAGAGTGAATCTCCCTCCACAACATCCCATCAAACAATCCCGGGGCCAGACACAGAGTGAAGCTCCCTCCACACCGTCCCATCACACACTCCCGGGGTCAGACACAGAGTGAATCTCCCTCCACATCGTCCCATCACACACTCCCGGGGTCAGTCAGACAGTGAATCTCCCTCCACACCGTCCCAACACACACTCCCGGGGTCAGACACAGAGTGAATCTCCCTCCACAACATCCCATCACACAATCCCGGGGTCAGACACAGAGTGAAGCTCCCTCCACACCGTCCCATCACACACTCCCGGGGTCAGGCACAGAGTGAATCTCCCTCCACACCGTCCCATCACACACTCCCGGGGTCAGTCAGACAGTGAATCTCCCTCCACACCGTCCCAACACACACTCCCGGGGTCAGACACAGAGTGAATATCCCTCCACACCGTCCCATCACACACTCCCAGGGTCAGTCAGACAGTGAATCTCCCTCCACACCATCCCATCACACACTCCCGGGGTCAGACAGAGAGTGAATCTCCCTCCACAACATCCCATCACACACTCCCGGGGTCAGACACAGAGTGAATCTCCCTCCACAACATCCCATCACACAATCCCGGGGTCAGACACAGAGTTAAGCTCCCTCCACACCGTCCCATCACACACTCCCGGGGTCAGACACAGAGTGAATCTCCCTGCACACCGTCCCATCACACACTCCCGGGGTCAGTCAGACAGTGAATCTCCCTCCACACCGTCCCAACACACACTCCCGGGGTCAGACACAGAGTGAATCTCCCTCCACACCGTCCCATCACACACTCCCAGGGTCAGTCAGACAGTGAATCTCCCTCCACACCATCCCATCACACACTCCCGGGGTCAGACACAGAGTGAATCTCCCTCCACAACATCCCATCACACACTCCCGGGGTCAGACACAGAGTGAAGCTCCCTCCACACCGTCCCATCACACACTCCCGGGGTCAGACACAGAGTGAAGCTTCCTCCACACCGTCCCATCACACACTTCAGGGGTCAGACACAGAGTGAATCTCCCTCCACACCGTCCCATCACACACTCCTGGGGTCAGACACAGAGTGAAGCTTCCTCCACACCGTCCCATCACACACTTCAGGGGTCAGACACAGAGTGAAGCTCCCTCCACACCGTCCCATCAAACTCTCTTGGGGTCAGACATAGAGTGAAGCTCGTTCCACACTGTCCCATCACATACGCCCGGGGTCAGACAGAGAGTGAATCTCCCTCCGCAACATCCCATCACACACTCCCGGGGTCAGTCAGACAGTGAATCTCCCTCCACACCGTCCCAAGAGACACTCCCGGGGTAAGACACAGAGTGAATCTCCCTCCACACCGTCCCATCACACACTCCCAGGGTCAGTCAGACAGTGAATCTCCCTCCACACTATCCCATCACACACTCCCGGGGTCAGACAGAGAGTGAATCTCCCTCAACAACATCCCATCACACACTCCCGGGGTCAGACAGAGAGTGAATCTCCCTCCACAACATCCCATCACACACTCCCAGGGTCAGACACAGAGTGAATCTCCCTCCACACCGTCCCATCACACACTCCCGAGGTCAGTCAGACAGTGATTCTCCCTCCACACCGTCCCAACACACACTCCCGGGGTCAGACACAGAGTGAATCTCCCTCCACACCGTCCCATCACACACTCCCAGGGTCAGTCAGACAGTGAATCTCCCTCCACACCATCTCATCACACACTCCCGGGGTCAGACACAGAGTGAAGCTCCCTCCAGACCGTCCCATCACACACTCCCGGGGTCAGACACAGAGTGAATCTCCCTCCACACCGTCCCATCACACACTCCCGGGGTCAGTCAGACAGTGAATCTCCCTCCACACCGTCCCAACACACACTCCCGGGGTCAGACACAGAGTGGATCTCCCTCTACACCGTCCCATCACACACTCCCAGGGTCAGTCAGACAGTGAATCTCCCTCCACACCATCCCATCACACACTCCCGGGGTCAGACAGAGAGTGAATCTCCCTCCACAACATCCCATCAAACAATCCCGGGGTCTGACACAGAGTGAAGCTCCCTCCACACCGTCCCATCACAAACTCCCGGGGTCAGACACAGAGTGAATCTCCCTCCACACCGTCCCATCACACACTCCCAGGGTCAGTCAGACAGTGAATCTCCCTCCACACTATCCCATCACACACTCCCGGGGTCAGACAGAGAGTGAATCTCCCTCAACAACATCCCATCACACACTCCCGGGGTCAGACAGAGAGTGAATCTCCCTCCACAACATCCCATCACACACTCCCAGGGTCAGACACAGAGTGAATCTCCCTCCACACCGTCCCATCACACACTCCCGAGGTCAGTCAGACAGTGAATCTCCCTCCACACCGTCCCATCACACACTCCCAGGGTCAGTCAGACAGTGAATCTCCCTCCACACCATCCCATCACACACTCCCGGGGTCAGACAGAGAGTGAATCTCCCTCCACAACATCCCATCACACACTCCCGGGGTCAGACAGAGAGTGAATCTCCCTCCACAACATCCCATCACACACTCCCGGGGTCAGACAC
This sequence comes from Mobula hypostoma, assembly GCF_963921235.1. Classification (NCBI taxonomy): domain Eukaryota; kingdom Metazoa; phylum Chordata; class Chondrichthyes; order Myliobatiformes; family Myliobatidae; genus Mobula; species Mobula hypostoma. The sequence continues at coordinate 34,014,254 of NC_086124.1, forward strand.
AGAGTGAATCTCCCTCCACACCGTCCCATCACACACTCCCGAGGTCAGTCAGACAGTGAATCTCCCTCCACACCGTCCCAACACACACTCCCGGGGTCAGACACAGAGTGAATCTCCCTCCAGACCGTCCAATCACACACTCCCAGGGTCAGTCAGACAGTGAATCTCCCTCCACACCATCTCATCACACACTCCCGGGGTCAGACACAGAGTGAAGCTCCCTCCACACCGTCCCATCACACACTCCGGGGGCCAGACACAGAGTGTATCTCCCTCCACACCGTCCCATCACACACTCCCGGGGTCAGTCAGACAGTGAATCTCCCTCCACACCGTCCCAACACACACTCCCGGGGTCAGACACAGAGTGGATCTCCATCTACACCGTCCCATCACACACTCCCAGGGTCAGTCAGACAATGAATCTCCCTCCACACCATCCCATCACACACTCCCGGGGTCAGACAGAGAGTGAATCTCCCTCCACAACATCCCATCAAACAATCCCGGGGCCAGACACAGAGTGAAGCTCCCTCCACACCGTCCCATCACACACTCCCGGGGTCAGACACAGAGTGAATCTCCCTCCACACCGTCCCATCACACACTCCCGGGGTCAGTCAGACAGTGAATCTCCCTCCACACCGTCCCAACACACACTCCCGGGGTCAGACACAGAGTGAATCTCCCTCCACAACATCCCATCACACAATCCCGGGGTCAGACACAGAGTGAAGCTCCCTCCACACCGTCCCATCACACACTCCCGGGGTCAGGCACAGAGTGAATCTCCCTCCACACCGTCCCATCACACACTCCCGGGGTCAGTCAGACAGTGAATCTCCCTCCACACCGACCCAACACACACTCCCGGGGTCAGACACAGAGTGAATATCCCTCCACACCGTCCCATCACACACTCCCAGGGTCAGTCAGACAGTGAATCTCCCTCCACACCATCCCATCACACACTCCCGGGGTCAGACAGAGAGTGAATCTCCCTCCACAACATCCCATCACACACTCCCGGGGTCAGACACAGAGTGAATCTCCCTCCACAACATCCCATCACACAATCCCGGGGTCAGACACAGAGTAAAGCTCCCTCCACACCGTCCCATCACACACTCCCGGGGTCAGACACAGAGTGAATCTCCCTCCACACCGTCCCATCACACACTCCCGGGGTCAGTCAGACAGTGAATCTCCCTCCACACCGTCCCAACACACACTCCCGGGGTCAGACACAGAGTGAATCTCCCTCCACACCGTCCCATCACACACTCCCAGGGTCAGTCAGACAGTGAATCTCCCTCCACACCATCCCATCACACACTCCCGGGGTCAGACACAGAGTGAATCTCCCTCCACAACATCCCATCACACACTCCCGGGGTCAGACACAGAGTGAAGCTCCCTCCACACCGTCCCATCACACACTCCCGGGGTCAGACACAGAGTGAAGCTTCCTCCACACCGTCCCATCACACACTTCAGTGGTCAGACACAGAGTGAATCTCCCTCCACACCGTCCCATCACACACTCCTGGGGTCAGACACAGAGTGAAGCTTCCTCCACACCGTCCCATCACACACTTCAGGGGTCAGACACAGAGTGAAGCTCCCTCCACACCGTCCCATCAAACTCTCTTGGGGTCAGACATAGAGTGAAGCTCGTTCCACACTGTCCCATCACATACGCCCGGGGTCAGACAGAGAGTGAATCTCCCTCCGCAACATCCCATCACACACTCCCGGGGTCAGTCAGACTGTGAATCTCCCTCCACACCGTCCCAAGAGACACTCCCGGGGTAAGACACAGAGTGAATCTCCCTCCACACCGTCCCATCACACACTCCCAGGGTCAGTCAGACAGTGAATCTCCCTCCACACTATCCCATCACACACTCCCGGGGTCAGACAGAGAGTGAATCTCCCTCAACAACATCCCATCACACACTCCCGGGGTCAGACACAGAGTGAATCTCCCTCCACAACATCCCATCACACAATCCCGGGGTCAGACACAGAGTAAAGCTCCCTCCACACCGACCCATCACACACTCCCGGGGTCAGACACAGAGTGAATCTCCCTCCACACCGTCCCATCACACACTCCTGGGGTCAGACACAGAGTGAAGCTCCCTCTACACCGTCCCATCACACACTACAGGGGTCAGACACAGAGTGAAGCTCCCTCCACACCGTCCCATCACACACTCCCGGGGTCTGACACAGAGTGAAACTGCCTCCACACCTTCCCATCACACACTCCCGGGGTCGGACATAGAGTGAAACTCTCTCCACACACTCCCATCACACACTTCCGGGGTCAGTCACAGAGTGAATCTCCCTCCACACCGTCCCATCACACACTCCCGGGGTCAGACACAGAGTGAAGCTCCCTCCACACCGTCCCATCACACACTCCCAGGCTCAGACACAGAGTGAAGCTCCCTCCACACCGTCCCATCACACACGCCTAGGGCAGACACAGAGTGAAACTCCCTCCACACCGTCCCATCAAACTCTCTTGGGGTCAGACATAGAGTGAAGCTCCCTCCACAACATCCCATCACACACTCCCGTGGTCAGACAGAGAGTGAATCTCCCTCCACAACATCCCATCACACACTCCCGGGGTGAGACAGATAGTGAAGCTCCCTCCACACCGTCCCATCACACATTCCCGGGGTCAGAAACAGAGTGAAACTCCTTCCACACCGTCCCATCAACAGTCCCGGGATCTGACACTGAGTGAAACACCCTCCACACCTTCCCATCACACACTCCCGGGGTCAGACATAGAGTGAAACTCTCTCCACACACTCCCATCACACACTCCCGGGGTCAGTTACAGAGTGAATCTCCCTCCACACCGTCCCATCACACACTCCCGGGGTCAGACACAGAGTGAAGCTCCCTCCACACCGTCCCATCACACACTCCCAGGCTCAGACACAGAGTGAAGCACCCTCCACACAGTCCCATCACACACGCCTAGGGCAGACACAGAGTGAAGCTCCCTCCACACCGTCCTATCAAACTCGCTTGGGGTCAGACATAGAGTGAAGCTCCCTCCACAACATCCGATCACACACTCCCGGGATCAGACAGAGAGTGAATCTCCCTCCACACCATCCCATCACACACTCCCAGGGTCAGACACAGAGTGAAGCTCCCTCCGCACCGTCCTATAACACACTCCTGGGGTCAGACAGAGTGTGAAGCTCCCTCCACACCGTCCCATCACACACACCCGGGGTCAGACAGAGAGTGAATCTCTCTCCACACTGTCCCATCACACACTCCCGGGGTCAGACACAGAGTGAATCTCCCTCCAAACCATCCCATCACACACTCCTGGGGTCAGACACAGAGTGAAGATCCCTCCACACCGTCCGATCACACACTCCTGGGGTCAGACACAGAGTGAAGATCCCTCCACACGGTCCCATCACACACTCCCTGGGTCAGACACAGAGTGAAGCTCCCTCCACACCGTTCCATCACACACTCCCCGGGTCAGACACAGAGTGAAGCTCCCTCCACACCGTCCCATCAATACTCCCGGGATCTGACAAAGAGTGAAATACCCTCCACACCGTCCCATCAGACACTCCCGGGGACAGACATAGAGTGAAACTCTCTCCATACTGTCCCATCACACACTCCCAGGCTCAGACACTGAGTGAAGATCCCTCCACACGATCCCATCACACACTCCTGGGGTCAGACACAGAGTGAAGCTCCCTCCACACGGTCCCATCACACACTCCCTGTGTCAGACACAGAGTGAAACTCCCTCCACACCGTCCCATCACACACTCCTGGGGTCAGACACAGAGTGAAGCTCCCTCCACACCGTCCCGTCACAAACTCCCGGGGTCAGACACAGAGTGAAGCTCCCTCCACTCCGTCCCATCACACACTCTCGGGGTCAGACACAGAGTGAAACTACCTCCACACCGTCCCATCACACAATCCCGGGGTCAGACACAGAGTGAATCTCCCTCCACAACATCCCATCACACACTCCCGGGGTGAGACAGACAGTGAATCTCCCTCCACACTGTCCCATCACACACTCCCGGGGTCAGACAGACAGTGAATCTCCCTCCACACCATCCCATCACACACTCCCGGGGTCAGACACAGAGTGAATCTCCCTCCACAACATCCCATCACACACTCCCGGGGTCAGACACAGAGTGAAGCTCCCTCCACACCGTCCCATCACACACTCCCGGGGTCAGACACAGAGTGAAGCTTCCTCCACACCGTCCCATCACACACTTCAGGGGTCAGACACAGAGTGAATCTCCCTCCACACCGTCCCATCACACACTCCTGGGGTCAGACACAGAGTGAAGCTTCCTCCACACCGTCCCATCACACACTTCAGGGGTCAGACACAGAGTGAAGCTCCCTCCACACCGTCCCATCAAACTCTCTTGGGGTCAGACATAGAGTGAAGCTCGTTCCACACTGTCCCATCACATACGCCCGGGGTCAGACAGAGAGTGAATCTCCCTCCGCAACATCCCATCACACACTCCCGGGGTCAGTCAGACAGTGAATCTCCCTCCACACCGTCCCAAGAGACACTCCCGGGGTAAGACACAGAGTGAATCTCCCTCCACACCGTCCCATCACACACTCCCAGGGTCAGTCAGACAGTGAATCTCCCTCCACACTATCCCATCACACACTCCCGGGGTCAGACAGACAGTGAATCTCCCTCCACACCATCCCATCACACACTCCCGGGGTCAGACACAGAGTGAATCTCCCTCCACAACATCCCATCACACACTCCCGGGGTCAGACACAGAGTGAAGCTCCCTCCACACCGTCCCATCACACACTCCCGGGGTCAGACACAGAGTGAAGCTTCCTCCACACCGTCCCATCACACACTTCAGGGGTCAGACACAGAGTGAATCTCCCTCCACACCGTCCCATCACACACTCCTGGGGTCAGACACAGAGTGAAGCTTCCTCCACACCGTCCCATCACACACTTCAGGGGTCAGACACAGAGTGAAGCTCCCTCCACACCGTCCCATCAAACTCTCTTGGGGTCAGACATAGAGTGAAGCTCGTTCCACACTGTCCCATCACATACGCCCGGGGTCAGACAGAGAGTGAATCTCCCACCGCAACATCCCATCACACACTCCCGGGGTCAGTCAGACAGTGAATCTCCCTCCACACCGTCCCAAGAGACACTCCCGGGGTAAGACACAGAGTGAATCTCCCTCCACACCGTCCCATCACACACTCCCAGGGTCAGTCAGACAGTGAATCTCCCTCCACACTATCCCATCACACACTCCCGGGGTCAGACAGAGAGTGAATCTCCCTCAACAACATCCCATCACACACTCCCGGGGTCAGACAGAGAGTGAATCTCCCTCCACAACATCCCATCACACACTCCCAGGGTCAGACACAGAGTGAATCTCCCTCCACACCGTCCCATCACACACTCCCGAGGTCAGTCAGACAGTGAATCTCCCTCCACACCGTCCCAACACACACTCCCGGGGTCAGACACAGAGTGAATCTCCCTCCACACCGTCCCATCACACACTCCCAGGGTCAGTCAGACAGTGAATCTCCCTCCACACCATCTCATCACACACTCCCGGGGTCAGACACAGAGTGAAGCTCCCTCCAGACCGTCCCATCACACACTCCCGGGGTCAGACACAGAGTGAATCTCCCTCCACACCGTCCCATCACACACTCCCGGGGTCAGTCAGACAGTGAATCTCCCTCCACACGGTCCCAACACACACTCCCGGGGTCAGACACAGAGTGGATCTCCCTCTACACCGTCCCATCACACACTCCCAGGGTCAGTCAGACAGTGAATCTCCCTCCACACCATCCCATCACACACTCCCGGGGTCAGACAGAGAGTGAATCTCCCTCCACAACATCCCATCAAACAATCCCGGGGTCAGACACAGAGTGAAGCTCCCTCCACACCGTCCCATCACACACTCCCGGGGTCAGACACAGAGTGAATCTCCCTCCACACCGTCCCATCACACACTCCCGGGGTCAGTCAGACAGTGAATCTCCCTCCACACCGTCCCAACACACACTCCCGGGGTCAGACACAGAGTGAATCTCCCTCCACAACATCCCATCACACAATCCCGGGGTCAGACACAGAGTGAAGCTCCCTCCACACCGTCCCATCACATACTCCCAGGGTCAGACACAGAGTGAATCTCCCTCCACACCGTCCCATCACACACTCCCGGGGTCAGTCAGACAGTGAATCTCCCTCCACACCGACCCAACACACACTCCCGGGGTCAGACAGAGAGTGAATCTCCCTCCACACCGTCCCATCACACACACTCCCAGGGTCAGTCAGACAGTGAATCTCCCTCCACACCATCCCATCACACACTCCCGGGGTCAGACAGAGAGTGAATCTCCCTCCACAACATCCCATCACACACTCCCGTGGTCAGACACAGAGTGAATCTCCCTCCACAACATCCCATCACACAATCCCGGGGTCAGACACAGAGTAAAGCTCCCTCCACACCGACCCATCACACACTCCCGGGGTCAGACACAGAGTGAATCTTCCTCCACACCGTCCCATCACACACTCCTGGGGTCAGACACAGAGTGAAGCTCCCTCTACACCGTCCCATCACACACTTCAGGGGTCAGACACAGAGTGAAGCTCCCTCCACACCGTCCCATCACACACTCCCGGGGTCTGACACAGAGTGAAACTGCCTCCACACCTTCCCATCACACACTCCCGGGGTCGGACATAGAGTGAAACTCTCTCCACACACTCCCATCACACACTTCCGGGGTCAGTCACAGAGTGAATCTCCCTCCACACCGTCCCATCACACACTCCCGGGGTCAGACACAGAGTGAAGCTCCCTCCACACCGTCCCATCACACACTCCCAGGCTCAGACACAGAGTGAAGCTCCCTCCACACCGTCCCATCACACACGCCAAGGGCAGACACAGAGTGAAACTCCCTCCACACCGTCCCATCAAACTCTCTTGGGGTCAGACATAGAGTGAAGCTCCCTCCACAACATCCCATCACACACTCCCGTGGTCAGACAGAGAGTGAATCTCCCTCCACAACATCCCATCACACACTCCCGGGGTGAGACAGATAGTGAAGCTCCCTCCACACCGTCCCATCACACATTCCCGGGGTCAGAAACAGAGTGAAACTCCTTCCACACCGTCCCATCAACAGTCCCGGGATCTGACACTGAGTGAAACACCCTCCACACCTTCCCATCACACACTCCCGGGGTCAGACATAGAGTGAAACTCTCTCCACACACTCCCATCACACACTCCCGGGGTCAGTTACAGAGTGAATCTCCCTCCACACCGTCCCATCACACACTCCCGGGGTCAGACACAGAGTGAAGCTCCCTCCACACCGTCCCATCACACACTCCCAGGCTCAGACACAGAGTGAAGCACCCTCCACACAGTCCCATCACACACGCCTAGGGCATACACAGAGTGAAGCTCCCTCCACACCGTCCTATCAAACTCGCTTGGGGTCAGACATAGAGTGAAGCTCCCTCCACAACATCCGATCACACACTCCCGGGATCAGACAGAGAGTGAATCTCCCTCCACACCATCCCATCACACACTCCCAGGGTCAGACACAGAGTGAAGCTCCCTCCGCACCGTCCTATAACACACTCCTGGGGTCAGACAGAGTGTGAAGCTCCCTCCACACCGTCCCATCACACACACCCGGGGTCAGACAGAGAGTGAATCTCTCTCCACACTGTCCCATCACACACTCCCGGGGTCAGACACAGAGTGAATCTCCCTCCAAACCATCCCATCACACACTCCTGGGGTCAGACACAGAGTGAAGATCCCTCCACACCGTCCGATCACACACTCCTGGGGTCAGACACAGAGTGAAGATCCCTCCACACGGTCCCATCACACACTCCCTGGGTCAGACACAGAGTGAAGCTCCCTCCACACCGTTCCATCACACACTCCCCGGGTCAGACACAGAGTGAAGCTCCCTCCACACCGTCCCATCAATACTCCCGGGATCTGACAAAGAGTGAAATACCCTCCACACCGTCCCATCAGACACTCCCGGGGACAGACATAGAGTGAAACTCTCTCCATACTGTCCCATCACACACTCCCAGGCTCAGACACAGAGTGAAGATCCCTCCACACGATCCCATCACACACTCCTGGGGTCAGACACAGAGTGAAGCTCCCTCCACACGGTCCCATCACACACTCCCTGTGTCAGACACAGAGTGAAACTCCCTCCACACCGTCCCATCACACACTCCTGGGGTCAGACACAGAGTGAAGCTCCCTCCACACCGTCCCGTCACAAACTCCCGGGGTCAGACACAGAGTGAAGCTCCCTCCACTCCGTCCCATCACACACTCTCGGGGTCAGACACAGAGTGAAACTACCTCCACACCGTCCCATCACACAATCCCGGGGTCAGACACAGAGTGAATCTCCCTCCACAACATCCCATCACACACTCCCGGGGTGAGACAGACAGTGAATCTCCCTCCACACTGTCCCATCACACACTCCCGGGGTCAGACAGACAGTGAATCTCCCTCCACACCGTCCCATCACACACTCCTGGGGTCAGACACAGAGTGAATCTCCCTCCACACCGTCCCATCAAACTCTCTTGGGGTCAGACATAGAGTGAAGCTCTTTCCACACTGTCCCATCACACACTCCCGGGGTCAGAAACAGAGTGAAGCTCCCTCCACACCGTTCCAACACACACTCCCCGGGTCAGACACAGAGTGAAGCTCCCTCCACACCGTCCCATAACACACTCCCAGGGTCAGACACAGAGTGAAGCCCCCTCCGCACTGTCCCATCACACACTCCCAGGCTCAGACACAGAGTGAAGATCCCTCCACACGATCCCATCACACACTCCTGGGGTCAGGCACAGAGTGAAGCTCCCTCCACACCGTCCCATCACACTCTCCCAGGGTCAGACACACAGTGAAGCCCCCTCCGCACTGTCCCATCACACACTCCTGGGGTCAGACACAGAGTGAAGATCGCTCCACACGGTCCCATCACACACTCCTGGGGTCAGAAACAGAGTGAAGATCCCTCCACACGGTCCCATCACACACTCCCTGTGTCAGACACAGAGTGAAGCTCCCTCCACTCCGTCCCATCACACACTCTCGGGGTCAGACACAGAGTGAAACTCCCTCCACACCGTCCCATCACACACTCCCGGGGTCAGACACAGAGTGAAACTCCCTCCACAACATCCCATCACACACTCCCGGAGTGAGACAGAGAGTGAATCTCCCTCCACACTGTCCCATCACACACTCCCGGGGTCAGACAGACAGTGAATCTCCCTCCACACCGTCCCATCACACACTCCTGGGGTCAGACACAGAGTGAATCTCCCTCCACACCGTCCCATCAAACTCTCTTGGGGTCAGACATAGAGTGAAGCTCGTTCCACACTATCCCATCACACACTCCCGGGGTCAGACACAGAGTAAATCTCCCTCCACACCATCCCATCACACGCTCCTGGGGTCAGACACAGAGTGAAGATTCCTCCACACCGTCCCATCACACACTCGCTGGGTCAGACACAGAGTGAAGCTCCCTCCACACCGTCCCATCACACACTCCCAGGGTCAGACACAGAGTGAAGCCCCCTCCGCACTGTCCCATCACACACTCCCTCCACACCGTCCCATCACACACTCCCAGGGTCAGACACAGAGTGAAGCTCCCTCCACACCGTCCCATCACACACTCCTGGGGTCAGACAGAGTGTGAAGCTCCCTCCACACCGTCCCATCACACACACCCGGGGTCAGACAGAGAGTGAATCTCTCTCCACACTGTCCCATCACACACTCCCGGGGTCAGACACAGTGTGAAGCTCCCTCCACACAGTCCCATCACACACTCCCGGGGTCGGACACAGAGTGAAGATCCCTCCACACGATCCCATCACACACTCCTGGGGTCAGACACAGAGTGAAGCTCCCTCCACACGGTCCCATCACACACTCCCTGTGTCAGACACAGAGTGAAACTCCCTCCATACCGTCCCATCACACACTCCTGGGGTCAGACACAGAGTGAAGCTCCCTCCACACGGTCCCATCACACACTCCTGGGGTCAGAAACAGAGTGAAGATCCCTCCACACGGTCCCATCACACACTCCCTGTGTCAGACACAGAGTGAAACTCCCTCCACACCGTCCCATCACACACTCCTGGGGTCAGACACAGAGTGAAGCTCCCTCCACACCGTCCCGTCACACACTCCTGGGGTCAGACAGAGTGTGAAGCTCCCTCCACACCGTCCCATCACACACACCCGGGGTCAGACAGAGAGTGAATCTCTCTCCACACTGTCCCATCACACACTCCCGGGGTCAGACACAGAGTGAATCTCCCTCTAAACCATCCCATCACACACTCCTGGGGTCAGACACAGAGTGAAGATCCCTCCACACCGTCCGATCACACACTCCTGGGGTCAGACACAGAGTGAAGATCCCTCCACACGGTCCCATCACACACTCCTGGGGTCAGACACAGAGTGAAGATCCCTCCACACGGTCCCATCACACACTCCCTGGGTCAGACACAGAGTGAAGCTCCCTCCACACCGTCCAATCACACACTCCTAGGGCAGACATAGAGTGAAGCTCCCTCCACAGTGTCCCATCACGTGCTCCCGGGGTCAGACACAGAGTGAAGCTCCCTCCACACCGTCCCATCACAGACTCCTGGGGTCAGACAGAGAGTGAATCTCCCTCCACAACATCCCATCACACACTCCCGGGTTCAGACACAGAGTGAATCTCCCTCCACAACATCCCATCACGCACTCCCGGGGTGAGACAGACAGTGAATCTCCCTCCACACCGTCCCATCACACACTCCCGGGGTCAGACAGAGAGTGAATCTCCCTCCACAACATCCCATCACACACTCCGGGGTCGGACACAGAGTGAAGCTCCCTCCACACCGTCCCATCACACACTCCCGAGGTCAGACACAGAGTGAATCTCTCTCCACACTGTCCCATCACACACTTCCGGGGTCAGACACAGAGTGAATCTCCATCCACACTGTCCCATCACACACTCCTGGGGTCAGACACAGAGTAAAGCTCCCTCCACACCGTCCCATCACACACTCCCGGGGTCAGAAACAGAGTGAAACTCCTTCCACACCGTCCCATCAATACTCCCGGGATCTGACACAGAGTGAAATACCCTCCACACCTTCCCATCACACACTCCCGGGGACAGACATAGAGTGAAACTCTCTCCATACTGTCCCATCACACACTCCCAGGCTCAGACACAGAGTGAAGCTCCCTCCACACCGTCCCATCACACTCTCCCAGGGTCAGACGCAGAGTGAAGCCCCCTCCGCACTGTCCCATCACACACTCCTGGGGTCAGACACAGAGTGAATCTCCCTCCACACGGTCCCATCACACACTCCTGGGGTCAGACACAGAGTGAAGATCCCTCCACAAGGTCCCATCACACACTCCCTGTGTCAGACAGAGTGTGAAGCTCCCTCCACACCGTCCCATCACACATTCCCTGTGTCAGACACAGAGTGAAACTCCCTCCACACCGTCCCATCACACACTCCTGGGGTCAGACACAGAGTGAAACTCCCTCCACACCGTCCCGTCACAAACTCCCGGGGTCAGACACAGAGTGAAGCTCCCTCCACTCCGTCCCATCACACACTCTCGGGGTCAGACACAGAGTGAAACTCCCTCCACACCGTCCCATCACACACTCCCGGGGTCAGACACAGAGTGAATCTCCCTCCACAACATCCCATCACACACTCCCGGAGTGAGACAGAGAGTGAATCTCCCTCCACACTGTCCCATCACACACTCCCGGGGTCAGACAGACAGTGAATCTCCCTCCACACCGTCCCATCACACACTCCTGGGGTCAGACACAGAGTGAAGCTCCCTCCGCACCGTCCCATCACACACACCCGGGGTCAGACAGAGAGTGAATCTCTCTCCACACTGTCCCATCACACACTCCCGGGGTCAGACACAGAGTGAATCTCCCTCCAAACCATCTCATCTCACACTCCTGGGGTCAGACACAGAATGAAGATCCCTGCATACTGTCCGATCACACACTCCTGGGGTCAGACACAGAGTGAAGATCCCTCCACACGGTCCCATCACACACTCCTGGGGTCAGACAGAGAGTGAAGATCCCTCCACACGGTGTCATCACACACTCCCTGGGGCAGACACAGAGTGAATGTTCCTCCACACCGTCCCATCACACAGTCTTGGGGTCAGACACAGAGTGAAGCTACCTCCACACCGTCCCATCACACACTCCCGGGGTCAGACAGAGAGTGAATCTCCCTCCACAACATCCCATCACACACTCCCGGGTTCGGACACAGAGTGAAGCTCCCTCCACACCGTCCCATCACACACTCCCTAGGTCAGACACAGAGTGAATCTCTCTCCACACCGTCCCATCACACACTTCCGGGGTCAGACACAGAGTGAAGCTCCCTCCACACCGTCCCATCACACACTCCTGTGGTCAGACAGAGAGTGAATCTCCCTCCACAACATCCCATCACACACTCCCGGGGTCAGACACAGAGTGAATCTCCCTCCACAACATCCCATCACACACTCCCCGGGTGAGACAGACAGTGAATCTCCCTCCACACCGTCCCATCACACACTACCGGGGTCGGACACAGATTAAAGCTCCCTCCACCCTGTCCCATCACACACTCCCGGGGTCAGACACAGAGTGAATCTCTCTCCACACCGTCCCATCACACACTTCCGGGGTCAGACACAGAGTGAATCTCCATCCACACTGTCCCATCACACACTCCTGGGGTCAGACACAGAGTGAAGATCCCTCCACACGGTCCCATCACACACTCCTGGGGTCAGACAGAGAGTGAAGATCCCTCCACACGGTGTCATCACACACTCCCTGGGGCAGACACAGAGTGAATGTTCCTCCACACCGTCCCATCACACAGTCTTGGGGTCAGACACAGAGTGAAGCTACCTCCACACCGTCCCATCACACACTCCCGGGGTCAGACAGAGAGTGAATCTCCCTCCACAACATCCCATCACACACACCCGGGTTCGGACACAGAGTGAAGCTCCCTCCACACCGTCCCATCACACACTCCCTAGGTCAGACACAGAGTGAATCTCTCTCCACACCGTCCCATCACACACTTCCGGGGTCAGACACAGAGTGAAGCTCCCTCCACACCGTCCCATCACACACTCCTGTGGTCAGACAGAGAGTGAATCTCCCTCCACAACATCCCATCACACACTCCCGGGGTCAGACACAGAGTGAATCTCCCTCCACAACATCCCATCACACACTCCCCGGGTGAGACAGACAGTGAATCTCCCTCCACACCGTCCCATCACACACTACCGGGGTCGGACACAGAGTAAAGCTCCCTCCACCCTGTCCCATCACACACTCCCGGGGTCAGACACAGAGTGAATCTCTCTCCACACCGTCCCATCACACACTTCCGGGGTCAGACACAGAGTGAATCTCCATCCACACTGTCCCATCACACACTCCTGGGGTCAGACACAGAGTGAAGCTCCCTCCACACCGTCCCATCACACACTCCCGGGGTCAGAAACAGAGTGAAACCCCTTCCACACCGTCCCATCAATACTCCCGGGATCTGACACAGAGTGAAACTCCCTCCACACCTTCCCATCACACACTCCCGGGGACAGACATAGAGTGAAACTCTCTCCATACTGTCCCATCACACACTCCCGTGGTCAGACACAGAGTGAATCGCCCTCCACACCAGCCCATCACACGCTCCTGGAATCAGACACAGAGTGAAGCTCCCTCCACACCGTTCCATCACACACTCCTAGGGCAGACATAGAGTGAAGCTCCCTCTACAGTGTCCCATCACGTACTCCCGGGGTCAGACACAGAGTGAAGCCCCCTCCGCACTGTCCCATCACACACTCCCTCCACACCGTCCCATCACACACTCCCAGGGTCAGACACAGAGTGACGCTCCCTCCGCACCGTCCCATCACACACTCCTGGGGTCAGACAGAGTGTGAAGCTCCCTCCACACCGTCCCATCACACACACCCGGGGTCAGACAGAGAGTGAATCTCTCTCCACACTGTCCCATCACACACTCCCGGGGTCAGACACAGAGTGAATCTCCCTCCAAACCATCTCATCACACACTCCTGGGGTCAGACACAGAATGAAGATCCCTGCATACCGTCCGATCACACACTCCTGGGGTCAGACACAGAGTGAAGATCCCTCCACACGGTCCCATCACACACTCCTGGGGTCAGACAGAGAGTGAAGATCCCTCCACACGGTGTCATCACACACTCCCTGGGGCAGACACAGAGTGAATGTTCCTCCACACCGTCCCATCACACAGTCTTGGGGTCAGACACAGAGTGAAGCTACCTCCACACCGTCCCATCACACACTCCCGGGGTCAGACAGAGAGTGAATTTCCCTCCACAACATCCCATCACACACTCCTGGGTTCGGACACAGAGTGAAGCTCCCTCCACACCGTCCCATCAGACACTCCCGAGGTCAGACACAGAGTGAATCTCTCTCCACACCATCCCATCACACACTTCCGGGGTCAGACACAGAGTGAATCTCCCTCCACACCGTCCCATCACACACTTCCGGGGTCAGACATAGAGTGAAACTCTCTCCACACCGTCCCATCACACACACCCGGGGTCAGACAGAGAGTGAATCTCTCTCCACACTGTCCCATCACACACTCCCGTGGTCAGACACAGAGTGAATCTCCCTCCACACCAGCCCATCACACGCTCCTGGAATCAGACACAGAGTGAAGCTCCCTCCACACCGTTCCACCACACACTCCTAGGGCAGACATAGAGTGAAGCTCCCTCTACAGTGTCCCATCACGTACTCCCGGGGTCAGACACAGAGTGAAGCCCCCTCCGCACTGTCCCATCACACACTCCCTCCACACCGTCCCATCACACACTCCCTCCACACCGTCCCATCACACACTCCCAGGGTCAGACACAGAGTGACGCTCCCTCCGCACCGTCCCATCACACACTCCTGGGGTCAGACAGAGTGTGAAGCTCCCTCCACACCGTCCCATCACACACACCCGGGGTCAGACAGAGAGTGAATCTCTCTCCACACTGTCCCATCACACACTCCCGGGGTCAGACACAGAGTGAATCTCCCTCCAAACCATCTCATCACACACTCCTGGGGTCAGACACAGAATGAAGATCCCTGCATACCGTCCGATCACACACTCCTGGGGTCAGACACAGAGTGAAGATCCCTCCACACGGTCCCATCACACACTCCTGGGGTCAGACACAGAGTGAAGATCCCTCCACACGGTGTCATCACACACTCCCTGGGGCAGACACAGAGTGAATGTTCCTCCACACCGTCCCATCACACAGTCTTGGGGTCAGACACAGAGTGAAGCTACCTCCACACCGTCCCATCACACACTCCCAGGGTCAGACAGAGAGTGAATCTCCCTCCACAACATCCCATCACACACTCCTGGGTTCGGACACAGAGTGAAGCTCCCTCCACACCGTCCCATCAGACACTCCCGAGGTCAGACACAGAGTGAATCTCTCTCCACACCGTCCCATCACACACTTCCGGGGTCAGACACAGAGTGAATCTCCCTCCACACCGTCCCATCACACACTTCCGGGGTCAGACATAGAGTGAAACTCTCTCCACACCGTCCCATCACACACACCCGGGGTCAGACAGAGAGTGAATCTCTCTCCACACTGTCCCATCACACACTCCCGTGGTCAGACACAGAGTGAATCTCCCTCCACACCAGCCCATCACACGCTCCTGGAATCAGACACAGAGTGAAGCTCCCTCCACACCGTTCCACCACACACTCCTAGGGCAGACATAGAGTGAAGCTCCCTCTACAGTGTCCCATCACGTACTCCCGGGGTCAGACACAGAGTGAAGCCCCCTCCGCACTGTCCCATCACACACTCCCTCCACACCGTCCCATCACACACTCCCAGGGTCAGACACAGAGTGACGCTCCCTCCGCACCGTCCCATCACACACTCCTGGGGTCAGACAGAGTGTGAAGCTCCCTCCACACGGTCCCATCACACACACCCGGGTTCAGACAGAGAGTGAATCTCTCTCCACCCTGTCCCATCACACACTCCCGGGGTCAGACACAGAGTGAATCTCCCTCCAAACCATCTCATCACACACTCCTGGGGTCAGACACGGAATGAAGATCCCTGCATACCGTCCGATCACACACTCCTGGGGTCAGACACAGAGTGAAGATCCCTCCACACGGTCCCATCACACACTCCTGGGGTCAGACACAGAGTGAAGATCCCTCCACACGGTGTCATCACACACTCCCTGGGGCAGACACAGAGTGAATGTTCCTCCACACCGTCCCATCACACAGTCTTGGGGTCAGACACAGAGTGAAGCTACCTCCACACCGTCCCATCACACACTCCCGGGGTCAGACAGAGAGTGAATCTCCCTCCACAACATCCCATCACACACTCCCGGGTTCGGACACAGAGTGAAGCTCCCTCCACACCGTCCCATTACACACTCCCGAGGTCAGACACAGAGTGAATCTCTCTCCACACCGTCCCATCACACACTTCCGGGGTCAGACACAGAGTGAAGCTCCCTCCACCACCGTCCCATCACACACTCCCGGGGTCAGAAACAGCTTGAAAGTCCTTCCACACCGTCCCATCAAAACTCCCGGGATCTGACACAGAGTGAAACTCCCTGCACACCTTCCCATCACACACTTCCGGGGTCAGACATAGAGTGAAACTCTCTCCATACTGTCCCATCACACACTCCGGGGGTCAGTTACAGAGTGAATCTCCCTCCACACCATCCCATCACACACTCCTGGAGTCAGAAACAGAGTGAAACTCCCTCCACACCAACCCATCACACACTCCTGGGGTCAGACACAGAGTGAAGCTGCCTCCACACCGTCCCATCACACACTCCCAGGCTCAGACACAGAGTGAAGCTCCCTCCACACTGTCCCATCACACACTCCCGGGGTCAGACACAGAGTGAATGTCCCTCCGCACCGTCCCATCACACACTCCTGGGGTCAGACACAGAGTGAATCTCCCTCCACACCGTCCCATCAAACTCTCTTGGGGTCAGACATAGAGTGAAGCTCGTTCCACACTGTCCCATCACACACTCCCGGGGTCAGACACAGAGTAAATCTCCCTCCACACCATCCCATCACACACTCCTGGGGTCAGACACAGAGTGAAGATCCCTCCACACCGTCCCATCACACACTCGCGGGGTCAGACATAGAGTAAAGCTCCCTCCACACCGTCCCATCACACACTCCCAGGGTCAGACACAGAGTGAAGCCCCCTCCGCACTGTCCCATCACACACTCCCTCCACACCGTCCCATCACACACTCCCATGGTCAGACACAGAGTGAAGCTCCCTCCGCACCGTCACATCACACACTCCTGGGGTCAGACAGAGTGTGAAGCTCCCTCCACACTGTCCCATCACACACACCCGGGGTCAGACAGAGAGTGAATCTCTCTCCACACTGTCCCATCACACACTCCCGGGATCAGACACAGAGTGAATCTCCCTCCAAACCATCCCATCACACACTGCTGGGGTCAGACAAAGAGTGAAGATCCCTCCACACCGTCCGATCACACACTCCTGGGGTCAGACACAGAGTGAAGATCCCTCCACACGGTCCCATCACACACTGCTGGGGTCAGACACAGAGTGAAGATCCCTCCACACGGTCCCGTCACACACTCCCTGGGTCAGACACAGAGTGAAACTCCCTCCACACCGTCCCATCACACACTCTTGGGGTCAGACACAGAGTGAAGCTACCTCCACACCGTCCCATCACACACTCCCGGGGTCAGACACAGAGTGAAGCTCCCTCCACACCGACCCATCACACACTCCCACGCTCAGACACAGAGTGAAGCTCCCTCCACACCGTCCCATCACACACTCCTAGGGCAGACATAGAGTGAAGCTCCCTTCACAGTGTCCCATCACGTGCTCCCGGGGTCAGACACAGAGTGAAGCTCCCTCCTCACCGTCCCATCACACACTCCTGTGGTCAGACAGAGAGTGAATCTCCCTCCACAACATCCCATCACACACTCCCGGGGTCAGACACAGAGTGAATCTCCCTCCACAACATCCCATCACACACTCCCCGGGTGAGACAGACAGTGAATCTCCCTCCACACCGTCCCATCACACACTACCGGGGTCGGACACAGAGTGAAGCTCCCTCCACCCTGTCCCATCACAAACTCCCGAGGTCAGACACAGAGTGAATCTCTCTCCACACCGTCCCATCACACACTTCCGGGGTCAGACACAGAGTGAATCTCCATCCACACTGTCCCATCACACACTCCTGGGGTCAGACACAGAGTGAAGCTCCCTCCACACCGTCCCATCACACACTCCCGGGGTCAGAAACAGAGTGAAACTCCTTCCACACCGTCCCATCAATACTCCCGGGATCTGACACAGAGTGAAACTCCCTCCACACCTTCCCATCACACACTCCCGGGGACAGACATAGAGTGAAACTCTCTCCATCCTGTCCCATCACACACTCCCAGGCTCAGACACAGAGTGAAGATCCCTCCACACGATCCCATCACGCACTCCTGTGGTCAGACACAGAGTGAAGCTTCCTCCACACCGTCCCATCACACTCTCCCAGGGTCAGACACAGAGTGAAGCCCCCTCCGCACTGTCCCATCACACACTCCTGGGGTCAGACACAGAGTGAAGATCGCTCCACACGGTCCCATCACACACTCCCTGTGTCAGACACAGAGTGAAACTCCCTCCACACCGTCTCATCACACACTCCTGGGGTCAGACAGAGAGTGAAGCTCCCTCCACACCGTCCCGTCACACACTCCCGGGGTCAGACACAGAGTGAAGCTCCCTCCACTCCGTCCCATCACACACTCTCGGGGTCAGACACAGAGTGATGCTCCCTCCACACCGTCCCATCACACACTCCCGGGGTCAGACACAGAGTGAATCTCTCTCCACACCATCCCATCACGCACTCCTGGGGTCAGACACAGAGTGAAGATCCCTCCACATCGTCCCATCACACTCTCTTGGGGTCAGACACAAAGTGAAGATCCCTCCACACCGTCCCATCACACACTCCTGGGGTCAGACACAGAGTGAAGATCCCTCCACACGGTCCCATCACACACTCCTGGGGTCAGACACAGAGTGAAGATCCCTCCACACGGTCCAATCACACACTCCCTGGGTCAGACACAGAGTGAAACTCCGTCCACACCGTGCCATCACACACTCTTGGGGTCAGACACAGAGTGAAGATCCCTCCACACCATCCCCTCACACTCTCCCGGGTCAGACACAGAGTGAAGCTCCCTCCACACCGTCCCATCACACACTCCCCGGGTCAGACACACAGTGAAGCTCCCTCCACACCGTCTCATCACACACTCCTGGGGTTAGACACAGAGTTAAGCTCCCTCCACACCGTCCCATTACACACTCCCAGGGTCAGACAGAGAGTGAATCTCCCTTCACACTGTCCCATCACACACTGCCTCCACACCGTACCATCACACAGTCCCAGGGTCAGACACAGAGTGAAGCTCCCTCCACACCGTCCCATCACACGCTCCCGGGGTCAGACACAGAGTGAATCTCCCTCCACACCGTCCCATCACATTCTCCCGGGGTCAGACACAGAGTGAATCTCTCTCCACACTGTCCCATCACACACTCCCGGGATCAGACAAAGAGTGAATCTCCCTCCACACCATCCCATCACACACTCCTGGGGTCAGACACAGAGTGAAGATCCCTCCACACTGTCCCTTCACACACTCCTGGGGTCAGACACAGAGTGAAGCTCCCTCCACACTGTCCCATCACACACTCCCTGGGTCAGACAGAGAGTGAATCTCCCTCCACACGGTCCCATCATACACTCCCAAGGCCGCTGTGTGTGACAGAAAGTGTGATTGTCTGTCATGGGCAATGATGCTGCAAATTAGGTCAGGTATTCTGCAAATCAGATTTTCCAATTAACCCAGTTCACATGTGCCCAGTGGGATATTTCTCAATCTCCGTGTTCTCTCTGGATTCCCAGCAACAGTTGGCTCAGAAAGCTCAGCCCAACTTGGGATTCTGGATAATAAAAACAAATCTGGGCATCAGATTTCAAGCGAGCTTCACTCTGTGTCTGACTCTGGGCGTGTGTGATGGGACGGTGTGGAGGGGGTTCACTCTGTGTCTGACCCCGGGAGTGTGTGATGGGACGGTGTGGAGGGAGATTCACTCTGTGTCTGACCCCAGGAGTGTGTGATGGGACGGTGTGGAGGGAGCTTCACACTGTGTCTGACCCCGGGAGTGTGTGATGGGACGGTGCGGAGGGAGCTTCACTCTGTGTCTGACCCCGGGAGTGTGTGATGGGACGGTGTGGAGGGGGCTTCACTCTGTGTCTGACCCTGGGAGTGTGTGATGGGACGGTGTGGAGGGAGTTTCACTCTGTGTCTGTCCCCGGGGGTGTGTGATGGGACAGTGTGGAGGGAGCTTCACTCTGTGTCTGACCCCGGGTGTGTGTGATGGGACAGTGTGGAGGGAGATTCACTCTGTGTCTGACTCCGGGAGTGTGTGATGGGACGGTGTGGAGGGGGCTTCACTCTGTGTCTGACCCTGGGAGTGTGTGATGGGACGGTGTGGAGGGAGATTCACTCTGTGTCTGACCCCGGGAGTGTGTGATGGGACGGTGTGGAGGGAGATTCACTCTGTGTCTGACCCCGGAAGTGTGTGATGGGACGGTGTGGAGGGGGCTTCACTCTGTGTCTGACCCCTGGAGTGTTTGATGGGACAGTGCGGAGGGAGATTCACTCTGTGTCTGATCCCGGGAGTGTGTGATGGGATGGTGTGGAGGGAGCTTCACACTGTGTCTGACCCCGGGAGTGTGTGATGGGACGGTGCGGAGGGAGATTCACTCTGTGTCTGACCCCGGGAGTGTGTGATGGGACGGTGTGGAGGGAGCTTCACACTGTGTCTGACCCCGGGAGTGTGTGATGGGACGGTGTGGAGGGAGATTCGCTCTGTGTCTGACCCCGGGAGTGTGTGATGGGACGGTGTGGAGGGGGCTTCACTCTGTGTCTGACCCCGGGAGTGTGTGATGGGACGGTGTGGAGGGAGTTTCACTCTGTGTCTGACTCTGGGCGTGTGTGATGGGACGGTGTGGAGGGGGTTCACTCTGTGTCTGACCCCGGGAGTGTGTGATGGGACGGTGTGGAGGGAGATTCACTCTGTGTCTGACCCCAGGAGTGTGTGATGGGACGGTGTGGAGGGAGCTTCACACTGTGTCTGACCCCGGGAGTGTGTGATGGGACGGTGCGGAGGGAGCTTCACTCTGTGTCTGACCCCGGGAGTGTGTGATGGGACGGTGTGGAGGGGGCTTCACTCTGTGTCTGACCCTGGGAGTGTGTGATGGGACGGTGTGGAGGGAGTTTCACTCTGTGTCTGTCCCCGGGGGTGTGTGATGGGACAGTGTGGAGGGAGCTTCACTCTGTGTCTGACCCCGGGTGTGTGTGATGGGACAGTGTGGAGGGAGATTCACTCTGTGTCTGACTCCGGGAGTGTGTGATGGGACGGTGTGGAGGGGGCTTCACTCTGTGTCTGACCCTGGGAGTGTGTGATGGGACGGTGTGGAGGGAGATTCACTCTGTGTCTGACCCCGGGAGTGTGTGATGGGACGGTGTGGAGGGAGATTCACTCTCTGTCTGACCCCGGAAGTGTGTGATGGGACGGTGTGGAGGGGGCTTCACTCTGTGTCTGACCCCTGGAGTGTTTGATGGGACAGTGCGGAGGGAGATTCACTCTGTGTCTGATCCCGGGAGTGTGTGATGGGACGGTGTGGAGGGAGCTTCACACTGTGTCTGACCCCGGGAGTGTGTGATGGGACGGTGCGGAGGGAGATTCACTCTGTGTCTGACCCCGGGAGTGTGTGATGGGACGGTGTGGAGGGAGCTTCACACTGTGTCTGACCCCGGGAGTGTGTGATGGGACGGTGTGGAGGGAGATTCACTCTGTGTCTGACCCCGGGAGTGTGTGATGGGACGGTGTGGAGGGGGCTTCACTCTGTGTCTGACCCCGGGAGTGTGTGATGGGACGGTGTGGAGGGAGTTTCACTCTGTGTCTGACTCCGGGGGTGTGTGATGGGACGGTGTGGAGTGGCTTCACTCTGTGTCTGACCCTGGGTGTGTGTGATGGGACGGTGTGGAGGGAGATTCACTCTGTGTCTGACCCCGGGAGTGTGTGATGGGACGGTGTGGAGGGAGATTCACTCTGTGTCTGACCCCGGAAGTGTGTGATGGGACGGTGTGGAGGGGGCTTCACTCTGTGTCTGACCCCTGGAGTGTTTGATGGGACAGTGCGGAGGGAGATTCACTCTGTGTCTGATCCCGGGAGTGTGTGATGGGACGGTGTGGAGGGAACTTCACACTGTGTCTGACCCCGGGAGTGTGTGATGGGACGGTGTGGAGGGAGATTCACTCTGTGTCTGACCCCGGGAGTGTGTGATGGGACAGTGTGGAGGGAGCTTCACTCTGTGTCTGACCCCGTGAGTGTGTGATGGGACGGTGTGGAGGGAGCTTCACTCTGTGTCCGACCCCGGGAGTGTGTGATGGGACGGTGTGGAGGGAGCTTCACTCTGTGTCTGACCCCGGGAGTGTGTGATGGGACGGTGTGGAGGGAGATTCACTCTGTGTCTGACCCCGGGAGTGTGTGATGGAACGGTGGGGCGGGAGCTTCACTCTGTGTCTGACCCCGGGAGTGTGTGATGGGACGGTGGGGAGGGAGCTTCACTCTGTGTCTGAGCCCTGGAGGGTGTGACGGTTGAGTGTAGTAGGGCCTTTACTCTGCGTCTGACTCAGGGGTATGTGACAGGTGCTGAGGTTGTTTCGATTGGCTGAATTTTCCATCCTGCCATTGAGGGATATTTGGGTTCTTTCCACGGATCCCGCAGGACTGTCCATCTGCCAGTCTTGCTACAGATGCCAGAATGTGGGATTTTCACTGTCAGAGTCCCTGTGCACTTTTAACCAGGCAGAAATGGGCAATCAATGCCTGGAGAGAGACAGCGGAGGGAGGAGTGGAGGGGGCAGACGAAGTGAAGTTACCTGCTGCCGAGTTGAGAACGCCTGAGATGAAAGTGGATTAGCTGTTGGAGAAGAGGAGTGAGGGGCGAGAGAGAAAGAAGGAAAATGAAATGGATGGAGTGGGAGAAAAAGGGAGGAGGAAGGAGAAAGGGAAACGAGGGACTGAGGAAAGTAGAGGGAGCTGAAGGATAGGTAGAGGGAAGTTCAGGATGTGTTGCTGTCATGTCGCGAGTTGGATCTCAATGTCAGCACGAGGAATCCGCCTCTCACCACGATTTCCCTCTCCTTCTCCTCCTCAGTCTGTTCCTTTGTCGTCCACAAGAGATGCCATGAATTTGTGACCTTCGCCTGCCCGGGAGTCGATAAGGGTGCAAACTCAGAGGTGAGGGGATGGGAGGGGTGGCTTGCCACAGGAGGGATCTGTATGCTGCAGCTGTGTATTCTGTCCAAGGTTGTTTGTTTCCTTCTCTCTTGTTGACTCAGCGCAGGTACCCCTGCGTCTCTGTGTGCGTGTGTGTGCAAGTTGGTTTGTTATTGTAGGCGTTGCCTGAGATAATCTAATTTTCTGGAACGGGCCCTTAACCACCTGCTGGGACTTCATGTATCGGCAACTCTGGCACCCGATTTTTGATTTTCTGTCTTGTTCTGAAGTTGTGTCACTGTCCTCACCATTCCCAGCTCGTTGATCCCATTCCAGCTTCTCAGCTCCCCCCGGCCCAACTCCCTGCTACCACCACTCCACCATGGGAAAGCGATGCTGGCTATCCGCTCCTCCCATGCCCCATATCATCTTCAATAGCTTCAGACTTTATTTCTTGGAATTTAGAAGATTGAGGGGAGATTTGATAAAGGTATACAAAATTATGAGATGTATACATAAGGTAAATGCAAGCTGGCTTTTTACACTGAGGGTGATTGGGACTGCATCAGAGGTCATGGGTTAAAAGTGAAAGGTGAGAAGTTTAAGGGGAATATGAAGGGAAATGTCTTAACTCAAGAGGGTCATGAGAGTGTGGAACGAGCTGCTGGCACAAGTGGAGCATTTGAGCTCGATTTCAACATTAAAGAGACATTTGGATAGGTACATGGAGGGGAGGGATATGGAGGGCAATGTTCCCGGTGCAGGTTGATGGGAGTAGGCAGTTTAAGTGGTTTAGCATAGACTAGATGGGCTGAGGGGCCTGTTTCTGTGCTGTACTTTTTATAACTCTATGAGCTCTATCAAGTCACCTCTCTTCCTCCTTTCTTTAAAGAGTAAATCCCTAGATTGGTCAAACTTTCCTCATAAGACATGCTCTTTGATCAAGGCAGCAGATCTCTATAGCTCTCACATCCTTTGTGTAATGAGGTGACCAGAACTGAACGCAGTACTCCAAGTGTGGTCTAACCAGAGTTTTGTAGAGTTTCAATATCTTTCTGAAGGACTAATGAAGGCCAGCATACCATACGCCTTTTTAACCACCCTATCAACTTTGAGAGATCGATGGATGTGGACTCCAAGATCTCTCAGTTCCTCTACACTTCTAAGAATCCTGCCATTCCAACCTTGCACTCTGCCTTCAAATTTGATCTTCCAAAGTGAATCACTTTGCACTTTTTGGATTTGAACTCTACCTGCCACTTCTCAGCCCGGCTCTGCATCTTGTCAATGTCCTGTTGAAACCTTCCGACACTATCCACAACACCACCAACATTCATGTCATCTGCAAACTTACTAACCCACCCTTCCACTTCCTCATCCAAGTTATTGATAAAAAAAATCACACAAAACAGGCTGGTTGTATCCTCCACTCCCAGCGGGGCAGAAGGGGTAAACGAAGGGGTGATGAGAATAACCATTCCTTGGTGATCTTGTAGACAGATGACAAACATGGGCAGAGATCTGGGTAGCACATGTAAGGAAAAAATGATCCATGGACCATATTTTGTTGACCGTTTGCTCCCTGTAGCTGCAACCCCATTCCTTGTCCCAACCCTCACCATTTAGCCTGTGAACAACTCCCCACCCCGCAAAGTTCTGTACCAATGGGGCAGAACACAAGCACAACACACTTCGTGAATGGACACGTCTCCCACTCCAGGGCTCAAGATGCAGTGTTAACTCCTGGGGCGTCAACATCTCATATACACAGCCAACACAAGGCAAGTACAACAGTATCTTTACTTCTTTAGGAGTACAGCTTGGCACCGAACACTTGAACAAGTTTCCACAGGTGTCCTGTTGGAACTCCTGACTGGTTGCAACACAGTCTCCTGCAGCAATTCACATGGTCTTCAAACATAGAAACATAGAAACATAGAAAATAGGTGCAGGAGTAGGCCATTCGGCCCTTCGAGCCTGCACCGCCATTTATTATGATCATGGCTGATCCTCCAACTCAGAACCCCGCCCCAGCCTTCCCTCCATACCCCCTGACCCCCGTAGCCACAAGGACCATATCTAACTCCCTCTTAAATATAGCCAATGAACTGGCCTCAACTGTTTCCTGTGGCAGAGAATTCCACAGATTCACCACTCTCTGTGTGAAGAAGTTTTTCCTAATCTCGGTCCTAAAAGGCTTCCCCTCTATCCTCAAACTGTGGCCCCTCGTTCTGGACTTCCCCAACATCGGGAACAATCTTCCTGCATCTAACCTGTCCAATCCCTTTAGGATCTTATACGTTTCAATCAGATCCCCCCCTCAATCTTCTAAATTCCAACGAGTACAAGCCCAGTTCATCCAGTCTTTCTTCATATGAAAGTCCTGCCTTCCCAGGAATCAATCTGGTGAACCTTCTTTGTACTCCCTCTATGGCAAGGATGTCTTTCCTCAGATTAGGGGACCAAAACTGCACACAATACTCCAGGTGTGGTCTCACCAAGGCCTTGTACAACTGCAGTAGTACCTCCCTGCTCCTGTACTCGAATCCTCTCGCTATAAATGCCAGCATACCATTCGCCTTTTTCACCGCCTGCTGTACCTGCATGCCCACTTTCAATGACTGGTGTATAATGACACCCAGGTCTCGTTGCACCTCCCCTTTTCCTAATCGGCCACCATTCAGATAATAATCTGTTTTCCTATTTTTGCCACCAAAGTGGATAACTTCACATTTATCCACATTAAATTGCATCTGCCATGAATTTGCCCACTCACCCAACCTATCCAAGTCACCCTGCATCCTCTTAGCATCGTCCTCACAGCTAACACTGCCACCCAGCTTCGTGTCATCCGCAAACTTGGAGATGCTGCATTTAATTCCCTCATCCAAGTCATTAATATATATTGTAAACAACTGGGGTCCCAGCACTGAGCCTTGCGGTACCCCACTAGTCACCGCCTGCCATTCTGAAAAGGTCCCGTTTATTCCCACTCTTTGCTTCCTGTCTGCTAACCAATTCTCTATCCACACCAATACCCTACCCCCAATACCGTGTGCTTTAAGTTTGCACACTAATCTCCTGTGTGGGACCTTGTCAAAAACCTTTTGAAAATCCAAATATACCACATCCACTGGTTCTCCCCTATCCACTCTACTAGTTACATCCTCAAAAAATTCTATGAGTTTCGTCAGACATGATTTTCCTTTCACAAATCCATGCTGACTTTGTCCGATCATTTCACCGCTTTCCAAATGTGCTGTTATCACATCCTTGATAACTGACTCCAGCAGTTTCCCCACCACCAACGTTAGGCTAACCGGTCTATAATTCCCCGGTTTCTCTCTCCCTTCTTTTTTAAAAAGCGGCGTTACATTAGCCACCCTCCAATCCTCAGGAACTAGTCCAGAATCTAACGAGTTTTGAAAAATTATCACTAATGCATCCACTATTTCTTGGGCTACTTCTTTAAGCACTCTAGGATGCAGACCATCTGGCCCTGGGGATTTATCTGCCTTCAATCCCTTCAATTTACCTAACACCACTTCCCTACTAGCATGTATTTCCCTCAGTTCCTCCATCTCACTGGACCCTCTGTCCCCTACTATTTCTGGAAGATTATTTATGTCCTCCTTAGTGAAGACAAAAACTCCTGATGAAGCACAGCCCCAGGCTGTGGACTGGTTCCATCACGGTCCAACACGGTCAGCTAGGGTCTGGTATGGTCTGGTACGGTCTGGTAGGGTCAGGTACGGTCCGTCATGGTCTGGTACGGTCAGGAAGGTAAGAAGCTGCAGAGTGTCATGCACTCACTCAGCCCAGTACATCCCTCCCCACCATCGGGAGTATCTACACCAGGTGCTGCCTCAGGAAGGCAAGGTCACCGTCAAAGATCATCACCGTCCAGGCCACGCCATCTTCTCGCGTCTCCCATCGGGCAGGAGGTACAGAAGCCCGAAGCCCCACTTCACCAGGTTCAGGATCGGCTACTTCCCTTCAACCAATTGGCACAAGCCTAATCATTGGCTTGGTACAGTAACACCATGACCACTGAGTTTCATTGTGTTCCTTCTGAGAAAAATTGAGTCCGATGTATCTTCGGTTTCTGTGTTTCATTGTGAGTATTGTGTCTCTGATGCTGTGTGGCTGTGATACTACTGTAATTAATGTTCACACGGGCTTGTGTATCAGACAATAAACTCAAGCTTACATAGGGATCTCAGACAGCCTGTATCAGTAGGGCTGAGTGGCCCACTGTCCAGGAATTATTATTCCAATCTCTGCCATTTCCCCCATCCTCCCCTCCAGAGATCTCTTCCTATTCCCTGTTTTCCAATCCCTTCCCCCTGCTGAAGAGATGCCATTGAGCTGGAGAGAGGGCAGAGGAGCTTTACGATGTTGTAGGGACTCAAGGGACTGAGTTACGGAGAGAGGTTGGGACTTTGTTCCTTGGAGTGTAGGAGACTGAGGGGTGACCTTATAGATTCTGCAGATGCTGGAAATCTGGAGCAACACACAGAGGGCACAGGTTTAAGATGAGAACAGAGGGACCCGGAGCACAGGGGGATGGTTCCCTGAAAGTGGAGTCACAGGTAGACAGGGACCCTGGGGAGTGTTGTAGAACAGAGTGACGCAGGGGTACAGGGACATGGTTCCCTGAAAGTGGAGTCACAGGTAGACAGGGACCCTGGGGAGTGTTGTAGAATAGAGGGACCCAGGGGCACAGGGAGATGGTTCCCTGAAAGTGGAGTCACAGGTAGACAGGGCGGTGAAGAAGACGTTTGCCACGCTAGCCTTCATGAGTCAGGGCACTGAGTACAGGAGTTGGGACGTTATGTTACAGTTGTACAAGACGTCGGTGAGGCCGAACTTGGAGTATTGTGTTCAGTTCTGGTCACCCTGCTGTAGGAAAGATGCCGTTGAGCTGGAGAGAGGGCAGAGGAAATTTACGAGAATGTTACCGGGGCTCAGGGACTGAGTTATGGAGAGAGGTTGTGTAGGTTGGGACTTTATTCCTTGAAGCGTAGGAGACTGAGGGGTGACCTTACAGAGGCGTATAAAACCATCAGGGGCACAGATAGGGTGAATGTGCACAGTCTTTTTGCCCAGGGCTGGGCAATCAAGAACCAGAGGGCACAAGTTTAAGGTGAGAGGGGGAAAGAGATTTAACAGGGACCCGAGGGGCAACTTTTTCACCCAGAGGGAGGTCCATCTACGGAACGAGCTGCCAGAGGAAGTGGTTGAGGCTGGAACATTAACAGCATTTAAAAGGCATTTGGACAGGTACACGGATCGGAATGGTTTAGAGGGATACAGGGCACATGTGGGCAAATGGAACTGGCTTAGATAAGGAAGTGGGCTGGCAGAGACCAGATGGGCCGAAGAACCTGTGCATGCTTGGATTCACTCATTGGCCAACTCACCTCCTACAGAGCTAATCCTCTCCCCAACCTACTCTGTGCCCTCATCAGAGATCCACCTTCCTCTTCCTCTCCACGATTTCCTGAAGCTTATTTACACTCCCTACCCCCTCTGACAGGGGAAACATGGACTCCCCACTCTCCGCAGGCACTGTCTGATCCACTGAGTCCTTCTTGGTCCATTCCAGACCCAAATGGCTCACCCTTCTCCTGTCCCCATGGATGCTGAACGGGTCTGTTGTCCTTTTCTACCATTTTTTGATTTTTTGGTGGAGGGGCGGGTGGTGTTGAGGAAATAGGGACTCTGCAGGAGGATTTGAATAGACTAGGAAAATCGGCAGTTGAGAAGTGTATGGTCATGCACTTTGTTAGAAGAAATAAAGGCATGGACTGTTATCTAAACGGGGAGAAAATTGAAAAATCTGGGGTGCAAAGGAATTAGGAACTCCCCATGCAGGATACCCCTGAATTTGCAGGTTGAGTGAGTGGCGAGGAAGGTAAATACAATGTTAGCATTCATTTCAAGAGGAGTAGAATATAAAAGCAAGGATGTAATATTGTCCTGCTGAGGGGCCTCAGCCCAAAACATCGATTGTACTTTTTTCCCGTAGATGCTGCCTGGCCTGCTGAGTTCCTCCAGCATCTTGTGTAGGTTGCATGCAATGTTGAGGCTTTATTAGGCACTGGTGAGGCCTCACTTGGAATATTGTGAGCAGCTTTGGGCCCTATCTACGAAAAGATATGCTGACATTGTAGAGAAACCACAGAAAGGTCATGAGAATGATTCTGGGATTGAAAGAGTTAATGTATGAGGAGTGTTTGATGGCTCTGGGCCTGTACTCACTGGAGTTTAGAAGTACGAGGAGGAATCCCGTTGAAACCTTTCGAATATTGTAAGGCCTAGATAGAGTGAATGTGGAGAGGACGTTTGCTATAGTGGGAGAATCTGGAACCAAGAGACACACTTGTCCCTTTAGAACAGAGATGAGGAGGAGTTTCTTCAGCTGAGGGGGAATGAATCTGTGAAATTCACTGCCTAGAATTGTTGTGGAGACCTGGTCATTGGGTTCTTGATTATGGACTAACGTTCAAGGATCTCATGTTCTCGATATTTATTGTTTATTTATTTATTATTATTATTATTATTTCTTTTCTATATTTGCACAGTTTGTTGTCTTTTGCAACTGGTTGAGCACCAGAGTTGGTGAGGTCTTTCATTAATTCTGTAATGGTTATTATTCTATGATGGATTTATTGAGGATGTCCGCAGGGAAATTAATCTCAAGGTGACATACATTTTTACTTTAATAATAAATTTACATTGAACTTTGAACTTTTAAATCTGCCATAATTGAATCACGGAGTGTAATCAATAGGCTAAATGGCTTAATTCTTCTCCTATGTCCTATGGTGTGTCTTCGTGTCTAGTTGTGGTCCTAGTTAACTGATAATTGCAGTTAGCCTGCCCTGTCAGACTGGTGGGCAGGACTGGCAGTGGTTACCTTGGTGAGTCTCCACAACAAATCAGAAAAATAAGAGATGCTGGAAATTCAGATCAACACAAACAAAATGCTGGAAGAACTCAGCAGGTCAGGCAGCATCCACAGATTGAGTCCTGAAGTATGGTCTTGGCCTGAAACGTTGACTGTTTATTCATTTCCAAAGATACTGCCTCTAGCAAGTTCCTCTAGTGCTATGTATTTCTTCCCACAGATCTAATTCCAAAACTTTTGTTTGGGAACTGTTGCTGTTCGGAGTGTGGAACTTGTTTGTCCAGAGTGTTAAACTTATGCATATCCTTTTTAGAAACATAGAAACATAGAAAATAGGTGCAGGAGTAGGCCATTCGGCCCTTCGAGCCTGCACCGCCATTTATTATGATCATGGCTGATCATCCAACTCAGAACCCAGCCTTCCCTCCATACCCCCTGACCCCTGTAGCCACAAGGGCCATATCTAACTTCCTTTTAAACATAGCTAATGAACTGGCCTCAACAGTTTGCTGTGGCAGAGAATTCCACAGATTCACCACTCTCTGTGTGAAGAAGTTTTTCCTAACCTCGGTCCTAAAAGGCTTCCCCTCTATCCTCAAACTGTGACCCCTCGTTCTAGACCTCCCCAACATCGGGAACAATCTTCCTGCATCTAGCCTGTCCAATCCCTTTAGGATCTTATACGTTTCAATCAGATCCCCCCTCAATCTTCTAAATTCCAACGAGTACAAGCCCAGTTCATCCAGTCTTTCTTCATATGAAAGACCTGCCATCCCAGGAATCAATCTGGTGAACCTTCTTTGTACTCCCTCTATGGCAAAGATGTCTTTCCTCAGATTAGGGGACCAAAACTGCACACAATACTCCAGGTGTGGTCTCACCAAGGCCTTGTACAACTGCAGTAGTACCTCCCTGCTCCTGTACTCGAATCCTCTCGCTATAAATGCCCGCATACCATTCGCCTTTTTCACCGCCTGCTGTACCTGCATGCCCACTTTCAATGACTGGTGTATAATGACACCCAGGTCTCGTTGCACCTCCCCTTTTCCTAATCGGCCACCATTCAGATAATAATCTGTTTTCCTATTTTTGCCACCAAAGTGGATAACTTCACATTTATCCACATTAAATTGCATCTGCCATGAGTTTGCCCACTCACCCAACCTATCCAAGTCACCCTGCATCCTCTTAGCATCCTCCTCACTGCTAACACTGCCACCCAGCTTCGTGTCATCCGCAAACTTGGAGATGCTGCATTTAATTCCCTCATCCAAGTCATTAATATATATTGTAAACAACTGGGGTCCCAGCACTGAGCCTTGCGGTACCCCACTAGTCACCGCCTGCCATTCTGAAAAGGTCCCGTTTATTCCCACTCTTTGCTTCCTGTCTGCTAACCAATTCTCCACCCACACCAATACCTTACCCCCAATACCGTGTGCTTTAAGTTTGCACACTAATCTCCTATGTGGGACCTTGTCAAAAGCCTTTTGAAAATCCAAATATACCACATCCACTGGTTCTCCCCTATCCACTCTACTAGTTACATCCTCAAAAAATTCTATGAGATTCGTCAGACATGATTTTCCTTTCACAAATCCATGCTGACTTTGTCCGATCATTTCACCGCTTTCCAAATGTGCTGTTATCACATCCTTGATAACTGACTCCAGCAGTTTCCCCACCACCGACGTTAGGCTAACCGGCCTATAATTCCCCGGTTTCTCTCTCCCTCCTTTTTTAAAAAGTGGGGTTACATTAGCCACCCTCCAATCCTCAGGAACTAGTCCAGAATCTAACGAGTTTTGAAAAATTATCACTAATGCATCCACTATTTCTTGGGCCACTTCCTTAAGCACTCTGGGATGCAGACCATCTGGCCCTGGGGATTTATCTGCCTTTAATCCCTTCAATTTACCTAACACCACTTCCCTACTAACATGTATTTCGCTCAGTTCCTCCATCTCACTGGACCCTCTGTCCCTTACTATTTCTGGAAGATTATTTATGTCCTCCTTAGTGAAGACAGAACCAAAGTAATTATTCAATTGGTCTGCCATGTCCTTGCTCCCCATAATCAATTCACCTGTTTCTGTTTGCAGGGGACCTACATTTGTCTTTATCAGTCTTTTCCTTTTTACATATCTATAAAAGCTTTTACAGTCCGTTTTTATGTTCTCTGCCAGTTTTCTCTCATAATCTTTTTTCCCCTTCCTAATTAAGCCCTTTGTCCTCCTCTGCTGAACTCTTGCCTGAACATGTCCCATCTCCCTCTGCCCTGCACATTCATCAGTTGTCTAACAACTTCTTAAACATATCTGTGCCACCACCCTACCCTGGGAGTACATTCCAGGTATCCACCACCCCCATGCCATAAAGTCCCCTCACATCCTCCCACAACCCTGCATGTTCATCAGTCTGTCTAACAACTTCTTAAAAAGGTCCAAAGGTTGGTTATACTGTCAAAGTGTACATGGACAATACAGCTCGGGTATTTGTCTTCTCCAGATAGCCATTAAATACAGAAAGACCATGGGTGTTGATGAAAGAAAAGACATCAACTCCCCTCAACCTGAAAAAGAAAAGAAACAAAACTTGCAGACCTCAAAATCCCCCACCCCTTGCATGCAGCAAAAACCAGCCACAATAGCAACCAGCAACCCTCTACAAGGAACAGCCTCACTTGCAGAAAAGAACAGCGACCGTACCACCAAACCCCCAAACCCCCTCTTACACACAAGAATTAACAGACCACCCAGTTGCCAATCGTCCACAAGAAAGAAAACACCAAAGAAAGACTGAAGGAAACCAATAATAGCATAAATCTCAGAATATGGGGGACGTCTTCTTCTCTGCATACAAAGAGAGCAGCCGCACAAACTCAGTCCTTCCATAAAGAGTGACCACTGATCCAGCTGCTGACTATCTCTGACCCCCTCCATATTCACCTCGATGCTTCTAGCTTGCTCACCACTTCGAGATGACCCCGCGTCTCGACTCTGGTCTTTACCACCAGTCAGTTTGTGTTCTCGGACTTTTTTTGGCTTCTCCATCGCTGAAGACCATGAGGCAGCTCTCCAGACGCATAGCAGCGGATCTTTCGATCGAGTTCCAAACGGTACATTAGACAAAAAGAACAAACAGAAGGCCACTTTCATGGGGCTGTGGACTTGTGGACCTGATGTATGAGATCCCACTGAACATCAACACTGTTAAGGATCCTGCCATTAACTGTGTCCTGACCCTTTGCATTTGACCTCCCAAAGTGCAACACCTCACTCTTGTCCAGATTAAACTCAATTTGCCATTTCTCTGCACAAATGGAAATGATATATATCCTGCTGTGAGTTTTGGTGACCTTCTACACTGTCCATAATTCCACCGATCCTCCTGTCATCTGCGAACTTACCCGTCCAGTTTTTTTTAATGGAAGTAATTTATGTATACCCCAAACAGCAAGGGTCCTGTAGGTCAAAGTGGAGTTTATTGTCCGATACACAATCCTGTGTGAACGCAGGTGCAATGAAAAACTTACTTACAGCAACATCACAGGGGTACCCAGCTTCAGAGACATATCACTCACAAAGAAACACAGACTCAATTTTTCACAGAAGGAACACAGTTGGTCATGCTGTTACTGTACCAAGCCAGTGATTAGGCTTGTGCCAATTGGTTGAAGGGAAGTAGCCGATCCTGAACCTGGTGAAGTGGGGCTTCGGGCTTCTGTACCTCCTACCCGATGGGAGATGCGAGAAGATGGCGCGGCCTGGATGGTGATGATCTTTGACGGTGACCTTGCCTTCCTGAGGCAGCACCTGGTGTAGATACTCCCGATGGTGGGGAGGGATGTACTGGGCTGAGTGAGTACACTCTGCAGCTTCTTACCTTCCTGACCATGCCAGACCGTGACGTTCTGTACCAGACCCTACCAGACCATGACGGAACTAGACAGGATATTTTTCAACAGACCAGAAGACAGAGAAGCAGAATTAGCTGATTTGCCCCATGGAATCTGCTCCACCATTCCATCATGGCTGACTTATTTTCCCTTTCAACCTCACTCTCCTGCCTTCTTCCCATAAACTTTGATACCCTTACTAACCAAGAATCTCTGCTTTAAATATATGACTCGGCCTCCGCAGATTCTCTGCACTCTGACCAAAGAAATTCCTCCTCATCTCTCTTCTAAATGGATGTTCCTCTGTTGTGAGGCTGTTCCCTCTGGTCACAGGCTCCCCCGCTATAGGTAGTAATGACGGCGACAAAGAAATGGCAGACAAACTGAGTCAGTATTTTACCTCAGTCTTCATTATGGAAGACACCAGCAGTATGCCAGAAATTTAAGTGTCATGGAGCAGAAATAAGTAGTTGCTAGGTAAGCTGAAAGGATTCACCGGGACCAGATGGACTACACGCCTGGGTTCGGAAAGAGGCAGCAGAAGAGATCGTGGAGGCTTTAGTAATGATTTTTTAAGAATCGCGAGATTCTGGCATGGTTCCAGATGACTGGAAAATCAGATGTCACTCCACTCCTCAAGAAGGGAGAGAGACAGAAGAAAGGAAACCATAGTCCAGTTAACCTGAGTTCAGTGGCTGGGAAGATGTTGGAGTCCATTATTAAGGATGAGGTTTGGGGGAACTTGGAAGCACATGATAAACTAGGCCAAAGTTGGCATGGGAAAATCTTGCCTGACCAATCTGTTGGAATTCTTTGAGGAATTAACAGGCAGGATTGACAAAGGAATATGAATGGATGATGTGTTCCTGGATTTTCAGAAGGTCTTTGACAAGGTGTCACACATGAGGCTGCTAAACAAGATGAGACCTACAGGAAATATATCAGCGTGGATAGAAGATAGGCTGATTATCAGGAGGCAAAGAGAAGGAATAAAAGGGACTTCTGAAGAGAACCCTTCTGATTGGCTGCCAGTGACAAGTGGAGTTCCACAGGGGTTCGTAATGGGACCGTTCCTTTTCACGTTATCGGTCAACAGTTTGGAAGATGGAATTGGGGCTTGATGGCCAAGTTTGCGGATGATATGGTGGAGGAGAAGGTAGTGTTGAGAAAGCAGGGAGGATGCAGAAGGACTTAAAACGATTAGGAGAATGGGCAAAGAAATAGCCCATGGAATACAGTGTCAGGAAGCTTAAGGTCATGTTCCTTGGTAGAAGAAATAAAAACATAGGATTTTCTAAATGGGGAGAAAATTCGAAAATCAGAGGTGCAAAGGGACTTAGATTAGATTAGACTAGATTATGAGGACACTCAGTCCTCGTTTATTGTCATTTAGAAATGCATGCATTAAAAAATGATACAATGTTCCTCCAGATAGATATCACAAGAAACACAGGACAAACCAAGACTAAAACTGACAAAACCACATAATTATAATGTATAGTTACAACAGTGCAAAGCAATACCGTAATTTCACAAACAGCAGACCATGGGCACGGTAAAAAAAAAGTCTCAAAGTCCCGATAACCTCATCATCTCACGCAGGTGGTAGAAGGGAGAAACTCTCCCTGCCATGAACCTCCAAGCACTGCAAACTTGCCGATGCATTGGAAGCACCCGACCACAGCCGACTCTGAGTCCGTCCGAAAACTTTGAGCCTCCGACCAGCTCTCCGACACCGAGCACTGAGCACCATCCCTGCTGAGCGCTTTGACCCCGCTCCGGCTGCCAGCAATAGGCAAAGCCGAGGATTTGGGGCCTTCCCCTCCCGAGATTCTGGATCACACAGCAGCAGCGGCAGTGAAGCAGGCATTTCAGAAGTTTCACCAGATGTTCTTCCGTGCTCTCACGTCTGCCTCCATCACATCAGGATGGTGCACGGCACCCTACTTGGGAGTATTTGTGCAGGAATCCCTAAAGATTAACTTGCAGTTTGAGTCAGTGGTGAGGAAGGCAAATGTGATGATAGCATTCATTTCGAGAGGACTCGGCTATAAGAGTGAGGAAGTGACGCTGAGGCTTTATGAGACCCCACTTGTGCTGTGAGCAGTTTTAGCCTCTTATCTAAGATGTGGGGTCAAGAAGAGGTTCACAAGAATGATTCTCGGAATGAAAGGGTTAACATGTTTGATGACTCTGGGCTTCTGTTAGCTGGTGTTTAGAAGAATGAGGGGGGATTTCATTGAAACCTATCAAATGTTGAAAGGCCCAGACAGTGGATGTGGAGAGAATGTTTTCTAAAATGGGGGAATCTAGGATCAGAGGACACTGTCTCAGAATAGAGGGACATCCATTTAGAAAGGAGATAGGGAGTAATTCTCTAACCAGAGGGCAGTGAATCTGTGGAATTTATTACCACAGACGGCTGTGCAGTCCAAATCATTGAGTATATTTAAAGTAGAGGTCGATAGGTACTTGGTTAGTCAGGGCATCAAATGTTACAGGGAGTAGGCAGGAGAATGGGGTTGAGAGGGATACTAAATCAGTTATGATGGAATGGCAGAGCAGACTCAATGGGCTGAATGGCTTAATTCTGCTCCCGTATCTTATGGTCTAAAACGTGGACCCAACACTGACTCATGCAGAACACAATTAGTCTTTATCAGCTGACCAGAAGAGGCCCCATTTATTCCCACTCGATGCCTCCTGCCTGCCAGCCAGCCAATCTTTTATCCATGCTGGTATCTTTCCTGTAATACCATGGGCTCATATTTTGCTAAGCAGGCTCATGGGCAGGATCTTGGCAGAGGCTTTCTGAAATTCTAAGGAAACAACACCCACTGACTCTGCTTTGTTTTACCTGCCTGTTACATCCTCAAAGAATACCTTGAGGACATGCAGATTTTGGCCTGTTTTATTATGTATCTCCGAGTTCCTGGAAACCTTTTTAAGAGTTCCTTAGAACTGCTTTCCTAACCACTGAAGTCAGGCCAGCCCAGGAAGGTTGGGCTAAAAATGAATGGTATGTTTACAATCAAAGGCGAGAGGCTTAATAGGGACATCGGGCAGCTTCTGCACGCAAAGCAGTGCATATTTGGAATGAGGTGCAAGAAGCAGAGGCTGACATGGGACTGTTAGTGACATTTAGATTATGAGAACACTCAGTCCTCTTTTATTGTCATTTAGAAATGCATACATGCATTAAGAAATGATACAATGTTTCTCCGGAGTGATATCACAGAAAACAGGACAAACCAAAGACTGACACTGACAGAACCACATAATTATAACATATAGTTACAGCAGTGCAAAGCCATACCACAATTTGATGAAGAACAAACCATGGGCACGGTAGATAAAGTCTCAAAGGTCCCCGAGTCGATCGACTCCCAAGTCCCCGATAGCAGCGGCAAAAGGGAGGAACTCCCTGCCATAATCCTCCCCACACCGTCAACTTGCCGATGCCTTGGAAGCAGCCGACCATAGCCGATACATAGAACATAGAATAGTACAGCACAGTACAGGCCCCTCAAACCCTGCCTCCCATATAAGCCCCCAACTTAAATTCCTCCATATACCTGTCCAGTAGTCTCTTAAACTTCACTAGTGTATCTGCCTCCACCACTGACTCAGGCAGTGCATTCCACGCACCAACCACTCTCTGAGTGAAAAAACCTTCCTCTAATATCCCCCTTGAACTTCCCACCCCTTACCTTAAAGCCATGTCCTCTTGTATTGAGCAGTGGTGCCCTGGGGAAGAGGCACTGGCTATCCACTCTATCTATTCCTCTTATTATCTTGTACACCTCTATCATGTCTCCTCTCACCCTCCTTCTCTCCAAAGAGTAAAGCCCTAGCTCCCTTAATCTCTGATCATAATGCATACTTTCTAAACCAGGCAGCATCCTGGTAAATCTCCTCTGTACCCTTTCCAATGCTTCCACATCCTTCCTATAGTGAGGTGACCAGAACTGGACACAATACTCCAAGTGTGGCCTAACCAGAGTTTTATAGAGCTGCATCATTACATCGCGACTCTTAAACTTTATCCCTCGACTTATGAAAGCTATGGGGTATAAGCTTTCTTAACTACCCTATCTACCTGTGAGGCAACTTTCAGGGATCTGTAGACACTGAGTCCATCCGTCCGAAAACTTCGATCCTCCGACCAGCCTCTCTGATACAGCCTCCTGAGCGTCATCCTCTGCCGAGCGCCTTCGACCTCGCCCCGGCCGCTGAAACACGCAAAGCCGAGGATTTCGGGGCCTTCTGCTCCAGAGATTCCGGTTACCACACAGTAGCAGCGGCAGCGAAGCGGGCATTTCAGAAGTTTCTCTAGGTGTCCCTCTGCATTCTCACGTCCGTCTCCATCAAATCTGAATTGTGCACGGTCCCTACTTGACAGATAACAGACATCATTCACCGGAGAGGCTGCGCGCGTTGCCGTCGCACCGCCATCTTCTCCTCCTCCTTACACTGAATTGTAAGCAATCTAGAGAACTGTATGGATATGAGGGGTATTGTCACGTGTTTTATACACCTGGAGAGAATGAAAACTTGTCTTTTATAC
Source organism: Mobula hypostoma (assembly GCF_963921235.1). Lineage (NCBI taxonomy): Eukaryota > Metazoa > Chordata > Chondrichthyes > Myliobatiformes > Myliobatidae > Mobula > Mobula hypostoma. Next base: position 34,053,352 of record NC_086124.1, read on the forward strand.
TGTTCATACAGATCAGATCACAGGATCTACTGCCTGTGGTGTTGTGCCAACCTTTTAACCTACAAGATTAATCTTGTCCTTCCCTACCGCTTAACCCTCAATTTTTCCTCCATCCATGTGCCTATCTAAGGGTCTTAAATCTCCTTAATGCATCTGCCCCTGTCAGCAACCTTCGCAGTCTTCCACACACCCACCACTTTCTTACGTTAAAAACCACCTCTGACATCTCCCCTCCCCCCCCATACTTTCCTCCGTTCACCTTAAAACTATGCCCCATCATATTAACCATTTCCACCTGGGGAAAAAAGTCTCCGGTTGTGCACTTGATCTGTGCCTCATCCTAGACACCTCTATCAAGTCACCTCTCATCCTCCTTTTCTCCAAAGGAAAAAACCCCTAGCTCACTCAACCTTTCCTGATAAGACATGCTCTCTAATTCAGGCAACATCCTGGTAAATCGCCCTCTCTAAAGCTTCCTATAATGAGGTGGTCACTACAGAGTGCATTGAGGTAGACCAACCGAGTTAGGATTGGTTTATTGTTGTCACGCATACTGAAATACAGTGAAAAGCTTTGTCCTGCATACAGTTGGTACAGATCAGTCATTACACAGAGCATCCAGGTAGAACAAGGGAAAACAATAACAGAATGTGGAATGAAGTGTGCCAGTTCAGAGAGAGTACAGCTCAGGCAGACAGTAAGGTACGAGGACCACGACGAGGTCGAGAGCCCATGGAGGGGACTGTTTAATTAGCTGCTAACATCGGGATGTGGGTAGACAGGACTAGCTCACTGGGAAACCCAGTCAACATGGATTGATTCGGTTAAAAGACTTGTTTATGTGGGTCACATGACTGTACAAGTTGAAGCATTGATCCTGCTTGTCTGGTAGAGCAAGTTAGATGCAGTTTATTGAAAGCTCAAGCACATCATGTGAAACTTAACAATATATTGAATTACTTAGAATTTTAAATGTGAAACATGATGATAAATACATCAATCTGTTCTAATTTATACTTCTTTCCTGTACACATGGCTGTCTTTAACCACCTCTATCGTGCCTCTCTCCACCACCCCTCTCTGTGTATAAAAAAAAACTGCCTTGAATTTGCTCCCACTCAGCTTATTGTAACAGACACCAGCCAACGTCCCAGTTCTTTGCATTGCCTCGGGGCAATCAAACACACAGGTGCGAGTCGTTTAATTACTTCTTCTAAAGATTCGCTTTGTTCGGGGATTAAGGGAGAGACCTTATCATTAGACCTGGCCAAAACAATAGCCTTCTCCCATCTGATCGATCCCATACTAATCTTTTCAAAATGGTTTTTTTCTCTTATCAGGGGGCCCCTAGCTTCATTGATTTCCACGCTAACACCGACTAGGTTTGTTAGCATATCAAAAGCCTGTGACCGTCTCAGTTCGCGTCGGTCATGATCAATAACATTTTTCCCCCTGGGCAGCCGGTAAATCTCTTTCATGATTCCACCAACTGTTTCCTCCAGCACCGCAAAATGTCCACCGGGGGGTACCTCGTGGGCCATGTTAAAAACCTCATCCCCATAACTCTTTTGCACCACCCCCCATTCCTCATCTGCGGGTACTGTACTTGATTTCCCTTTCTTCCTTAGCACTTCGTCCTCCACACAATAGTCTACTTGTTAAAGCTGTGTCAGAGAGAGCTGTCTCTGCCAAAACCATCAGCCCCTCGTCTCGCTCCTGTGTCTGCACAAATTCTTTCCTGGCTACTGCTACGTCCGTCGCAGCTCCCTCACTACCTCTTGTCTCACTACACCCCGTCTCATACAAGGTTGGCAGAAACGTTTCAGCTAAATTCACTATCGCGGGCCCGTGATGAACCTGTGAGTCCATGGGCGGGGCCTCAATGCTGGCAGGCTGACCTGTCAATCTCACGACTGGGAACACGATTCCTCCGGCGATGTCATTACCGAGAAAGACTTTCATCGGTAATTCGGACCTCACCCCGATCGTGACTAGTCCAGAGACCAGGTTGCTTTGTAAGTGTATCTGGTGCAAAGGGACTGACTCTGTCCCTTCCCCAACACCTTTGACCTCTACCTCCCCAGTCTGGGTCTCTGAGCTAAACTCTAATACACTCTTCAGTATTAGTGACTGACACGCTCCCGTGTCTCTCCAGATCCGCACTGGAACTGGTTTTAACCCCTCCTTCACTGACACCAATCCGGCCGAGATAAACCTCTCGCGCCCTTCCTGGACTTTTTCAGACCTGTCCTTCCCTAGCGGTTCGCATAACAGCTCGATACAGCCATTCCAAATTTCCGCTTTTCCTTTTCCCGTCTCCTTCTTTGGGGCAAAGCACCTGGACGCAAAGTGTCCGGCTTTCCCACAATTATAACAGACGACCCCAGGAGACTTCCTACCAGACTGCTCCCGCTCTACCTTATCCCTTTCACTAGTCCCCGGCTTACTTTCTGACTTTTCCGGCGGACTCTCTCCGCCGTCCTGACTACCCTTCTGGTAGCCTTTACTCGGGGCAAACTTCATTTTATGCGTCAACGCATACTCATCCGCTAACTTCGCAGTTGTGGCTAACGTGGCTGCCTCCTTCTCATCGAGGTAGGGTCTCATACCCTCAGGGACACAACCTTTGAACTGCTCAATCAGGATCAGTTGTAGCAGTCTGTCATAATCCCCCTCTACCCCCTTCGAGGCGCACCAACGCTCACAATATGTATGCATCTCACGGGCAAACTCCAAATACGTGCGGTCCCACTGCTTCCACGCATTCCGGAACCTCTGCCGGTATGCCTCCGGGACCAACTCATAAATCCTGAGGATGGCCTCTTTCACCACCTCATACCTCTGGGCATCTTCCGCGGACAAAGCTGAGTAAGCTTGTTGTGCTTTCCCTTTCAGTACACTCTGAAGTAACACAGCCCACTTATCCCTCGGCCAGTCCTGACTTATAGCCACTTTTTCGAAGTGGAGAAAGTACCGATCCACGTCGGTATCGTCAAATGGGGGAACCAGCCTAACCTCCTGGGTCGCCCGGAAACCCCCACCTTGGTTCGGCACGAGCCCCTGCTCTGCCCTTATCTTTAACTTCTCCAGCTCAAATTCCCTTTCCCTCTGTTTCTCCTCTCTCTCCAACTGTCTGTCCCCCTGCTGGGGTATCACCTGTCCATCACTTCAAACAGTTCAGGGTTCAAAGGGGGAGCCGCTCCAGACAGCTCTCTACACATCTCCAGGTGCTGTTTCATTGTGTCCCTTATCTCTCTCTTGAAGACAGGTGGCAGACCAACTGCTGATCACACAGGCCAGCTAACATCTTATCTATGTGTATTCGTCACAACAATAACATGCAGATTAAAGTGTGGGCACGTGGCCACGTGGTTAAGGCATTAGACTAGTGACCTGAAGGTCGTGAATTTGAGCCCCAGCCGAGGCAACGTGTTGTGTCCTTGAGCAAGGCACTTAACCACACAGTGCTCTGCGACGACACCAGTGCCAAGCTGTATGGGTCCTAATGCCCTTCCCACGGTGTTGTGGAGAGGGGAGACTTGCAGCACGGGCAACTGCTGGTCTTCCATACAACCTTGCCCAGGCCTGCGCCCTGGAAGAGAAGTGAAGACTTTCCAGGTGCAGATCCACGGTCTTGCAAGACTAACGGATGCCTTTAAAGTGCAAGAGCTACTGAAAAAGTCCAGCGCAGGTGAACGATAAATTACAAGATCATAACAGGGCAGGTTGTCAGGCTAAGGGTCTGACTGACAGAAGCTCCATTCAGAGGTCTGATAGCAGATGGGTAGAAGCTGACCCTGAGCCTGGTAGGACGAGCTTTGTATCTTCTGCCCGACGGCAGGGGGGAGAAGAGAGAATGTAGGTGAGGACGGCTGCTTCACTGAGGCGGCAGAAAGTGTAGAGAGAGTCCATGGAGGGTGGGCAAGTTTCCTTGAAGTGCTGAAATGGAACTATTAGAGAGCACTGCCCTGGAGAGAAGGGAACTAGCTGCCTCCTGTATCTGTGCCTCATAAAATCTTATAAACCTCAGCCTTCACCACTCCGGAGAACATAGAAATCTATAGCACAGTACAGGCCCTTCGGCCCACAATGTTGTGCTGGCCATGTAATCAACTCCAGAAACTGCCTACCGCTTAGCCCTCGATTTTTTCTAAGTTCCATGTACCCATATAAGAATCTCAAAAAAGAATCTAACATATCTGACTCCACCAGCAGCGTGGAAAAGTCACTGGTATTGCATTCCAAGCACCCTCCATTCTCTGTGAAGAACAACATATCTCTGACATCCTCCTTGTACCTACTTGCAAGCACCTTAAACCTGTGCCCCCTCGTGTTAGCCCTTTCAGCCCTGGGAAGAAGCTTCTGACTACCCACACCATCAATTCCTCTCATCATCTGATACACCATTATCAAGTCACCTCTCATCCTCCGTCACTCCAAGGAGAGAAGGCCAAGTTCACTCAACCTATTCTCATAAGGCATGCTTTCCAATCCAGGCAACATCCTTGTAAATCTCCTCTGCACTCTCTATAGTCCACATCCTTCCTGTAGCCAGGTGACCAGAACTGAACACAGCACTCCACAGAACACTACCCCTCCATCTAATCTCTCCTGATTGCTCGGGCAGCATCCTGGTGAACTGAATCTCTTCTGCCCCCACACCCTTCCTCAAATGGGGCGACAACACAGCACACGACACTCCGAACGCTGTGCAGTCTGACCAGAGATTTGCACGGCTGCAGTGTGAATTCCCGACACAAGAAATTGACACACCGAACGACGAAGAAAATGGGCCGTCCGCATTCTTCAACGCCCTGTCTAATTGTGTGGCCACTTTCAGTGAGATATTGACTTGGACCCAAAAATCCCACCGAGTATCAACACAGTGAAGACTCTTGCCATTGACAGTGTCCTGTCTCTGTACATTTTATCCAAATTCTCAATGCCTTCAAAAATGAAGGGAATCGGTTTTATTCCTGACCTGTCGACGGGTGCGGGCAGTCACTATAAACCTCACTTGGGGACAGGTTACAACCGTCACTGTTCACATAGGGAGCAATCACACGGGGAGAAGTTACAATAGTATGTTGACACGGCGTACTGTCTGCCGGGGAGAGGTTACAACTGTGTGTTCAGATCTGCAGAAGTTAATACACTCACTGTTCTTCTGTTGATTTTTAAATTAATTTTATTCTCTCTAGGATCCGCGGAATAAGCACAAGTTCAAAGTTCACACGTACAGCAGCCCCACGTTCTGCGATCACTGTGGTTCGTTGCTGTATGGGCTGGTGCACCAGGGCATGAAGTGTAACAGTGAGTCCCAAATCTTCCATTTTCTGTTCCTGTATCTTACACACTGCAGTGGCATCAACCACACACCCACCATCAGACTGCCCCCGCACGGTCTCACACACTCACACACAAACTCCAACACTCGGAATGACGCACACACCAACACACACACACAGACAGACACATATGCAAAGACAAACCCACTCTCTTTCTGTCATTGACACAAACAGACAAATACACACTCTCACAAACACACACACACCAGACTGTCTGTTCCCTGTCAGAGAAGTTTAACTCAAGCACAAACACAGACACACACCCGAAACTGTCTGTTCCCTGTCAGTGATGTGTAACCCTCACTGCATTCCAGGCTCTGAGATGTAATCATGCCTCCCATGTGTTTCTACACTGAGATGTCATCCCCCTCCCGTGTGTTTCTACACTGTGAGATGTCATCTCCCCCCCCCGTGTGTTTCTACACTGTGAGATGTCATCTCCCCCCCCGTGTGTTTCTACACCGTGAGATGTCATCTCCCCCGTGTGTTTCTACACTGTGAGATGTCATCTCCCCCCCCCGTGTGTTTCTACACTGTGAGATGTCATCTCCCCCCCTGTGTGTTTCTACACTGTGAGATGTCATCTCCCCCCCCCCGTGTGTTTCTACACTGTGAGATGTCATCTCCCCCCCCGTGTGTTTCTACACTGTGAGATGTCATCACCCCCCCCCGGGTGTTTCTACACTGTGAGATGTCATCTCCCCCCCCCCGGGTGTTTCTACACTGTGAGATGTCATCTCCCCCGTGTATTTCTACACTGTGAGATGTCATCTCCCCCCCCCGTGTGTTTCTACACTGTGAGATGTCATCTCCCCCCCCCGTGTGTTTCTACACCGTGAGATGTCATCTCCCCCGTGTGTTTCTACACTGTGAGATGTCATCTCCCCCCCCCGTGTGTTTCTACACTGTGAGATGTCATCTCCCCCCCTGTGTGTTTCTACACTGTGAGATGTCATCTCCCCCCCCCGGGTGTTTCTACACTGTGAGATGTCATCTCCCCCGTGTGTTTCTACACTGTGAGATGTCATCTCCCCCCCCCGTGTGTTTCTACACTGTGAGATGTCATCTCCCCCCCCGTGTGTTTCTACACTGTGAGATGTCATCTCCCCCCCCCGGGTGTTTCTACACTGTGAGATGTCATCTCCCCCCCCCCGTGTGTTTCTACACTGTGAGATGTCATCTCCCCCCCCCGGGTGTTTCTACACTGTGAGATGTCATCTCCCCCGTGTATTTCTACACTGTGAGATGTCATCTCCCCCCCCGTGTGTTTCTACACTGTGAGATGTCATCTCCCCCCCCGTGTGTTTCTACACTGTGAGATGTCATCTCCCCCCCCGGGTGTTTCTACACTGTGAGATGTCATCTCCCCCCCCCCGTGTGTTTCTACACTGTGAGATGTCATCTCCCCCCCCCGGGTGTTTCTACACTGTGAGATGTCATCTCCCCCGTGTATTTCTACACTGTGAGATGTCATCTCCCCCCCCGTGTGTTTCTACACTGTGAGATGTCATCTCCCCCCCCGTGTTTTTCTACACTGTGTGATGTCATCTCCCCCCCCCCGGGTGTTTCTACACTGAGATGTCATCTCCCCCCCCCCCCCCCGTGCGTTCCTGGACTATGAGATATAATTCTGCACCCCCGTGCCTTCCTGTGATATCACTCTGGAGGAACATTGTATCATTTCTTAATGCATGCATGCATTTTTAAATGACAATAAACGAGGACTGAGTGTTCTCATAATCTAAACTGAGGAAGCGGCTACCTGAAAACGCTTTGCTATCTTCTTATAGTCTTTTCCTGCTTTGTGGCATCATTTATTTTAATTTTCAGAGTGCCAGGCAGCTGCTTAGAGGAGCCCATGGCTGCTGATTGTTGGGACAAGGTTTGAGGAGTCAGGGTATTTATAAAGCTTTGAAATTTGCATCACCTGGCCTTTTCTAATGATGATTGTGAACAAGCCATAGCCCTAACAAGCTAATTAAGGTCTGAGACCTTGGTAAAAGTTATCTGAGAGCTCAAATCTCTTGAGGTGCCCAAACTTTTGTATGCCACTGTAATTCTGCACCCCCCCCCCACCCCATATGTTCCTAGGCTGTGAGATGTAATTCCCCTTCATCCGGTTCATTCCAGGCTGTGAGATGTAATTCCACCCCCCCCCAACGTATATTCCTAGAGTGTGAGGAGTAATTTCCAAGCCCCTCCATTCATTTCAGACTGTCTCTCCCCCCCCACTCCGTTTTTTGGGATTGGACAGGCTAGATGCGGGAAGATTGTTCCCGATGTTGGGGAGGTCCAGAACGAGGGGTCACAGTTTGAGGATAGAGGGGAAGCCTTTTAGGACCGAGATTAGGAAAAACTTCTTCATACAGAGAGTGGTGAATCTGTGGAATTCTCTGCCACAGGAAACAGTTGAGGCCAGTTCATTGGCTATGTTTAAGAGGGAGTTAGATATGGCCCTTGTGGCTACAGGGGTCAGGGGGTATGGAGGGAAGGCTGGGGCAGGGTTCTGAGTTGGATGATCAGCCATGATCATAATGAATGGTGGTGCAGGCTCGAAGGGCCGAATGGCCTACTCCTGCACCTATTTTCTATGTTTCTATGTTTGTTTCAGGCTGCGAGATGAACGTGCACAAACGGTGTGTGAACAACGTGCCCAGCCTGTGTGGGATGGACCACACAGAGAGACGCGGTCGCATTCACCTCAAGTGTGAGATCCACACTGACAACGAGCTTCACGTCACAGGTTTGTCCTGGGGGCAGTGAGGGGGGGGGGTCAGGGTAACTGGTTCTCTAGAACGGGCAGTGACGGGGGGGCGGGGGGTCAGGGTAACTGTATCCCTAGAAGGGGCAGTGGGGGGGGGTGGCCAGGGTATTCTGTCCTGTAGAAGTGGCAGCGAGGAAGCTTTGAGTTGTGGGTGTCATGGTGAGGAAGCTCCACACTGTGGGAGGGTCAATGATGGAGCCCCAAGCCTTGGGAGGGGCAGTGAGGGATCTGCACGCAATGGGAGGGGCGGTGTGGCAGCTCCACACTGTGGGAGCAGCAGTGACGGAACTCACACTCTTCAATCTCACCCCACCTCTCTCCCCCCACTCCCCTCTCTTCCACCTCTCTCCTTCCTCACCTTCTCTCACCATCTCTCTCCTCCTCTCACTCCCTCCCCCACTCTCACCACCCTCTCCCCTCTCTCTCCTCTCCCTACTTCTCTCTCCCCACTCTCTCTAACCCCTCTCTCTCTTCTCTCCCCATCACCCCTTTCTCTCTAACCCCTCTCTCTCCCCTTCCCCTCTTTCTCTCCCCTCTTCCTCCTTGCTCACCCCCATCTCTCCCCACTCTCTCTTGTTCCTGTCTCCCCATCACCCTCTCTTGCTATCCTCTCTCCTCTCTCACCCTTCCCCCTTTCTCTCTGCCGCCTCTCCCATCTCTTTCTCTTCACCCTCTTCCTCGCTCTTCACCCTCTCCCTCGCTCTTCATCCTCTCCCGTCTCTCTCTTCACCCTCTCCCTCGCTCCTCACCCGCTCCCTCGCTCTTCACCCTCTCCTTCGCTCTTCACCCTCCCCTGTCTCTCTCTTCACCCTCTCCCATCTCTCTCTTCACCCTCTCCCTCGCTCTTCACCCTCTTTCTCTTCATCCTCTCCCTCTCTCTTCATCCTCTCCCTCACTCTTCACCCTCTTCCTCGCTCTTCATCCTCTCCCATCTCTCTCTTCACCCTCTCCCTCGCTCTTCATCTCTCTTTCTCCTGCTTCTCCCTCCCCTTCTCTCTTCCCTTTTTTTATCCCAACCCCCTCTCTCTCCCCTCCCCCTGCCCCCTCTTCCCCATTCTCTCTCCTCCCCCCCAACCCCCGCAGTTGGTGAAGCCCGGAATCTGATCCCGATGGATCCGAATGGACTGTCAGATCCCTACGTGAAGCTCAAGTTGATCCCAGACCCCAAAGGACAAAGTAAACAAAAGACCCGTACGATCCGGTCAACCCTCAACCCCATCTGGAACGAATCCTTCACCTTGTGAGGGCCCTCTCAGCACCTACAGGAAGGGGTGTGGGAGGAGGGAGAGTGTGCGTAGGGGAGAGGAACGGGAAAGGGAGCGAAGGGGCGGGTAGGGAGGGGGTGAAGGCGGGGAGGATGGATGGGGAGAGTGTCGATAACTCTAAATTCCTCAGAGTTATCGATCCAGAGGACCTGTTGTGGACACATCATCACAAAGCACGGCACTGCCTCTACTTTCTTGAAATTTTGCCAAGATTTGGCATGACATCTAAAACTGTGACAAACGTTGCATGGATGTGTGGTGGAGAGTATATTGGCCAGCTGCATGACAGCCTGGTACGGAAGTACCAATGCTATCAGGAAGGAGGTACAGGAGCCTCAGGACTCACACCACCAGGTCCAGGAACAGTTATCACCTCTCGACAATCAGGGTCTGAACCGGAGGATAACATCACTCAACTTCACTCACCCCATTCCCAAACTGCTCTCATAACCTATGGACACACCTCCAAGATTTTTCATCTCATGTTCTCAGTATTATTTTTCTTTGTGTGATTATACTTTTGCGCAATGTCAGTCTTTGTTTTTCATAAATATCTATTTTATTTCTTTATTTTCCTGTAAGTGCCCAGAAGGAAATGAACCTCAGGGTTGTATATGGTGACGTACATGGACTTTAATAAGAAATTTCCTTTCACTTTGAGAGAGGAAGCAGCGAAAAGAGGAAGGGCGGGAGAAGGGGAGCAAAGTAGAAAGTGGGGAAGGAGAGTGATGGTCAGAAGAGAGTGAGTGCAGAAAGGACAGGTGAATGGAGAAAGGACAGATGAGTGGGGAGGACAGGTGAGTGGAGAGAAGGACAGGTGAGTGGGGAGCAGGACAGGTGAGTGTGGAGAAGGACAGGTGGGTGGAGAGGACAGGTGGGTGGAGAGGACAGGTGAGTGTGGAGGAGGACAGGTGGGTGGAGAGGACAGGTGAGTGGGAAGAAGGATGGGTGGGTGGAGAGGACAGGTGAGTGGGGAGAAGGACAAGTGAGTAGAGAGAAGGGCAGGTGAGTCGGGAGCAGGACAGGTGAGTCGGGAGAAGGACAGGTGAGTCGGGAGCAGAACAGGTGAGTCGGGAGAAGGACAGGTGGGTGTGGAGAAGGACAGGTGGGTGTGGAGAGGATAGGTGGGTGGAGAGGACAGGTGAGTGTGGAGAAGGACAGGTGAGTGTGGAGAAGGACAGGTGGGTGGAGAGAACAGGTGGGTGGAGAAGACAGGTGAGTGGGAAGAAGGATGGGTGGGTGGAGAGGACAGGTGAGTGGGGAGGACAGGTGAGTGGGAAGAAGGATGGGTGGGTGGAAAGGACAGGGGACGGGTGAGTGTGGAGAAGGACGGGTGAGTGTGGAGAAGGACAGGTGAGTGGAGAGGACAGGGCAGTGGGGAAAGGATAGGTGAGTGTGGAGGACAGGTGAGTGGGCAGAAAGACAGGTGAGTGGGCAGGAGGACAAGTGAGTGGGGAGAAGGACAGGTGAGTGGGGAGAAGGACAGGTGAGTAGGGAGAAGAACAGATGAGTGGAGAGGACAGGTGAGTGGGCAGAAGGGCAGGTGAGTGGGGAGAAGGACAGGTGAGTGGGGAGGACAGGGCAGTGGGGAAAGGATAGGTGAGCGTGGAGGACAGGTGAGTGGGCAAAAGGACAGGTGAGTGGAGAGGACAGGTGAGTGGGGAGAAGGACAGGTGAGTAGGGAGAAGAACAGATGAGTGGAGAGGACAGGTGAGTGGGCAGAAGGACAGGTGAGTGGGCAGAAGGACAAGTGAGTAGGGAGGACAGGAGAGTGGGGAGAAGGACAGGTGAGTGGGGAAAGGACAGGTGAGTGGGGAGAAGGACAGGTGAGTGGAGCGGACAGGTGAGTGGAGAGAAGGACAGGTGAGTAGGGAGAAGGACAGGTGAGTGGAGAGGACATGTGAGTGGGGAAAGGACAGGTGAGTGTGGAGAAGGACGGGTGAGTGGGAAGAAGGACAGTGAATGGGGAGAAGGGCAGGTGAGTTGGAAGAAGGACAGGTGAGTGTGGAGAAGGACAGGTGGGTGTAGAGGACAGGTGGGTGGGAAGAAGGATGGGTGAGTGGAGAAGAGAGGTGAGTGGGGAGAGGACAGGTGAGTGGGGGGAGGACGGGTGAGTGGAGAGGCAGGTGGGTGAGAGGACAGGTGAGTGGGGAGAAGGACAGCTGAGTGGGGAGAAGGACAGGTGAGTGGGGAGGACAGGGCAGTGTGGAAAGGATAGGTGAGCGTGGAGGACAAGTGAGTAGGGAGGACAGGTGAGTGGGGAGGACAGGTGAGTGGGGAGAAGGACAGGTGAGTAGGGAGAAGGACAGGTGAGTGGAGAGGACAGGTGAGTGGGGAGACGGACGGGTGAGTGGAGAGAGGACGGGTGAGTGTGGAGAAGGACGGGTGAGTGGGAAGAAGGACAGTGAATGGGGAGAAGGGCAGGTGAGTTGGAAGAAGGACAGGTGAGTGTGGAGAAGGACAGGTGGGTGTAGAGGACAGGTGGGTGGGAAGAAGGATGGGTGAGTGGAGAAGAGAGGTGAGTGGGGAGAGGACAGGTGAGCGGGGGGAGGACGGGTGAGTGGAGAGGCAGGTGGGTGAGAGGACAGGTGAGTGGGGAGAAGGACAGCTGAGTGGGCAGAAGGACAAGTGAGTAGGGAGGACAGGTGAGTGGGGAGAAGGACAGGTGAGTGGGGAGGACAGGTGAGTGGGGAGAAGGACAGGTGAGTAGGGAGAAGGACAGGTGAGTGGGGAGAAGGACAGGTGAGTGGGGAGAGGATGGGTGAGTGGGGAGAGGACGGGTGAATGGGGAGGGGACAGGTGAGTGGGCAGAAGGACAAGTGAGTAGGGAGGACAGGTGAGTGGGGAAAGGACAGGCGAGTGGGGAGAAGGACAGTGAATGGGGAGAAGGGCAGGTGAGTTGGAAGAAGGACAGGTGAGTGTGGAGAAGGACAGGTGGGTGTAGAGGACAGGTGGGTGGGAAGAAGGATGGGTGAGTGGAGAAGAGAGGTGAGTGGGGAGAGGACAGGTGAGTGGGGGGAGGACGGGTGAGTGGAGAGGCAGGTGGGTGAGAGGACAGGTGAGTGGGGAGAAGGACAGCTGAGTGGGGAGAAGGACAGGTGAGTGGGGAGGACAGGGCAGTGTGGAAAGGATAGGTGAGCGTGGAGGACAAGTGAGTAGGGAGGACAGGTGAGTGGGGAGGACAGGTGAGTGGGGAGAAGGACAGGTGAGTAGGGAGAAGGACAGGTGAGTGGAGAGGACAGGTGAGTGGGGAGAAGGACGGGTGAGTGGAGAGAGGACGGGTGAGTGTGGAGAAGGACGGGTGAGTGGGAAGAAGGACAGTGAATGGGGAGAAGGGCAGGTGAGTTGGAAGAAGGACAGGTGAGTGTGGAGAAGGACAGGTGGGTGTAGAGGACAGGTGGGTGGGAAGAAGGATGGGTGAGTGGAGAAGAGAGGTGAGTGGGGAGAGGACAGGTGAGCGGGGGGAGGACGGGTGAGTGGAGAGGCAGGTGGGTGAGAGGACAGGTGAGTGGGGAGAAGGACAGCTGAGTGGGCAGAAGGACAAGTGAGTAGGGAGGACAGGTGAGTGGGGAGAAGGACAGGTGAGTGGGGAGGACAGGTGAGTGGGGAGAAGGACAGGTGAGTAGGGAGAAGGACAGGTGAGTGGGGAGAAGGACAGGTGAGTGGGGAGAGGATGGGTGAGTGGGGAGAGGACGGGTGAATGGGGAGGGGACAGGTGAGTGGGCAGAAGGACAAGTGAGTAGGGAGGACAGGTGAGTGGGGAAAGGACAGGCGAGTGGGGAGAAGGACAGGTGAGTGGAGAGGACAGGTGAGTGGGGAGAAGGATGGTGGATGGAGACGACAGGTGAGTGGGAAGAAGGACAGTGAATGGGGAGAAGGGCAGGTGAGTTGGAAGAAGGACAGGTGAATGGGGAGAAGGACAGGTGATTGGGGAGAAGGATAGGTGAGTGGGGAGGACAGGTGAGTGGGGAGGACAGGTGAGTGGGGAGAAGGACAGGTGAGTGGAGAGGACAGGTGAGTGGGGAGAAGGACAGGTGAGTGGGGAAAGGACAGGTGAGTGGGGAGGACAGGTGAGTGGGGAAAGGACAGGCGAGTGGGGAGAAGGACAGGTGAGTGGAGAGGACAGGTGAGTGGGGAGAAGGATGGTGGATGGAGACGACAGGTGAGTGGGAAGAAGGACAGTGAATGGGGAGAAGGGCAGGTGAGTTGGAAGAAGGACAGGTGAGTGGGGAGAAGGACAGGTGATTGGGGAGAAGGATAGGTGAGTGGGGAGGACAGGTGAGTGGGGAGGACAGGTGAGTGGGGAGAAGGACAGGTGAGTGGAGAGGACAGGTGAGTGGGGAGAAGGACAGGTGAGTGGGGAAAGGACAGGTGAGTGGGGAGGACAGGTGAGTGGGGAAAGGACAGGCGAGTGGGGAGAAGGACAGGTGAGTGGAGAGGACAGGTGAGTGGGGAGAAGGATGGTGGATGGAGACGACAGGTGAGTGGGAAGAAGGACAGTGAATGGGGAGAAGGGCAGGTGAGTTGGAAGAAGGACAGGTGAGTGGGGAGAAGGACAGGTGATTGGGGAGAAGGATAGGTGAGTGGGGAGGACAGGTGAGTGGGGAGGACAGGTGAGTGGGGAGAAGGACAGGTGAGTGGAGAGGACAGGTGAGTGGGGAGAAGGACAGGTGAGTGGGGAAAGGACAGGTGAGTGGGGAGAAGCAGAGGTGAGTTCGTAGAGAGTGGGGAGAAGGAGAGGGGTGTGGAGAGAGAGTGTGGGGTGGTGAGTGGGGAGGGGAGAGAGAGTGTGGGGTGGTGAGTGGGGAGGGGAGAGAGAGAGTGTGGGTGGTGAGTGGGGAGAAGGAGTGGGGAGGGGAGAGAGAGTGTGGGGTGGTGAGTGGGGAGAAGGAGTGGGGAGGGGAGAGAGAGTGTGGGGTGGTGAGTGGGGAGGGGAGAGGGAGTGTGGGGTGGTGAGTGGGGAGGGGACAGAGAGTGGGAAGGAGAGGGAAGTGGGTAAAAAATGGGGAGAAGGAAAGTTGTGTCTCATGGTTCATGACTCATTTGAAAATTCTCCACATCTTCCCCCATCTCTCCGTTCTCTCTCTCCCCACTCCCCCACTTGCCTATCTCTCCCCTTTCTCTCCCCCTCTCCCTCTCTCTTTACCATTTCCGCCTCTCTGTCCCCGTCTCTCCCGCTTATGTTCCCCTTCTTCTCCCTCTCTCCCACTTCCTCTCTAACCAACTCTCTCCTCTCTCACCCACCCTCCCCTCTCTCTGTTCCTTACTCACCCGATCTCTCTTCTCCTCTCTTCCCCTTCTCTCCCCCCTTCACTCTCTCTCACTCCCTCTATCTCCTCTATCTTCCCATCTCTCTCTCCTGCTGGATCTCTTCCCCTCTCCCCTTTCTCTCTCTCTCCCTTTATTTTCTCCATCACCAACACCCCCGTACCCCTCTCTTTCTCTCTCCCCTCCCTCTTCCCCACACCCCCCCACCCAGCTCCCTGAAGCCATCAGATCGGGAACGCCGTCTCCTGGTGGAGGTCTGGGACTGGGACCGGACGTCCCGTAATGACTTCATGGGAGCCATGTCTTTCGGAATCTCGGAGCTATACAACATCCCTGTGGATAGCTGGTGAGCATTTCCTCCACAGAACAGACATGGAATGAACACGGTTCACATGTGTCCAAAACACAGACTGAACAGGGCCTGAGAACGGCTAAAAACTTACCCAACAGGACTGTACACGGCCTGAAGCTTACCGAACACGTCCCAAATACAACCTTGAAATGGACCAAACACGGATTGTACACACCTGAAAGCTTCCCGAATACTTCCCAAACCTGAACTTCAGATGGAGCAAACGCGAACTGTACACGGCCTGAACGCTTACTGACGCATCCCAAACCCGACCTTCAAACACACCAAACATGGACTGAACAGATCTGAAACCTGACCTTCAAATGCACCGAACACAAACTGTGCAGGCCTGAACGCTTACTGACACATCCCAAACTCGAACTCAAATGGAGAAAACACGGACTGCACGTCACCTGGACGCTTACTGACACGTCCCAAACACAGCCTTCAAATGCACCAAACTCAAACTGTATGTGACCCAAACTTACTTCCCAAACCAGACCTCCACGTGGACCGAACACAGACTGTACACACCCTGTACACTTCCCGAATACATCCCATACCCGACCTTCAAGCGGAAGAAACACTGACTGTACACGGCTTTAACGCTTACTGAACACGTCCGAAACCCGACATTCAAATGGACCAAACACAGATTGTACATGGCCTCAACATTTAACAAATAATTCCCAAACCCGACATTCAAATCGACCATACACAAATTACACATGTCCTGTACAGTTACCGAACACATCCCAAACCCGACATTCAAACGGACCAGACACAGACTGTATACGGCCTGAACGCTTACAAAACAGGTCCCAAGCCTGATATTCAAATGGATCAAACACGGACTGCACATGGCCTGAACGCAAACCAAATACTTCCCAAACCCGACCTTCAAATGGGCCAAACACAGACCGGACACAGCCTGCACTCTTACTGAACACATTCCAAACCTCACCTTCAAACAGGCCATACACAGACCATACACGGCCTGAACACTTGCTGAACACGTCCCAAACCCGACCCTCAAATGGAGGAAACGCAACCTGTTGTCTGGACAGAACATGGACTTACATGAGCTTACATAGACATAACATGGCTGAACATGGATCAAACATGAAACATGGTCTGAGAATAGCTCAAACATCTTTCAATCAAGGCACTGCCAAAATCCAAACACGATCTAATAATCACCCCGGACAGAAGGAAAGCTCACCAAACACGACAGAAACTGTGATCGAACATCACCCGAATGAGATCAAACGAAGGTCAAATGTGTCACAAACTTGGGCCAAAGTAGCACAGGATAGGCAATGTCGCATGGAGCAAATGTGTAACAACAAGACAATCTAATCAGACATTGTTCCCACCCCTCCTCTCCACACACCCCTCTCTCCTACGCCCCATCCCCCTCTTGCTCCCCCTTTCCCCTCTCTCTTCCCTGTTCTCCCCCTTTCTCCCACCTTCTCAACCCCCTCTCCCCCTCCCTCCCTCCTCTCTCCCCTCTCTCACGCACTCTCTTTCCCCCTAACCCCCTTCCCTTGTCCCCACTTTCTCCAACCCCCAGGTTTAAACTGCTGGCCCAGGAAGAAGGAGAATACTTCAATGTCCCTGTGGTTTCAGATTCGGCCGAGGACCAGGCTGAGCTGTGTAAGAAGCTGGAGGTAACGCAACCCCTCTCCACCCCTCGTAAAACCTCTGCACAGGAGGATCCCAGTCACAGGGAGCTCCTCCTGTCCCCACCCTGTCATTCCCCACTTGCTGTCTGACATCTCAGTGTGTCACTTCCCCCTGCAGACGATACTGCGCAGGACACGAGAACCACGTACGGGCACGCAGGACGGAGCGCAGACCCAGGTAAATCACATACACTAAACCACACACACACACCCCACACACTCAGACACACACAGACACACACACACACATACAGATACACACACCCCCCCCCACACACACAAACACACAAGGGCACACACACACACCCACACACAAACACAGACACACACACACTCACACACAGACAGACACACACTCACACACAGACACACACACACACTCACACACAGACAGACACACACACACCAGACAATCAGATTCCTGTTCGAGAAGTTCACACACTGATCCCCATAAACATACAAACACACACAGGCTCGTGCATACTGACACAAGTGTAGACACACAATCACAGCAGACAGTCAGACGCACACACGGACATAGACTCACTCTCTCCCACACATACACACACCAGTCAGCAGTCTGTTCACTGTCAGATGTACAGTCACCAACACACCCACACACAACAGCAGCAATACAAAGACCTCCATACTGCTCTTTGTCACAGTCTCTCTCTATCTCTCAGTCACTCTCAATCCCTCACAATATTTCCATTTTTTGCTCTCATTCACTCAAAATCACTCCCAACCCTCTCTATTAATCACTTACTTCCAAAAACTCTCTGTCCCACTGCACAGGGGTAATCACCGGGTGAATTCACACGAACACCACTCTCATTTTCAAACACTCTCTCTGTTGTTCTCTCTCTTTCCTTCTGTTTGCCTCTCCCTGCCTCTCCCTCCCCTCCTTCCCCAAAGCCCCTCACTACCATACACTTTCTCTCACTCACACCTGTAGGTGGGAACTCCCCCTTGCCCCCACTCTCCAGTCTCTGTCCCACTGCACAGGGTGATCACCGAATGAATTTCACAATGAAACCACTCTCATTTTCAAACTTATCATTTTTCAGCCAATATCCCCAAGTCCTCAATATCAGGGCCCGTCAGTCCCAAACCAGAAGGGATTGCTCTCACCGGTAAGTACAAAAAAATTCTCGCCCTGTGTCTGACCCCGGGGGTGTGTAATGCGACGGTGAGGAGGCAGCTTCACTACGTGTCTGACCCCGGGAGTGTGTGATGGGACGGTGTGGAGGGAGCTTCACTCTGTGTCTGATCCCGGGAGTGTGTGATGGGACGGTGTGGAGGGAGTTTCACTCTGTGTCTGACCCCGGGAGTGTGTGATGGGACGGTGTGGAGGGAGCTTCTCTCTGTGTCTGACCCCGGGAGTGTGTGATGGGACGGTGTGGAGGGAGCTTCACTCTGTGTCTGATCCCGGGAGTGTGTGATGGGATGGTGTGGAGGAAGTTTCACTCTGTGTCTGACCCTGGGAGCGTGTGATGGGACGGTGTGGAGGGAGCTTCACTCTGTGTCTGACCCCGGGAGTGTGTGACGGGACGGTGTGGAGGAAGATTCACTCTGTGTCTGACACCGGGAGTGTGTGATGGGACAGTGTGGAGGGAGATTCACTCTGTGTCTGACCCTGGGAGTGTGTGATTGGACGGTGTGGAGGGAGATTCACTCTGTGTCTGACCCCAGGAGTGTGTGATGGGATGGTGTGGAGGGAACTTCACTCTGCGTCTCACCCCGCGTGTGTGTGATGGGACAGTGTGAGGGAGCTTCACTCTGTGTCTGACCCCGGGAGTGTGTGATGGGACGGTGTGGAGGGAGATTCACTCTGTGTCTGACCCCGGGAGTGTGTGATGGGACAGTGTGGAGGGAGATTCACTCTGTGTCTGACCCCGGGAGTGTGTGATGGGACGGTGTGGAGGAAGTTTCACTCTGTGTCTGACCCCAGGGGTGTGTGATGGGATGGTGTAGAGGGAACTTCACTCTGCGTCTCACCCCGCGTGTGTGGGGAGACTGTGCGGTGGACGTAGCTTTTGCAATCTGTAAGTCATCAAACACTCTCTCTCCCTCCGTACCCCTCTCCCTCCCTCTCTCCCCTACTCCCTCTCATATCTCCACTCTCCTTCCCCAAAGCCCCTCACTGCCATACACTTTCCCTCACTCTCACCTGAAGGTGGGAACTCCCCGTCTCTGCCCACCCCGCACTCTCCAGTCTCTGTCCCACTGCACAGGGTGATCACCGGGTGAATTTCACAATGAAACCACTGTCATTTTCAAACTTATGTTTACATCATTTTTCAGCCCCTATCCCCACGTCCTCAATATCAGAGTCCGTGTGTCCCAAACCAGAAGGGATTGTTCTCACCGGTAAGTACACAAAAATTCTCGCCCTGTGTCTGACCCCGGGAGTGTGTGATGGGACGGTGTGGAGGGAGATTCAGTGTGTGTCTGACCACAGGAGTCTGTGATGAGACAGTGTGGAGGGAGCTTCACTCTGTGTCTGTCCCAGGGAGTGTGTGATGGGACAGTGTGGAGGGAGCTTCACTCTGCGTCTGACCCCGGGAGTGTGTGATGGGACGGTGTGGAGGGAGATTCACTCTGTGTCTGACCCCGGGAGTGTGTGATGGGACGGTGTGGAGGGAGATTCACTCTGTGTCTGACCCCGGGAGTGTGTGATGGGACGGTGTGGAGAGAGCATCACTCTGTGTCTGACCCCGGGAGTGTGTGATGGGACGGTGTGGAGGGAGCTTCACTCTGTGTCTGACCCCGGGAGTGTGTGATGGGACGGTGTGGAGAGAGTTTCACTCTGTGTCTGACCCCGGGAGTGTGTGATGGGACGGTGTGGAGGGAGCTTCACTCTGTGTCTGATCCTGGGAGTGTGTGACGGGATGGTGTGGAGGAAGTTTCACTCTGTGTCTGACCCTGGGAGCGTGTGATGGGACAGTGTGGAGGGAGCTTCACTCTGTGTCTGACACCGGGAGTGTGTGATGGGACAGTGTGGAGGGAGATTCACTCTGTGTCTGACCCTGGGAGTGTGCGATTGGACGGTGTGGAGGGAGATTCACTCTGTGTCTGACCCCAGGAGTGTGTGATGGGATGGTGTAGAGGGAACTTCACTCTGCGTCTCACCCCGCGTGTGTGGGGAGACTGTGCGGTGGACGTAGCTTTTGCAATCTGTAAGTCATCAAACACTCTCTCTCCCTCCGTACCCCTCTCCCTCTCTCTCTCCCCTACTCCCTCTCATATCTCCACTCTCCTTCCCCAAAGCCCCTCACTGCCATACACTTTCCCTCACTCTCACCTGAAGGTGGGAACTCCCCGTCTCTGCCCACCCCCCACTCTCCAGTCTCTGTCCCACTGCACAGGGTGATCACCGGGTGAATTTCACAATGAAACCACTGTCATTTTCAAACTTATGTTTACATCATTTTTCAGCCCCTATCCCCACGTCCTCAATATCAGAGTCCGTGTGTCCCAAACCAGAAGGGATTGTTCTCACCGGTAAGTACACAAAAATTCTAGCCCTGTGTCTGACCCCGGGAGTGTGTGATGCGATGGTGTGGTGGGAGATTCAGTGTGTGTCTGACCACAGGAGTCTGTGATGAGACAGTGTGGAGGGAGCTTCACTCTGTGTCTGTCCCAGGGAGTGTGTGATGGGACAGTGTGGAGGGAACTTCACTCTGCATCTAACCCCGGGCATGTGTGATGGGACGGTGTGGATGGAGATTCACTCTGTGTCTGACTCCGGGAGTGTGAAATGGGACGGTGTGGAGGGAGCTTCACTCTGTGTCTGACCCCGGTAGTGTGTGATGGGACAGTGTGGAGGGAGCTTCACTCTGTGTCTGACCCTGGGAGTGTGTGATGGGATGGTGTGGAGGGAGATTCACTCTGTGTCTGACCCCGGGAGTGTGTGATGGGACAGTGTGGAGGGAGATTCACTCTGTGTCTGATCCTGGGAGTGTGTGATGGGACAGTGTGGAGGGAGATTCACTCTGTGTCTGACTCCGGGAGTGTGTGATGGGACGGTGTGGATGGAGATTCACTCTGTGTCTGACTCCGGGATTGTGTGATGGGACGGTGTGGAGGGAGCTTCACTCTGCATCTGACCCCCGGAGTGTGTGATGGGATGGTGTGGAGGGAGATTCACTCTGTGTCTGACCCCGGGAGTGTGTGACATGACGGTGTGGAGGGAGATTCACTCTGTATCTGACTCCGGGAGTGTGTGATGGGATGGTGTGGAGGGAGCTTCACTCTGTGTCTGATCCCGGGAGTGTGTGATGGGACAGTGTGGAGGGAGTTTCACTCTGTGTCAGACCCCTGTTTTTTGTTTTTATTACAAATATCGGTGCTATACAATATACACAAAACAGTGACTAACACAATTACTTCACTACAAATAGACAATGCAAACCAAAATATTCCCATCTCTATCAATGATGGCATTTACACCCCGCGGAGCCCAATGGTCCCGGAACACCTCTACGGTCGCCGTGGACTGTGCGTGTTCCTTTTCAATGTTCACCCGAGCACGAACATACCCCCTAAACATAGCCAGGCAGTCAGCCCGGGGAGAACCACCTGCCACCGTTTTCCAGGAGCTACGGATGGCAATTTTTGCCAGCCCCAGGAGCAAGTTGACAAGGACATCCTCATCCCTCTGTGCCCCCCTCCTTACTGGATGACCATATATGAATAGGGTGGGACTGAAATGCAACCAGAAGGCGAGAAGCAGCCCACGCAAATACGTGAAAAGGGGCTGCAGTCTCGCACACTCCACGTACATATGGTACACGGTCTTCTCCAGCCCGCAGAAGTGACACGCGGCTGGGAGATCCGTGTACAAACTAAAGAACTTATTACAGGGCACCGCTCTATGCAGCACCCTCCAGCCGAGATCCCCAAGGTGCATGGGGAGGACTCCCTTGTTAAGGGACTTCCATTGGGGACCCCCCTCACCTCCAGGTGGAAAGACCGACCGCCATGGCGTGTCGGGACGGTGGACAAGGGCTAGGAAGTGGAGGGTGTGGAGCAGCAGCCCATACAGATACCTCCTGCCTGCATCCCTGAATGGGATAGTGGGTGTCGATGAAAGACGGCTCAAGTTGTGTGGGTTCGTCTCTCGGGTAAGGCTGCGGGCCTGGGCCGACGAGCAGCTCAGCCTGAGTCGATCCACACACCTGAGCCATACCAACATCCGTTGAAACAGGGCAAGGGTCGGCCAGGACCCCACCCTCTGCCAGAGGAGGGGATTCCCGGCCTGAGGCAACCATGTTCCAGACTCTCAGTAGGTCCTGATAGAAGCCGGGCAGCCTCTGCAAAGCAGCACGGCTGACGCCCGCCGGTGGTAGCTGCATATCTTCGTGAAGGCAGCAGCCCCTCCGGAGGAAGAAAGTCGCCAACACGTGCCACCTGGGAGGGCGCTCGGCGTACAGGAATCTCTGCAGAGTCCTGAGGCGGAGAGCCGCCATTCGCGTACGTACACACACCAGCGACTGTCCGCCCTCTCCTACTGGGAGACTCAGAACCGCTGCAGAGACCCAGTGTTTCCTGTTACCCCAGAAGAAGTCCACCAGCTTCCTCTGCATTCTCGCAACAAAAGGGGCAGGAGGGGCCAAGGTGACCATCCGGTACCACAACATGGAGGCCACCAGCTGGTTTATGACCACCACCCTGCCTCGATGGGAAAGCACCCTGAGAAGGCCTGACCAGCGCCCCAGCTGGGCCATGACCTTTGCCTCCAGGTCCTGCCAGTTCGCCAGCCAGGTCTCCCCAGAAGGACTCAGGTAGACTCAGACTAGAGAAGGCGTCTGGTGCTCCACTCAAAAGCTCTCATCTCCTCCGGCAGGGAGTCCCCCTGCCACTGGCCTACTAAGAGTACGGAACATTTCGCCCAGTTGACCCTAGTGGAGGATGCCGCCGAGAAAACTTCTTGGCACTCGCGCATCCTCCGCAGGTCACAGGGATCTGTAATCATGAGGAGTACATCATTGGCGTAGGCCGAGAGGACGACCTCCGTGTCCGGTTCATGCAGAACCAGACCTGTCAGCCTTCCCCGAAGAAGGCTGAGGAATGGCTCGACACGGATCGCATATAATTGACCAGACATGGGGCACCCCTAACGTACTCCTCTTCTGAAGGGAATGGGTGCTGTCAGTGATCCGTTAATCTTAACAAGGCACTCTGCGGCAGAGTACAGGAGCCGAACTCGGGCCACAAAGTGTGGTCCGAGCCCAAAAGCCTGCAGGGTGCCCAGCAGGAAACTGTGGTCCACCCGGTCAAACGCCTTCTCCTGGTCAAGAGAAAGAAACGCTGCCGGGGTCCCAGTCTCCTGGAGTAAGTGGATCAGGTCCCGTACTAGGTGGACATTGTCCTGGATGGAGCTTCCCGGGACTGTGTAAGATTGGTCAGGATGGACCACCTGTCCAATTACCGAACCCAGACGGTTGGCCATTGCCCGGGCGAAGATCTTGTAGTCCGTGCACAAGAGGGAGACCGGCCGCCAGTCCTTTAGCAGGTGGCGGTCTCCCTTCTTGGGCAGTAGGACCACAACAGCTCTTCGCCATGAGAGGGGCATTTCTCCGGTGGCTGGACTCTCCCCTAGGACATGGCTGTAATCATCCCCCAGGACATCCCCAAAAAGCCTGATAAAACTCAACACTCAGTCCATCCAAGCCAGGGGACTTGCCCCTCCGGAGTTGCCGAAGGGCAGTGGACAGCTCCTCCCGAGTCAGGGGGGCATCCAGACGCACTGCGTCCTCTGGGCTGACCTTGGGCAAATCCTTCCAGACCTCATTACACGCCTCCGCATTTGACGGATCCCGCGAGAATAAGGACCGATAGAATGAACGGACCTCGTTGTTAATTCCATCAGGGTCTGTGATGGAGGAGCCATCGGCAGCCAGCAGCTCCACTAGCTGCTTCTGAACTCCCCGCCACCTCTCCACCGAGTAGAAGAAGGGTGAGCCACGGTCCAAATCCTGCAGCATTTGGATCCGTGACCTCACGTACGCACCTCGGGACTGCTGAAGCTGCAGGTCCCTTAGTGCGTCCTTCTTCTCCTGGTATTCCTGCCACAGTTGCTGGTCTCCAGCGGTCGGACCGAGGCTGGACTCCAGGTCAAGCAACGCTCTCTCAAGCCGCTGAATCTCAGAGCCCCACCTCTTTGTCGACCCCCTAGTGTACTCCCGACATAAAAACCCGATGTGGGCTTTGCCCACATCCCACCACAGCCATAGGGAGCGGAACTCTCTCCGCCTCTCCTTCCAGGAGACCCAGAACGCTCGGAACGAATCCCGGAATCGGCTGTCCTCCGGCAGCCGGTTGTTAAAATGCCAATACCCGGATCCCACCCGAGGGTGTAGTGGAATAAATTCCATCCACACAAGGTGATGATCCGAGCACGACACTGGCCGCATGGAGGACGCCGTCACGCGGGAAACGTAGGCCCGAGAGATGTAAATGCGGTCTATCCTGGAACCTCCTTCTCTAGGCCTTCTCGAGAAGGCGCTAGAGTCGGGGTGAAGATTCCGCCAGCTGTCCACCAAGTCAAAGGAGCTTTAACATTTAACCTTTAACTTTTTTGCCGCTGCTGGGTCGCGTTGGAGGCCCGAGCGGTCCTCCGCCTCGAGGGTGCAATTGAAATCCCCCCCGAGGATGACGCAGTCCCCAGGATCGATGGAGCTCAGCAGGGTGGACAGCTGACAGAATAGGCGGGTCTGCATCACACCGCGCCTGGGAGCGTACACATTGATAAAATGCAATGGTACACCACCCAGGCGCACAGCCAGCTGGAGCAGGCGGCCGGGCACAACGTCTTGGACCCTCCGTTTTCTGTCTGGAAGGTCGGGGCCAACAGGATCGCCACCCCGCTAGAGGTGGCTCATGTAGACCCCACCCTGAACTCCAGGAGCCAAGCAGACTCGTCCCCGGGGATGGTATGGGTTTCCTGCAGGAAACTCACCGCATACCGCCCATCCCTGAGGACTGAGAGATCGTTATAACTGCGGAGAGGACGCTATGGTAAGCTTCATGTCGGGAGCACACGAGGCCTCGGCACCAGTACCCTTCCCTGTGACCCACCATCTCCTGAAGGAGCGAGGCTGCTTCTCGCTCTGATTTCCCTTACCAGGTCATCCAGGAAGGATTTCAGCTGCCGCCTGTCATTCCCCACCACCGCATTCCTCTTCCCCTTCCGTCTGAGGACGACTCGCAGGGACTTCACCAGACTCGGCATGCTGGGCCAGCGAAGCGAGGCTCGCTTAGGCCGATGCTTTGCACCCTCAGAGTTGAGAATGCACTCCCTAATTTCCTCCGCCGGTATCAATGGGGATTTCTGGGGGGGCGGGTGAGGATGTCCAATGTCTCACTATCAAAGGAGTCTCCCTCCAACCCCTCACTGCAAATAGATCCCCCATCTTCCTCCCCGTGTGTTCCAATGGATGGCTCCACCCGTAACCCACATTGCGCAGCGGGCACCCCATTCACACCTGCCCGCTCCACCGTCGCATCGGTCCCATCCACAGTTACAACAATGGAGGGATCCCCAGGGACTCCCTGCAGGCCACCAGCCGATGGGGTTGGCATGCAGAGTATACCACCCTCCCTAGGAGACAGGCACGAAGGGGACCCCAGCGCCTCTGGTCCACGGGATTCACCGGCAGCCTGATGCTGACAGTGAGAGAGTTTGGTCTCCTCCCCTCTCATATTATGCAACACACTTGCCGCCAGGGAGGCGCCTACTACTGTGTCCTGGGTGGAGGGCTCCGGGTCTGTCTTAAGTTGTGCAAACAGGGCTAGCACCAGCTTTCTGCACAACCACACGATCCACCACCGGACTGGTGGCTGCATCAGGGACCAACCTCCGCCCGGATTCCCACCCCTTCCTGGGACACCCCCGCATCTACATTCCCTGCCCTCTTTGGGGAACATTCCCCTTTTCCTCTTCATGCCGGAGGAGCCCACAGGTGCAGGATTCACCGACGGGGCGGTGCTCTCCGCTTCCACCGCCCCGTCCACCTGCGCACCTCGGCGATCCTCCCGCTCTACTTCAGGGCAAATGGGCGTGAGCTCTGCGGTCTCGGGGGCTGACTTCTTAGGGCGTCTGGACTTCTTCTTTGCTTTTTTGCCCCGCACAGGCTCCACCCCGTCCCCCACCTGAACCACAGGGAACAGGGACCGAAACAACCGTAGGAGTAGGGGCAGGGTGAGAGGTCGTGGCAGGATCAGGGGCAGGGTGAGGGGTTGGGGGAGGGTCAGGCGCAGGAGTAGGATCAGGGGCAGAGGTAGCTGGGGCTCTGGTGCCCGAAGTGGGCTCCCTAGGATTTCGGGTGGTAGGACAGTCCCTCCGAAAATGCCCCACCTCCCTGCACGCATGGCACCGTGGGCGCTCGGAGCCTCCAATACACCTGATAGTCCACCCCACCGTGCCGGACAGTAAACCGGCCCTTAACGTCGTCCTCCCTTTCCACCTGCATGAATACCTGACGCCGGAAAGAGATTACGGTGCGGAGGGTGCGTCTCTAAAATTTGTGTCGGATGGCAGTAATCTCCGACCTTACTTGCCCTAAACGGACCAGTGGGGGAAGCAGGTCCTCGTTGGGAATGAAAGGTTTAACGTGACCGAGGACGATGCGTTGTGTGGGGGCTGTCACCAGCTCCATCTGTAAAAAGATGTTTTCTACCGTGACTCCCCTGCTTAGGGCCCGGTGCACTAGCTCTTCATTCGCCAAATAGAACACCGCCTTCCCGAACTCCTTTTCGGTGGCCAAAATACCACCTTTCCCCACCAGGTCCTCCATGGCCTCCGCACACTTTTCTAGTGTCATTCCAGGGCGCAAAATACATTGCACCCCGCGTTCCACCTTCACCGACCGAAACAGGACGTTGTCCGAGGCCGGGGAGGCAGCCGCCCTTGCGTAGCTCCCCGAAGGCCCGCGACTCCCTGGAGACCGGTCCGGCATGCTGGCGCTATTTCCGAATCGAGAATTTTACAGCGGTGCCAGTTAGAAGTCCTGCAGCGAATCGATATAACTGGCCGGAAAAGTTTGCAGTCGACAGTACCTTGCTGGCTCGGCGCCAGGAAAGGCTCCGTCAGACTTGCAGAGACCCAGGCCGGGAGAGGTCGAGACGTCCTTTCAGATGCTCCGGCTCTGACACCGGACGAGAATCAGGAAGATAAATGAGGAGGAACGTTGCCCCGATGTTAGTGGGGGAACGACGGCGTTTGCCTCCGGTTCTTGGAGCGAACCGGCTTCCTGGCGAGTTGCCAGCCGCCGCAGCTGGGAGCTGCGCAATTCGCAGCCGCCAACAACCCAGTCCAAACTGGTACAAAAACTCCAAACGAAGCTTCCACACTAACCCAGCTCCTCACTCAGATGTCCAAGAGTCTTTTCGAACCACCTCCAAGTATCTCACGAAACCTTATGCAGTAGTTTTTCGCAAACAACAGGAATTCTGCAGATGCTGCAAATTCAA
Organism: Mobula hypostoma; assembly: GCF_963921235.1. NCBI lineage: Eukaryota > Metazoa > Chordata > Chondrichthyes > Myliobatiformes > Myliobatidae > Mobula > Mobula hypostoma. The sequence goes on from NC_086124.1 coordinate 34,080,510, forward strand.
GCAACAGATTTTTTTTATTTCAAAATATACTTTATTCAAAAATAAATATATACAATAAACCATTCAATAACTTTTCATCCTTTACATACGTTTCCATTATACACAGTACATATCCGTATTTATAGCCACCCACGTGGCACTCCAGTAGTTCAGCTTAGCATATCATTGTTGAGGGGTATACTCCCCGCCCCCCGACCCCTCCCACTCCCACGGGTGGAGAAACCTATACTGTGGTCCTTCCCCACCGGGCCCTTGCGGTGGCTGCACCGAGTTTCAGTGCGTCCCTCAGCACGTACTCCTGCAGCCGAGAATGTGCCAGTCGGCAGCATTCTCCCACGGACATCTCCATGTGCTGGTAGATCATCAAGTTTCGGGCTGACCAAAGAGCGTCTTTCACCGAGCTGATGATCTGCCAGCAGCACCAGACGTTGGTCTCCGTGTGTGTCCCCGGGAACAGCCCGTAGATCAGAGAGTCCTCTGTTACGCAGCTGCTGGGGATAAAACGTGACACTAGCCCGTCCATCCTCCTCCACACCCTCGTTGCGAACTGACAGTGTGCAAAGAGGTGGGTCGCAGACTCCTCCTCACTGCAGTCCTCCCGTGGGTAGTGGGGTGCAGAGGCAACGTTCCGGGCGTACAGGAGGGCTCTGACTGGGAGGGCCCCTCTCACCGCCAGCCAGGTGAGGTCTTGGTGCCTGTTGGTGAGGTCTGGCGATGAGGCATTTTGCCAGATGAACTGGACAGTCTGCTCAGGGAACCACCCCACTGTGTCCATCACGTCCTTCTCCTGCAGTGCCTGCAGGACACTACGTGCCGACCACTGCCTGATGGCCCTGTGGTCAAAGGCGTTCTCCTGGAAGAACTTTGCTACGTAGGACAGGTATGCCGGCAACGACCAGCTAACTGGGGCGTTGCGCGGGAGTGGGGTCAGACCCATCCTTCGTAGCCAGGGCGACAGGTAGAACCTGGGCACATAGTGGTACTTGGTGCCCACATACCTGGGCTCTACACACAACCTGATGCAGCCACATACGAAGCTGGCCATCAGGGTGAGGGCGACATTGGGGACGTTCTTGCCCCCGTTGTCCAGGGACTTGTGCATGACGGTCCGTCTCACCCGCTCCATCTTGGATCCCCAGACGAATCTGAAGACAGCCCGGGTGATTTCCGAGCTGTAGGAGCGGGGGACGGGCCACACCTGCGCCAAGTACAGCAGCCCTGAGAGCACCTCACACCTGATGACCAGGTTCTTGCCCGTTATCGACAGGAAGCGCCCTCCCCACAGTCCCAGTTTCTGTTTCACCTTGGCAGTCCGCTCCTGCCAGTTCCTGTTGCACGCCTCGGCCCCTCCGAACCAGATCCCCAACACCTTCACGTGGTCAGACCTGATGGTGAAGGGGACAACAACAGATGCTGCGTTCACCAGCAACTTTGATGTGTGTTGCAGTAGTTTTTCCTCGGATTCCTCCCAACTAAATCAGAACAGCTCCTCAATGTGTCTGACCGCGGGAGTGTGTGATGAGACGGTGTGGAGGGAGATTTGCTCTCTGTCTGACCCTGGGAGTGTGTGATGGGACGGTGTGGAGGGAGATTTACTCTGTGTCTGACCCCGGGAGTGTGTGATGGGACGGTGTGGAGGGAGATTCACTCTGTGTCTGACCCCGGGAGTGTGTGATGGGACGGTGTGGAGGGAGATTCACTCTGTGTCTGACCCCAGGAGTGTGTGATGGGACGGTGTGGAGGGAGATTCACTCTGTGTCTGACTCCGGGAGTGTGTGATGGGACGGTGTGGAAGGAGCTTCACTCTGTGTCTGACTCCGGGAGTGTGTGATGGGACGGTGTGGAGGGAGCTTCACTCTGTGTCTGACCCCAGGAGTGTGTGATGGGACGGTGTGGAGGGAGATTTACTCTCTGTCTGACCCCGGGAGTGTGTGATGGGACGGTGTGGAGGGAGATTTACTCTGTGTCTGACCCCGGGAGTGTGTGATGGGACGGTGTGGAGGGAGATTCACTCTGTGTCTGACCCCGGGAGTGTGTGATGGGACGGTGTGGAGGGAGATTCACTCTGTGTCTGACCCCAGGAGTGTGTGATGGGACGGTGTGGAGGGAGATTCACTCTGTGTCTGACTCCGGGAGTGTGTGATGGGACGCTGTGGAAGGAGCTTCACTCTGTGTCTGACTCCGGGAGTGTGTGATGGGACGGTGTGGAGGGAGCTTCACTCTGTGTCTGACCCCAGGAGTGTGTGATGGGACGGTGTGGAGGGAGCTTCACTCTGTGTCTGACCCCAGGAGTGTGTGATGGGACACGGTGTGTTGATCGTCAGATTCTCTCCCTCTCTCTCTGTCTATCTCTTGTCCCTCCCTCTGTCCCTTTCTCTTTCCCATCTCCCACTCTCCCTCCCCTCTCACTGTCTCCCTCTCTGTCTCTCCTTGCCCCTCCCTCTCTCTCTCCCTCCCTTTCTCAGCCCGTCTTTCTCCCCCTCTCTGTCTCTCACTCTCCCCCTCTCTTGTTTGTCAGAACGATTTGAGATGGACACTATTGAGAGCATTTAATCGTTGTAGGGAGATCATCCCCAGTATCATTCCCGGCTATAACAACCTGAAAGAACCTCTTTCACACCAAAACCACTCTTATTTTCAAACTTCTGCTTACCTCATTTTTCAGCCCTTATCCCCACGTCTTCAATATCAGGGTCAGTCAGTCCCAAAGCAGAAGGGATTCTACTCACCGGTAAGTACACAAAAATTCTCGCCCTGTGTCTGAGCCCGGGAGTGTGTGATGGGATGGTGTGGAGGGAGTTTCACTCTGCGTCTGACGACGGGAGTGTGTGATGGGACAGTGTGGAGGGAGATTCACTCAGCGTCTGACCCTGGGAGAATGTGATGGGACGGTGTGGAGGGAGTTTCACTCTGTGTCTGACCCCGGGACTGTGTGATGGGACAGTGGGGAGGGAGCTTTATTCTGTGTCTGACCCCGGGAGTGTGTGATGGGACGGCGTGGAGGGAAATTCAGTCTGTGTCTGACCCCAGGAGTGTGTGATGGGACGGTGTGGAGGGAAATTCAGTCTGTGTCTGACCCCAGGAGTGTGTGATGGGACGGTGTGGAGGGAAACTCAGTCCGTGTCTGACCCCAGGAGTGTGTGATGGGACGGTGTGGAGGGAAATTCAGTCTGTGTCTGACCCCAGGAGTGTGTGATGGGACGGTGTGGAGGGAAACTCAGTCCGTGTCTGACCCCAGGAGTGTGTGATGGGACAGTTTGGAGGGAGATTCACTCTGTGTCTGACTCCGGGAGTATGTGATGGGACGGTGTGGAGGGAGCTTCACTCTGTGTCTGACCCCAGGAGTGTGTGATGGGACGGTGTGGAGGGAGATTTACTCTCTGTCTGACCCCGGGAGTGTGTGATGGGACATGTGGAGGGAGATTCACTCTGTGTCTGCCCCCGGGAGTGTGTGATGGGACGGTGTGGAGGGAGCTTCACTGTGTGTCTGACCCCAGGAGTGTGTGATGGGACGGTGTGGAGGGAGATTTACTCTGTGTCTGACCCCTGGAGTGTGTGATGGGATGGTGTGGAGGGAGATTTACTCTGTGTCTGACCCCGGGAGTGTGTGATGGGACGGTGTGGAGAGAGATTTACTCTGTGTCTGACCCCGGGAATGTGTGATGGGATGGTGTGGAGGGAGATTCACTCTGTGTCTGACCCCGGGAGTGTGTGATGGGACGGTGTGGAGGGAGATTCACTCTGTGTCTGACCCCGGGAGTGTGTGATGGGACGGTGTGGAGGGAGATTCACTCTGTGTCTGACCCCAGGAGTGTGTGATGGGACGGTGTGGAGGGAGATTCACTCTGTGTCTGACCCCAGGAGTGTGTGATGGGACGGTGTGGAGGGAGATTCACTCTGTGTCTGACTCCGGGAGTGTGTGATGGGACGGTGTGGAAGGAGCTTCACTCTGTGTCTGACTCCGGGAGTGTGTGATGGGACGGTGTGGAGGGAGCTTCACTCTGTGTCTGACCCCAGGAGTGTGTGATGGGACGGTGTGGAGGGAGATTTACTCTCTGTCTGACCCCGGGAGTGTGTGATGGGACGGTGTGGAGGGAGATTTACTCTGTGTCTGACCCCGGGAGTGTGTGATGGGACGGTGTGGAGGGAGATTCACTCTGTGTCTGACCCCGGGAGTGTGTGATGGGACGGTGTGGAGGGAGATTCACTCTGTGTCTGACCCCAGGAGTGTGTGATGGGACGGTGTGGAGGGAGATTCACTCTGTGTCTGACTCCGGGAGTGTGTGATGGGACGCTGTGGAAGGAGCTTCACTCTGTGTCTGACTCCGGGAGTGTGTGATGGGACGGTGTGGAGGGAGCTTCACTCTGTGTCTGACCCCAGGAGTGTGTGATGGGACGGTGTGGAGGGAGCTTCACTCTGTGTCTGACCCCAGGAGTGTGTGATGGGACACGGTGTGTTGATCGTCAGATTCTCTCCCTCTCTCTCTGTCTATCTCTTGTCCCTCCCTCTGTCCCTTTCTCTTTCCCATCTCCCACTCTCCCTCCCCTCTCACTGTCTCCCTCTCTGTCTCTCCTTGCCCCTCCCTCTCTCTCTCCCTCCCTTTCTCAGCCCGTCTTTCTCCCCCTCTCTGTCTCTCACTCTCCCCCTCTCTTGTTTGTCAGAACGATTTGAGATGGACACTATTGAGAGCATTTAATCGTTGTAGGGAGATCATCCCCAGTATCATTCCCGGCTATAACAACCTGAAAGAACCTCTTTCACACCAAAACCACTCTTATTTTCAAACTTCTGCTTACCTCATTTTTCAGCCCTTATCCCCACGTCTTCAATATCAGGGTCAGTCAGTCCCAAAGCAGAAGGGATTCTACTCACCGGTAAGTACACAAAAATTCTCGCCCTGTGTCTGAGCCCGGGAGTGTGTGATGGGATGGTGTGGAGGGAGTTTCACTCTGCGTCTGACGACGGGAGTGTGTGATGGGACAGTGTGGAGGGAGATTCACTCAGCATCTGACCCTGGGAGAATGTGATGGGACGGTGTGGAGGGAGTTTCACTCTGTGTCTGACCCCGGGACTGTGTGATGGGACAGTGGGGAGGGAGCTTTATTCTGTGTCTGACCCCGGGAGTGTGTGATGGGACGGCGTGGAGGGAAATTCAGTCTGTGTCTGACCCCAGGAGTGTGTGATGGGACGGTGTGGAGGGAAATTCAGTCTGTGTCTGACCCCAGGAGTGTGTGATGGGACGGTGTGGAGGGAAACTCAGTCCGTGTCTGACCCCAGGAGTGTGTGATGGGACAGTTTGGAGGGAGATTCACTCTGTGTCTGACTCCGGGAGTATGTGATGGGACGGTGTGGAGGGAGCTTCACTCTGTGTCTGACCCCAGGAGTGTGTGATGGGACGGTGTGGAGGGAGCTTCACTGTGTGTCTGACCCCAGGAGTGTGTGATGGGACGGTGGGGAGGGAGCTTTATTCTGTGTCTGACCCCGGGAGTGTGTGATGGGACGGCGTGGAGGGAAATTCAGTCTGTGTCTGACCCCAGGAGTGTGTGATGGGACGGTGTGGAGGGAAATTCAGTCTGTGTCTGACCCCAGGAGTGTGTGATGGGACGGTGTGGAGGGAAACTCAGTCCGTGTCTGACCCCAGGAGTGTGTGATGGGACAGTTTGGAGGGAGATTCACTCTGTGTCTGACTCCGGGAGTATGTGATGGGACGGTGTGGAGGGAGCTTCACTCTGTGTCTGACCCCAGGAGTGTGTGATGGGACGGTGTGGAGGGAGATTTACTCTCTGTCTGACCCCGGGAGTGTGTGATGGGACATGTGGAGGGAGATTCACTCTGTGTCTGCCCCCGGGAGTGTGTGATGGGACGGTGTGGAGGGAGCTTCACTGTGTGTCTGACCCCAGGAGTGTGTGATGGGACGGTGTGGAGGGAGATTTACTCTGTGTCTGACCCCTGGAGTGTGTGATGGGATGGTGTGGAGGGAGATTTACTCTGTGTCTGACCCCGGGAGTGTGTGATGGGACGGTGTGGAGAGAGATTTACTCTGTGTCTGACCCCGGGAATGTGTGATGGGATGGTGTGGAGGGAGATTCACTCTGTGTCTGACCCCGGGAGTGTGTGATGGGACGGTGTGGAGGGAGATTCACTCTGTGTCTGACCCCGGGAGTGTGTGATGGGACGGTGTGGAGGGAGATTCACTCTGTGTCTGACCCCAGGAGTGTGTGATGGGACGGTGTGGAGGGAGATTCACTCTGTGTCTGACTCCGGGAGTGTGTGATGGTACGGTGTGGTAGGAGCTTCACTCTGTGTCTGACTCCGGGAGTGTGTGATGGGACGGTGTGGAGGGAGCTTCACTCTGTGTCTGACCCCAGGAGTGTGTGATGGGACGGTGTGGAGGGAGATTTACTCTCTGTCTGACCCCGGGAGTGTGTGATGGGATGTGTGGAGGGAGATTCACTCTGTGTCTGACTCCGGGAGTGTGTGATGGGACGGTGTGGAGGGAGCTTCACTCTGTGTCTGACCCCGGGAGTGTGTGATGGGACGGTGTGGAGGGCGCTTCACTGTGTCTGACCCCAGGAGTGTGTGATGGGACGGTGTGGAGGGAGCTTCACTCTATGTCTGACCCCAGGAGTGTGTGTTGGGACACGGAGTGTTGATCATCAGATTCTCTCCCTCTCTCTCTGTCTATCTCTTGTCCCTCCCTCTGTCCCTTTCTCTTTCCCATCTCCCACTCTCCCTCCCCTCTCACTGTCTCCCTCTCTGTCTCTCCTTGCCCCTCCCTCTCTCTCTCCCTCCCTTTCTCAGCCCGTCTTTCTCCCCCTCTCTGTCTCTCACTCTCCCCCTCTCTTGGTTGTCAGAACGATTTGAGATGGACACGATTGAGAGCATTTAATCGGTGTAGGGAGATCATCCCCAGTATCATTCCCGGCTATAACAACCTGAAAGAACCTCTTTCACACCAAAACCACTCTCATTTTCAAACTTCGGTTTAACTCATGTTTCAGCCCTTATCCCCACGTCCTCAATATCAGGGTCAGTCAGTCCCAAAGCAGAAGGGATTCTACTCACCGGTAAGTACACAAAAATTCTCGCCCTGTGTCTGAGCCCGGGAGTGTGTGATGGGACGGTGTGGAGGGAGTTTCACTCTGCGTCTGACGACGGGAGTGTGTGATGGGACAGTGAGGAGGGACATTCACTCTGCGTCTGACCCCGGGAGTGTGTGATGGGACGGTGTGGAGGGAGTTTCACTCTGTGTCTGACCCCGGGACTGTGTGATGGGACAGTGGGGAGGGAGCTTTATTCTGTGTCTGACCCCGGGAGTGTGTGATGGGACGGCGTGGAGGGAAATTCAGTCTGTGTCTGACCCCAGGAGTGTGTGATGGGACGGTGTGGAGGGAAATTCAGTCTGTGTCTGACCCCAGGAGTGTGTGATGGGACGGTGTGGAGGGAAACTCAGTCCGTGTCTGACCCCAGGAGTGTGTGATGGGACAGTTTGGAGGGAGATTCACTCTGTGTCTGACTCCGGGAGTATGTGATGGGACGGTGTGGAGGGAGCTTCACTCTGTGTCTGACCCCAGGAGTGTGTGATGGGACGGTGTGGAGGGAGATTTACTCTCTGTCTGACCCCGGGAGTGTGTGATGGGACATGTGGAGGGAGATTCACTCTGTGTCTGCCCCCGGGAGTGTGTGATGGGACGGTGTGGAGGGAGCTTCACTGTGTGTCTGACCCCAGGAGTGTGTGATGGGACGGTGGGGAGGGAGCTTTATTCTGTGTCTGACCCCTGGAGTGTGTGATGGGATGGTGTGGAGGGAGATTTACTCTGTGTCTGACCCCGGGAGTGTGTGATGGGACGGTGTGGAGGGAGATTTACTCTGTGTCTGACCCCGGGAATGTGTGATGGGACGGTGTGGAGGGAGATTCACTCTGTGTCTGACCCCGGGAGTGTGTGATGGGACGGTGTGGAGGGAGATTCACTCTGTGTCTGACCCCGGGAGTGTGTGATGGGACGGTGTGGAGGGAGATTCACTCTGTGTCTGACCCCAGGAGTGTGTGATGGGACGGTGTGGAGGGAGATTCACTCTGTGTCTGACTCCGGGAGTGTGTGATGGTACGGTGTGGTAGGAGCTTCACTCTGTGTCTGACTCCGGGAGTGTGTGATGGGACTGTGTGCAGGGAGCTTCACTCTGTGTCTGACCCCAGGAGTGTGTGATGGGACGGTGTGGAGGGAGATTTACTCTCTGTCTGACCCCGGGAGTGTGTGATGGGATGTGTGGAGGGAGATTCACTCTGTGTCTGACTCCGGGAGTGTGTGATGGGACGGTGTGGAGGGAGCTTCACTCTGTGTCTGACCCCAGGAGTGTGTGTTGGGACACGGAGTGTTGATCATCAGATTCTCTCCCTCTCTCTCTGTCTATCTCTTGTCCCTCCCTCTGTCCCTTTCTCTTTCCCATCTCCCACTCTCCCTCCCCTCTCACTGTCTCCCTCTCTGTCTCTCCTTGCCCCTCCCTCTCTCTCTCCCTCCCTTTCTCAGCCCGTCTTTCTCCCCCTCTCTGTCTCTCACTCTCCCCCTCTCTTGTTTGTCAGAACGATTTGAGATGGACACTATTGAGAGCATTTAATCGTTGTAGGGAGATCATCCCCAGTATCATTCCCGGCTATAACAACCTGAAAGAACCTCTTTCACACCAAAACCACTCTCATTTTCAAACTTCTGTTTACCTCATTTTTCAGCCCTTATCCCCACATCTTCAATATCAGGGTCAGTCAGTCCCAAAGCAGAAGGGATTCTACTCACCGGTAAGTACACAAAAATTCTTGCCCTGTGTCTGAGCCCGGGAGTGTGTGATGGGATGGTGTGGAGGGTGTTTCACTCTGCGTCTGACAACGGGAGTGTGTGATGGGACAGTGTGGAGGGAGATTCACTCTGCGTCTGACCCCGGGAGAATGTGATGGGACGGTGTGGAGGGAGCTTCACTCTGTGTCTGACCCTGGGAGTGTGTGATGGGATGGTGTGGAGGGAGATTCACTCTGCTGTCTGACCCCGGGAGTGTGTGATGGGACGGTGTGGAGGGAGTTTCACTCTGTGTCTGACCCCGGGACTGTGTGATGGGACAGTGGGGAGGGAGCTTCATTCTGTGTCTGACCCCGGGAGTGTGTGATGGGACGGCGTGGAGGGAAATTCAGTCTGTGTCTGACCCCAGGAGTGTGTGATGGGACGGTGTGGAGGGAAATTCAGTCTGTGTCTGACCCCAGGAGTGTGTGATGGGACGGTGTGGAGGGAAACTCAGTCCGTGTCTGACTCCAGGAGTGTGTGATGGGACAGTTTGGAGGGAGATTCACTCTGTGTCTGACTCCGGGAGTATGTGATGGGACGGTGTGGAGGGAGCTTCACTCTGTGTCTGACCCCAGGAGTGTGTGATGGGACGGTGTGGAGGGAGATTTACTCTCTGTCTGACCCCGGGAGTGTGTGATGGGACATGTGGAGGGAGATTCACTCTGTGTCTGCCCCCGGGAGTGTGTGATGGGACGGTGTGGAGGGAGATTCACTCTGTGTCTGACCCCAGGAGTGTGTGATGGGACGGTGTGGAGGGAGATTCACTCTGTGTCTGACTCCGGGAGTGTGTGATGGTACGGTGTGGTAGGAGCTTCACTCTGTGTCTGACTCCAGGAGTGTGTGATGGGACGGTGTGGAGGGAGCTTCACTCTGTGTCTGACCCCAGGAGTGTGTGATGGGACGGTGTGGAGGGAGATTTACTCTCTGTCTGACCCCGGGAGTGTGTGATGGGATGTGTGGAGGGAGATTCACTCTGTGTCTGACCCCGGGAGTGTGTGATGGGACGGTGTGGAGGGAGATTCACTCTGTGTCTGACCCCGGGAGTGTGTGATGGGACGGTGTGGAGGGAGATTCACTCTGTGTCTGACCCCAGGAGTGTGTGATGGGACGGTGTGGAGGGAGATTCACTCTGTGTCTGACTCCGGGAGTGTGTGATGGTACGGTGTGGTAGGAGCTTCACTCTGTGTCTGACTCCGGGAGTGTGTGATGGGACGGTGTGGAGGGAGCTTCACTCTGTGTCTGACCCCAGGAGTGTGTGATGGGACGGTGTGGAGGGAGATTTACTCTCTGTCTGACCCCGGGAGTGTGTGATGGGACATGTGGAGGGAGATTCACTCTGTGTCTGCCCCCGGGAGTGTGTGATGGGACGGTGTGGAGGGAGATTCACTCTGTGTCTGACTCCGGGAGTGTGTGATGGGACGGTGTGGAGGGAGCTTCACTGTGTCTGACCCCAGGAGTGTGTGATGGGACGGTGTGGAGGGAGCTTCACTCTGTGTCTGACCCCAGGAGTGTGTGTTGGGACACGGAGTGTTGATCATCAGATTCTCTCCCTCTCTCTCTGTCTATCTCTTGTCCCTCCCTCTGTCCCTTTCTCTTTCCCATCTCCCACTCTCCCTCCCCTCTCACTGTCTCCCTCTCTGTCTCTCCTTGCCCCTCCCTCTCTCTCTCCCTCCCTTTCTCAGCCCGTCTTTCTCCCCCTCTCTGTCTCTCACTCTCCCCCTCTCTTGTTTGTCAGAACGATTTGAGATGGACACTATTGAGAGCATTTAATCGTTGTAGGGAGATCATCCCCAGTATCATTCCCGGCTATAACAACCTGAAAGAACCTCTTTCACACCAAAACCACTCTCATTTTCAAACTTCTGTTTACCTCATTTTTCAGCCCTTATCCCCACATCTTCAATATCAGGGTCAGTCAGTCCCAAAGCAGAAGGGATTCTACTCACCGGTAAGTACACAAAAATTCTCGCCCTGTGTCTGAGCCCGGGAGTGTGTGATGGGATGGTGTGGAGGGTGTTTCACTCTGCGTCTGACAACGGGAGTGTGTGATGGGACAGTGTGGAGGGAGATTCACTCTGCGTCTGACCCCGGGAGAATGTGATGGGACGGTGTGGAGGGAGCTTCACTCTGTGTCTGACCCTGGGAGTGTGTGATGGGATGGTGTGGAGGGAGATTCACTCTGCTGTCTGACCCCGGGAGTGTGTGATGGGACGGTGTGGAGGGAGCTTCACTGTGTCTGAGCCCGGGAGTGTGTGATGGGACGGTGTGGAGGGAGCTTCACTCTGCGTCTGACCCTGGGAGTGTGTGATGGGACGGTATGGAGGGAGATTCACTCCGCGTCTGACCCCGGGAGTGTATGATGGGACGGTGTGGAGGGAGACTCACTCTGCGTCTGACCCCGGGAGTGTGTGATGGGACAGTGTGGAGGGAGCTTCACTGTGTCTGACCCCGGGAGTGTGTGATGGGACACGGAGTGTTGATCGTCAGATTCTCTCCCTTTCTCTCTGTCTATCTCTTGTCCCTCCCTCTGTCCCTTTCTCTTTCCCATCTCCCACTCTCCCTCCCCTCTCACTGTCTCCCTCTCTGTCTCTCCTTGCCCTTCCCTCTCTCTCTCCCTCCCTTTCTCAGGCCGTCTTTCTCCCCCTCTCTGTCTCTCACTCTCCCCCTCTCTTGGTTGTGAGAACGATTTGAGATGGACACTATTGAGAGTATTTAATCGGTGTAGGGAGATCATCCCCAGTATCATTCCCGGCTATAACAACCTGAAAGAACCTCTTTCACACCAAAACCACTCTCATTTTCAAACTTCGGTTTAACTCATGTTTCAGCCCTTATCCCCACGTCCTCAATATCAGGGTCAGTCAGTCCCAAAGCAGAAGGGATTCTACTCACCGGTAAGTACACAAAAATTCTCGCCCTGTGTCTGAGCCCGGGAATGTGTGATGGGACAGTGTGGAGGGACATTCACTCTGCGTCTGACCCCGGGAGTGTGTGATGGGACGGTGTGGAGGGAGATTCACTCTGCTGTCTGACCCCGGGAGTGTGTGATGGGACGTGTGGAGGGAGATTCACTCTGTGTCTGCCCCCGGGAGTGTGTGATGGGACGGTGTGGAGGGAGATTCACTCTGTGTCTGACCCTGGGAGTGTGTGATGGGACGGTGTGGAGGGAGATTCACTCTGTGTCTGACCCCAGGAGTGTGTGATGGGACAGTGTGCAGGGAGATTCTCTCTGTGTCTGACCTCGGGAGTGTGTGATGGGACGGTGTGGAGGGAGCTTCACTCTGTGTCTGACCCCAGGAGTGTGTGATGGGACGGTGTGGAGGGACATTCACTCTGCGTCTGACCCCGGGAGTGTGTGATGGGACGGTGTGGAGGGAGATTCACTCTGTGTCTGACCCCAGGAGTGTGTGATGGGACGGTGTGGAGGGAGATTCACTCTGTGTCTGCCCCCGGGAGTGTGTGATGGGACGGTGTGGAGGGAGATTCACTCTGTGTCTGACCCCAGGAGTGTGTGATGGGACGGTGTGCAGGGAGATTCTCTCTGTGTCTGACCCCGGGACTGTGTGATGGGACGGTGTGGAGGGAGCTTCACTCTGTGTCTGACCCCAGGAGTGTGTGATGGGATGGTGTGGAGGGACATTGACTCTGCGTCTGACCCCGGGAGTGTGTGATGGGACGGTGTGGAGGGAGATTCACTCTGTGTCTGACTCCGGGAGTGTGTGATGGGACGGTGTGGAGGGAGCTTCACTCTGTGTCTGACCCCGGGAGTGTGTGATGGGACGGTGTGGAGGGAGCTTCACTGTGTCTGACCCCGGGAGTGTGTGATGGGACGTGTGGAGGGAGATTCACTCTGTGTCTGCCCCCGGGAGTGTGTGATGGGACGGTGTGGAGGGAGATTCACTCTGTGTCTGACCCCGGGAGTGTGTGATGGGACGGTGTGGAGGGAGATTCACTCTGTGTCTGACCCTTTTTTTTTTTTTTTTTTTACAAAATTCTTTATTACAAATGTCGGTGCTATACAATATTTACAAACCCAGTGACTAACATATTTACTACACTACAAACAGACAATACATCTTAAACCAATATATTGCCATCCTCATCAATGATGGCATTTACACCCCGCGGAGCCCAACGGTCCCGGAACACCTCTACGGTCGCCGTGGACTGTGCGTATTCCTTTTCAATGTTCACCCGGGCACGAACATACCCCCTAAACATAGCCAGGCAGTCCGCCCGGGGAGAACCTCCTGCCACCCTTTTCCAGGAGCCACGGATGGCAATTTTCGCCAGCCCCAGGAGCAAGTTGACAAGGACATCCTCATCCCTCTGTGCCCCCCTCCTTACTGGATGACCATATATAAATAGGGTGGGACTGAAATGCAACCAGAAGGCGAGAAGCAGCCCACGCAAAAACGCGAAAAGGGGCTGCAGCCTCACACACTCCACGTACATGTGGTACACGGTCTCCTCCAGCCCGCAGAAGTGACACGCGGCTGGGAGATCCGTGTACAGACTAAAGAACTTATTGCAGGGCACCGCTTTATGCAGCACCCTCCAGCCGAGATCCCCAAGGTGCATGGGGAGGACTCCCTTGTAAAGGGACTTCCATTGGGGACCCCCCTCACCTCCAGGTGGACAGACCGACCGCCATGGCGTGTCGGGACGGTGGACAAAGGCTAGGAAGTGGAGGGTGTGGAGCAGCAGCCCATAAAGGTACCTCCTGCCTGCATCCCTGAATGGGATTGTGGGTGTCGATGAAAGACGGCTCAAGTTGTGTGGATTCGTCTCTCGGGTAAGGCTGCGGGGCCTGGGCCCGACGAGCAGCTCAGCTTGAGTCGATCCACACACCTGAGCCGCACCGACATCCGCTGAGGCAGGGCAAGGGTCGGCCAGGACCCCGCCCTCTGCCAGAGGAGGGGATTCCCGGCCTGAGGCAACCATGTTCCAGACTCTCAGTAGGTCCTGATAGAAGCCGGGCAGCCTCTGCAAAGCAGCACGGCTGACGCCTGCCGGTGGTAGCTGCATATCTTCGTGAAGGCAGCAGCCCCTCCGGAGGAAGAAAGTCGCCAACACGTGCCACCTGGGAGGGCGCTCGGCGTACAGGAATCTCTGCAGAGTCCTGAGGCGGAGAGCCGCCAGTCGTGTGCGTACACACACCAGCGACTGTCCGCCCTCTCCTACTGGGAGACTCAGAACCGCTGCAGAGACCCAGTGTTTCCTGTTTCCCCAGAAGAAGTCCACCAGCTTCCTCTGCATTCTCGCAACAAAAGGGGCAGGGGGGGCCAAGGTGACCATCCGGTACCACAACATGGAGGCCACCAGCTGGTTTATGACCACCACCCTGCCTCGATAGGAAAGCACCCTGAGAAGGCCTGACCAGCGCCCAAGCCGGGCCATGACCTTTGTCTCCAGGTCCTGCCAGTTCGCCAGCCAGGTCTCCCCAGAAGGACTCAGGTAGACTCCCAGATAGAGAAGACGTCTGGTGCTCCACTCAAAAGCTCTCATCTCCTCCGGCAGGGAGTCCACCTGCCACTGGCCTACTAAGAGTCCGGAACATTTCGCCCAGTTGATCCTGGCGGAGGATGCCGCCGAGAAAACATCTTGGCACTCGCGCATCCTCCGCAGGTCACAGGGGTCTGTCATCATGAGGAGTACGTCATCGGCGTAGGCCGAGAGGACGACCCTCATGTCCGGTTCGCGCAGAACCAGACCTGTCAGCCTTCGCCGAAGAAGGCCGAGGAATGGCTCGACACAGATCGCATACAGTTGACCGGACATGGGGCACCCTTGACGCACTCCTCTTCGGAAGTGGATAGGTCCTGTCAGTGATCCGTTGATCTTAACTAGGCACTCTGCGGCAGAGTACAGGAGCCGAACTCGGGCCACAAAGTGTGGTCCGAGCCCAAAAGCCTGCAGGGTGCCCAGCAGGAAACTGTGGTCCACCCGGTCAAACGCCTTCTCCTGGTCAAGAGAAAGAAACGCTGCCGGGGTCCCAGTCTCCTGGAGCAGGTGGATCAGGTCCCGTACTAGGTGGACATTGTCCTGGATGGAGCGGCCCGGGACCGTGTAAGATTGGTCAGGATGGACCACCTGTCCAATTACCGAACCCAGACGGTTGGCCATTGCCCGGGCGAAGATCTTGTAGTCCGCGCACAAGAGGGAGACCGGCCGCCAGTTCTTTAGCAGGCGGAGGTCTCCCTTCTTGGGCAGTAGGACCACAACAGCTCTTCGCCATGAGAGGGGCATTTCTCCGGTGGCTAGGCTCTCCCCTAGGACAAGGCTGTAATCATCCCCCAGGACATCCCAAAAAGCCTGATAAAACTCAACACTCAGTCCATCCAAACCAGGGGACTTGCCCCTCCGGAGTTGCCGAAGGGCAGTGGACAGCTCCTCCCGAGTCAGGGGGGCATCCAGACGCACTGCATCCTCTGGACTGACCTTAGGCAAATCCTTCCAGACCTCATTGCACGCCTCCGCATTTGACGGATCAGGCGAGAATAAGGACCGATAGAATGAACGGACCTCGTTGTTAATTCCATCAGGGTCCGTGATGGAGGAGCCATCGGCAGCCAGCAATTCCACTAGCTGCTTTTGAACTCCCCGCCACCTCTCCAACGAGTAGAAGAAGGGTGAGCCACGGTCCAAATCCTGCAGCATTTGGATCCGTGACCTCACGTACGCACCTCGGGACTGCTGAAGCTGCAAGTCCCTTAGTGCGTCCTTCTTCTCCTGGTATTCCTGCCACAGCTGCTGGTCTCCAGTGGTCGGACCGAGGCGGGACTCCAGGTCAAGCAACGCTCTCTCAAGCCGCTCAATCTCAGAGCCCCGCCCTTTGGTCGACCCCCTAGTGTACTCCCGACATAAAAACCGGATGTGGGCTTTGCCCACATCCCACCATAGCCGTAGGGAGCAGAACTCTCTCCGCCTCTCCTTCCAGGAGACCCAGAACGCTCGGAACGAATCCCGGAAACGGCTGTCCTCCAGCAGCCGGTTGTTAAAATGCCAATACCCGGATCCCACCCGAGGGTGTAGTGGAATAAATTCCATCCACACAAGGTGATGATCCGAGCACGACACTGGCCGCATGGAGGACGCCGACACGCGGGAGGCGTAGGCCCGAGAGATGTAAATGCGGTCTATCCTGGAACCTCCTTCTCTTGACCTTCTCGAGAAGGTGCTAGAGTCGGGGTGAAAATTCCGCCAGCTGTCCACCAAGTCAAAGGAGCCGACTAGCTCCTTTAACTTTTTTGCTGATGCTGGGTCGCGTTGGAGGCCCGAACGGTCCTCCGCCTCGAGGGTACAATTGAAATCTCCCCCGAGGATGACGCAGTCCCCAGGATCGATGGAGCTCAGCAGGGTGGACAGCTGACAGAATAGGCGCGTCTGCATCACACCGCGCCTGGGAGCGTACACATTGATAAAAAGCAATGGTACGCCATCCAGGCGCACAACCAGGTGGAGTAGACGGCCGGGCACAACGTCTTGGACCCTTTCAATTACTGGCTGGAAGGTCGGGGCCAACAGGATCGCCACCCCGCTAGAAATGGAGCTGAGGTGGCTCATGTAGACCCCGCCTTGCCACTCCAGGAGCCAAGCAGACTCGTCCCCAGGGATGGTATGGGTTTCCTGCAGGAAACTCACCGTATACCGCCCATCCCTGAGGACTGAGAGATTGTTATGCCTGCGAAGAGGACCCCTGCTGCCGTTTACATTGAGACTAGCTATGGTAAGCTTCATGGCGGGAGCACACTAGGTCTCAGCAGCTGCGCCCATTTCGGTGAGAGCGGAGGCGCCTTCCACCACACTGTCCGGAAAGAAAGCAAGGATACCTTTTGCTTTCCGGGCTCGAGCGGTACCAGCAACACCCTGTGACCCACCATCCCCCGTAGGAGCGAGGCTGCTTCTCCCTCTGATGTCCCTTACTAGGTCATCCAGGAAAGATTTTAGTTGCCGTCTGTCGTTCCCCACCACCGCATTCCTCTTTCCCTTTCCCTTTCGTCTGAGGATGACTCGCAGGGACCTCACCAGCCTCGGCATGCTGGGCCAGCGAAGCGAGGCTAGCTGAGGCCGGTGCTTGGCACCCTCAGAGGTGAGAATGAAATGCTTAATTTCCTCTACAGGTATCAATGGAGATTTCTCAGGAGGGGTGAGGATGTCCATTGTTTCACTATCGAAAGAGTCCCCCTCCAACCCGTCACTGCAGACAGAATCCCCATCGGCCTCCCCGCATGTTCCAATAGATGGCTGCGCCTGTGACCCACACCGCGCAGCGGGCACCTCGCTCTTACCTGCCTGCTCCACCGTCGCATCAGCCTCATCCACATTTGCGACAGTGGAGAGACAATCCCCAGGGACTCCCTGCAAGTCATTTATTGCTGGGGTCGATGTGCACAGAATATCGTCCTCCCTAGGGGGCAGGCATAGAGGGGAACCCGGCACCTTTGGTCCAAGGGATTCATAAGCCGCCTGGTGCTGAGAATGAGAGAGCTTTGCCTCGTCTCCTCTTACACTATTCGGTACACTGGCCTCCAGAGAGGCGCTGACTTGTAGGTCCTGGGTGGAGGCCTCCAGGGCTGCCTCATTTGTGCAAACAGGCCTATCACAAGCTTTTTGCACAACCACACCATCTACCCCAGGACTGGTGGCTACATCTGAGGACTCAGGTTTAGAACCAACCCCTACCCGGATTCCCACCCCTTCCTGGGACTCCCCCGCATCTACATCCCCTGCCCTCTTGCGGGAACGTTCCCTTCTCCTCTTCACGCTGGAGGAGCACACAGGTGCAGGCTTCACCGATGGGGCGGCGCCTTCTGTTTCCATCGCCCCGTCTGCTTGCGCACCTCCCCGAGTCCCACGCTCCACTTCAGACGAAATGGGTGTGAGCTCTGCGGCCTCAAAGGCCCGCTTCTTACTATGTTTGGATTTCCCCTTTGCCTTCTTACTCCGCACAGACTCCACCCCGTCCCCCACCTGAACTACAGGGAGAGGAGCAGGGACCGACCCAACCGTAGAAGTAGGGACAGGGGTAGGGGTAGGGGCAGGGTGAGGGGCTGGGGCAGGATCACGGGCGGGGGCAGGGTCAGATGCAGGTGCAGGCGCACGCGCAGGAGTAGGATCAGGGGCAGAGGTAGCTGCGGCACTGGTGCCCGAAGTGGGCTCCCTCGGGTTCCGGGCGGCAGGACAGTCCCTCCGAAAGTGCCCCACCTCCCTGCACGCATGGCACCGTGGGCGCTCGGAGCTCCAGTACACCTGATAATCTACTCCCTCGTGCCGGACAGTAAAGCGGCCCTCAACATCGTCCTCCCTCTCCAGCTGCATGAAAACCTGACGCCGGAAAGAGATTACGGTGCGGAGGTTGCGTCTCTTAAATTTGTGTCGGATGGCAGTGATCTCCGACCTTACTTGCCCTAAACGGGCCAGTGGGGGAAGCAAGTCCTCATTTGGAATGAAAGGCTTAACATGCCCAAGCACGATACGTTGCGTGGGGGCCGTCACCAGCTCCATAGGTAAAAAGATGTTGTCCACCGTGACTCCCCTGCTTAGGGCCCGGTGCACTAGCTCTTCATTCACCAGATAGAACACCGCCTTTCCGAACTCCTTCTCGGTGGCCAGAATACCACCTTTCCCCACAAGGTCCTCCATTGCCTCCGTACACTTTTCTAGTGTCATTCCAGGGCGCAAAATACATTGCACCCCACGTTCCACCTTCACCGACCGAAACAGGGCGTTGTCCGAGGCCGGGGAGGCAGCCGCCCTTGCGTAACTCCCCGAAGGCCCGCGACTCCCTGGAGACCGGTCCGGCATGCTGGCGCTCTTTCCAGTCCGAGAATCCTACAGCGCTGTCGATTAGAAGTCCTGGAGCGAAACGAGTAACTGGCCGGGAAAGTTTGCAGTCGACAGTTCCTCGCTGGCTCGGCGCCAGGAAAGGCTCCGTCGGACTTGCAGAGACCCAGGCCGGGAGAGGCCGAAACGTCCTTCCAGATGCTCCGGCACCGGCACCGGCACCGACACCGGACGAAAAATCAGGAAAACAATGGAGGAGGAACGTTGCCCCGATGTCAATGGGGGGAAAACGACGGCGTTTGCCTCCGGTTTTGGAGCGAACCGGCTTACTGGCGAGTTGCCAGCGGCCGCAGCTGGGAGCTACACAGTAAGCAGCCGCCAACAAACCCAGTCCAAACCGGTAGCAAAACTCCACACCGAGCTTCCACACCAACGCCGTCACTCACTCAGTTGTCCAAGAGACTTTTAGAGCCACCTCCAAAGTATTCCACGAACTTTATCCAGTAGTTTTCCTTCGATTTCTCCCAGCTCAGTCAGCACAGCTCCTCTCTGGGTCTGACCCTGGGAGTGTGTGATGGGACGGTGTGGAGGGAGACTCACTCTGCGTCTGACCCCGGGAGTGTGTGATGGGACGGTGTGGAGGGAGCTTCACTGTATCTGACCCCGGGAGTGTGTGATGGGACGGTGTGGAGGGAGATTCACTCTGTGTCTGACCCTGGGAGTGTGTGATGGGACGGTGTGGAGGGAGATTCACTCTGTGTCTGACCCCGGGAGTGTGTGATGGGACAGTGTGGAGGGAGCTTCACTCTGTGTCTGACCCCAGGAGTGTGTGATGGGACGGTGTGGAGGGAGCTTCACTCTGTGTCTGACCCCAGGAGTGTGTGATGGGACACGGTGTGTTGATCGTCAGATTCTCTCCCTCTCTCTCTGTCTATCTCTTGTCCCTCCCTCTGTCCCTTTCTCTTTCCCATCTCCCACTCTCCCTCCCCTCTCACTGTCTCCCTCTCTGTCTCTCCTTGCCCCTCCCTCTCTCTCTCCCTCCCTTTCTCAGCCCGTCTTTCTCCCCCTCTCTGTCTCTCACTCTCCCCCTCTCTTGGTTGTCAGAACGATTTGAGATGGACACTACAGAGAGCATTTAATCGTTGTAGGGAGATCATCCCCAGTATCATTCCCGGCTATAACAACCTGAAAGAACCTCTTTCACACCAAAACCACTCTCATTTTCAAACTTCTGTTTACCTCATGTTTCAGCCCTTATCCCCACGTCCTCAATATCAGGGTCAGTCAGTCCTAGAGCAGAAGGGTTTCTACTCACCAGTAAGTACACAAAAATTCTCGCCCTGTGTCTGAGCCCGGGAGTGTGTGATGGGACGGTGTGGAGGGAGATTCACTCTGTGTCTGACCCCGGGAGTGTGTGATGGGACGGTGTGGAGGGGGATTCACTCTGTGTCTGACCCCAGGAGTGTGTGATGGGACGGTGTGGAGGGAGATTTACTCTCTGTCTGACCCCGGGAGTGTGTGATGGGACGTGTGGAGGGAGATTCACTCTGTGTCTGACTCCGGGAGTGTGTGATGGGATGGTGTGGAGGGAGCTTCACTCTGTGTCTGACCCCGGGAGTGTGTGATGGGACGGTGTGGAGGGAGCTTCACTGTGTCTGACCCCGGGAGTGTGTGATGGGACGTGTGGAGGGAGATTCACTCTGTGTCTGCCCCCGGGAGTGTGTGATGGGATGGTGTGGAGGGAGATTCACTCTGTGTCTGACCCCAGGAGTGTGTGATGGGACGGTGTGCAGGGAGATTCACTCTGTTTCTGACCCCAGGAGTGTGTGATGGGACGGTGTGGAGGGAGATTCACTCTGTGTCTGACCCCGGGAGTGTGTGATGGGTCGGTGCGGAGGGAGCTTCACTCTGTGTCTGACCCCGGGAGTGTGTGATGGGACAGTGTGGAGGGAGCTTCACTCTGTGTCTGACCCCGGGAGTGTGTGATGGGACGGTGTGGAGGGAGCTTCACTCTGTGTCTGACCCCGGGAGTGTGTGATGGGATGGTGTGGAGGGAGATTCACTCTGTGTCTGACCCCGGGAGTGTGTGATGGGACGGTGCGGAGGGAGCTTCACTCTGTGTCTGACCCCGGGAGTGTGTGATGGGATGGTGTGGAGGGAGATTCACTCTGTGTCTGACCCCGGGGTGTGTGATGGGATGGTGCGGAGGGAGCTTCACTTTGTGTCTGATCCTGGGAGTGTGTGATGGGACGGTGTGGAGGGAGATTCAGTCTGTGTCTGTCCCCGGGAGTGTGTGATGGGACGGTGCGGAGGGAGCTTCACTCTGTGTCTGACCCCGGGGTGTGTGATGGGACGGTGCGGAGGGAGCTTCACTTTGTGTCTGATCCTGGGAGTGTGTGATAGGACGGTGTGGAGGGAGCTTCACTGTGTGTCTGACCCCGGGAGTGTGTGATGGGACAGTGTGGAGGGAGCTTCACTCTGTGTCTGACCCCGGGTGTGTGTGATGGGACGGTGTGGAGGGAGTTTCACTCTGTGTCTGACTCCGGGAGTGTGTGATGGGACGGTGTGGAGGGAGCTTCACTCTGTGTCTGACCCCGGGAGTGTGTGATGGGACGGTGTGGAGGGAGCTTCACTCTGTGTCTGACCCCGGGAGTGTGTGATGGGACGGTGTGGAGGGAGCTTCACTCTGTGTCTGACCCCGGGAGTGTGTGATGGGACGGTGTGGAGGGAGCTTCACTCTGTGTCTGACCCCGGGGTGTCTGATGGGACGGTGTGGAGGGAGATTCACTCTGTGTCTGACCCCGGGAGTGTGTGATGGGACGGTGTGGAGGGAGCTTCACTCTGTGTCTGACCCCGGGAGTGTGTGATGGGACGGTGTGGAGGGAGCTTCACTCTGTGTCTGACCCCGGGGTGTGTGATGGGACGGTGTGGAGGGAGCTTCACTTTGTGTCTGATCCTGGGAGTGGGTGATGGGACAGTGTGGAGGGAGATTCCTCCTCCCTCCCCATCCCCCTCTGCCCCTCCCTCCCCCGCCTCCCCTTTCTCTTTACAACCCCCTCATTACCATACACTTTCCCTCACTCTCACCTGTAGGTGGGAACTCCCCCTCACCCCCACTCTCCAGTCTCTGTCCCACTGCACAGGGTGATCACTGAGTGAATTTCACAACGAAACCACTCTCATTTTCAAATTCATGTTTACATCACTTTTCAGCCCGTATCCCCAAGTCCTCAATATCAGGGTCCATCAGTCCCAAACCAGAAGGGATTGTTGTCACCGGTAAGTACACTGAGAGCCTCACCCTGAGTCTGAGGAGTTGGTTACTGGGTATCACAGTGAGTAGCAATGTGGTGTCGTGGTTCAAACCCAATCTGTGATGCTGTGTGTGTGGAATTTCTACCCTCTGGTTTCCTCCTTCATCACAGCAACTGGCAGGGTGGAATCTGGGTGGGCTTCTGTTCTGGTGTGCTGGGGAAGGGCTGTGAGTTGCT
This sequence comes from Mobula hypostoma, assembly GCF_963921235.1. NCBI lineage: Eukaryota > Metazoa > Chordata > Chondrichthyes > Myliobatiformes > Myliobatidae > Mobula > Mobula hypostoma. The sequence continues at coordinate 34,102,619 of NC_086124.1, forward strand.
GCTGGTGTGGGTGCAGTCTACCAAGACAGCGGAGGTGCCTCTTCACCCATCTCTGCCTCCTCTCTCAGTCACTACATTATTCCCACCCTCTCCCCTTCCTCTCCCTCAAATCCTCTCCCCATCTCCTCCTTTCCCTCCACCGCTCTACCCCCATTCTCTTCCCCCTGTAACTCTCTCCCCTACCCTCTTCCTGCCCCTCCCTTTCCCTCCTCTAACCATCCACCCACCACTTCTCGGTGTATAAAATCTGACTCTGATATCCCCACCCCCATATTTTCCTCCAATCACCTTAAAATTTTGCCCCCTTGTATTTCCACTCTGGGAAAAAGTCTCTGGCTGTCCACTCTGTCTCTGCCTCTTATCATCTTGAAGACACCTCTGTCAAGTCACCTCTCATCCTCCTTCACCCCAGAGATAAAATCCCCAGCTCACTCAAATTTTCCTCAGAATACACAGTCTCCAATCTGGGCAGTATCTTGCTAAATCTCCTCTGCACTCTCTCTAAAGCTCCCACATCACCCCTGTGAGGAAGTGACCAGAACTGAGCACAATACTCCAAGTGTTTTCTAGCCAGAGTTTTGTCGAGCTGCAACATCATCTCTTGGACTCAGCCTCTGACTAATGAAGGCCAACACACCAAATGCCTTCTTAGCCACCCCATCATCTCGCACTGCATTTTTCAGGGTTCTACTCATGAGGACCCCAAGATCCCTCTGTTCTTTCACGCTGCTAAGAGTCCTGCCATGTACTCTGCCTTCAGATTTGACCTTCCAAGGTGAATCACTTCACACTTTTCCGGGTCGAACTGCATCTGCCACTTCTTAGCCCAGCTCTGCATCCTGTCAATGTCTTGTTGTAACCCACAACAACCTCCTACACTATCCACAACTCCACCAACCTTCATGTCATCCACAAACTTATTAACCCACCCTTCCCTTCCTCATCCAGTCATTTATGTTAAAACAACTCACAAAGAGTAGGGGTCCCAGAACAGAGCTCTGTGGAACATCACTGGTCACCGATCCCCACCCAGAATACATTCCATCTACAGTGACCTACCTACTGTGGACAAAGCCATTCTGAATCCACCCAGACAAAAATCCCTCGATTCCATGCCTCTTAACTTCCTCAATGAGCCCACCATGAGGAACCTTACCAAATGTCTTACTGCCTTATTTTTACGCTCTATTCTTGGTTGGTGCGGCTGTAACGAAACCAAATTTCCCTCGGGATTAATAAAGTATATCTATCTGAAAGCCATACACACCACATCCACTGCTCTACCTTCATCAAAGTGCACCGTCACATCCTCGAGCAGTTCATTCATACCCTTCACAAAGCCACGTTGATTGTCCCCAATCAGCCTACTTATCTCCAAATGCTTGTAAGTCATGTCTCCAAGAATCTTCTCCAATACTTTGCTCACCACTGAACTGAGTAACTCCAAGAAGGCTTGGACAGTCCAGGCAATGTGTCCGAGGGACTCTCACACCCTCTGTGATCCTCATCTTAAAGGGCAGCACCTCACCCTCTGACTGGGTGGGGAACAGCACTCCTGCATCAACAGTAATGCCAATGTCCCTCTCAATCACACTGCTGCCAGATCCCTCACTCCACCTTCTCTATCTGGAGTATTGAAAGTGGAGGAGTTTTAGAGATAGGAAGGGGGTGAGGGAGGGGTTTGAACAGGAGCGGGAGTGTAGGGATACAGAGATAGGGAGGGGGTGAGGGAGGGGTTTGAACAGGAGGGGGGAGTGTAGGGGTTACAGAGATAGGGAGGGGTGAGGGAGGGGTTTGAACAGGAGGGGGAGTGTAGAGGTTACAGAGATAGGGAGGGGGTGAGGGAGGGGTTTGAACAGGAGGGGGGAGTGTAGGGGTTACAGAGATAGGGAGGGGCTGAGGGAGGGGTTTGAACAGGAGGGGGGAGTGTAGGGGTTACAGAGATAGGGAGGGGGTGAGGGAGGGGTTTGAACAGGAGGGGGAGTGTAGGGGTTACAGAGATAGGGAGGGGGTGAGGGAGGGGTTTGAACAGGAGAGGGAGTGTAGGGGTTACAGAGATAGGGAGGGAGTGAGGGAGGGGTTTGAACAGGAGAGGGAGTGTAGGGGTTGCAGAGATAGGGAAGGGGTGAGGGAGGGGTTTGAACATGAGGGGTGAGTGTAGGGGTCACAGAGATAGGGAGGGAGTGAGGGAGGGGTTTGAACAGGAGGGGGAGTGTAGGGGTTACAGAGATAGGGAGGGTGTGACGGCGGGTTTGAACAGGAGGGGGTAGTGCAGGGGTTACTGAGACAGGCAGGGGTTTGAACAGGGGGGGAGTGTAGGGGTTACAGAGATAGGGAGGGGGTGAGGGAGGGGTTTGAACAGGAGAGGGAGTGTAGGGGTTACAGAGATAGGGAAGGGGTGAGGGAGGGGTTTGAACATGAGGGGTGAGTGTAGGGGTCACAGAGATAGGGAGGGGGTGAGTGACGGGTTTGAACAGGAGGGGGAGTGTAGGGGTTACAGAGATAGGGAGGGGTTGAGGGAGAGGTTTGAACAGGAGGGGGGAGTGTAGGGGTTACAGAGATAGGGAGGGTGTGAGGGAGGGGTTTGAACAGGAGGGGGGAGTGTAGGGGTTACAGAGATAGGGAGGGGTTGAGGGAGGGGTTTGAACAGGAGGTGGGTGTAGGGGTTACAGAGATAGGGAGGGGGTGAGGGAGGGTTTTGAACAGGAGGGGGTAGTGCAGGGGTTACAGAGATAGGGAGGGGGTGAGGGAGGATGGAGGGTTTGGGTTACAGAGATAGGGAGGGGGTGAGGGAGGATGGAGGGTTTGGGTTACAGAGATAGGGAGGGGGTGAGGGAGGAGGATGGAGGGTTTGGGTTACAGAGATAGGGAGGGGTTTGAACAGGAGGTGGGTGTAGGGGTTACAGAGATAGGGAGGGGGTGAGGGAGGGGTTTGAACAGGAGAGGGAGTGTAGGGGTTACAGAGATAGGGAGGGAGTGAGGGAGGGGTTTGAACAGGAGAGGGAGTGTAGGGGTTACAGAGATAGGGAAGGGGTGAGGGAGGGGTTCGAACATGAGGGGTGAGTGTAGGGGTCACAGAGATAGGGAGGGAGTGAGGGAGGGGTTTGAACAGGAGGGGGAGTGTAGGGGTTACAGAGATAGGGAGGGTGTGAGGGCGGGTTTGAACAGGAGGGGGTAGTGCAGGGGTTACTGAGATAGGCAGGGGTTTGAACGGGGGGGAGTGTAGGGGTTACAGAGATAGGGAGGGGGTAAGGGAGGGGTTTGAACAGGAGAGGGAGTGTAGGGGTTACAGAGATAGGGAAGGGGTGAGGGAGGGGTTTGAACATGAGGGGTGAGTGTAGGGGTCACAGAGATAGGGAGGGGGTGAGGGAGGGGTTTGAACAGGAGGGGGAGTGTAGGGGTTACAGAGATAGGGAGGGGTTGAGGGAGAGGTTTGAACAGGAGGGGGGAGTGTAGGGGTTACAGAGATAGGGAGGGTGTGAGGGAGGGGTTTGAACAGGAGGGGGGAGTGTAGGGGTTACAGAGATAGGGAGGGGGTGAGGGAGGGGTTTGAACAGGAGGGGGGAGTGTAGGGGTTACAGAGATAGGGAGGGGTTTGAACAGGAGGGGGGTGTAGGGGTAACAGAGATAGGGAGGGGGTGAGGGAGGGGTTTGAACAGGAGGGGGAGTGTAGGGGTTACAGAGATAGGGAGGGGTTTGAACAGGAGAGGGAGTGTAGGGGTTACAGAGATAGGGAGGGGGTGATGGAGGGGTTTGAACAGGAGGGGGAGTGTAGGGGTTACAGAGATAGGGAGGGGTTGAGGGAGAGGTTTGAACAGGAGGGGGGAGTGTAGGGGTTACAGAGATAGGGAGGGTGTGAGGGAGGGGTTTGAACAGGAGGGGGGAGTGTAGGGGTTACAGAGATAGGGAGGGGTTGAGGGAGGGGTTTGAACTGGAGGGGGTGTAGGGGTTACAGAGATAGGGAGGGGGTGAGGGAGGGGTTTGAACAGGAGAGGGAGTGTAGGGGTTACAGAGATAGGAAGGGGTGAGGGAGGGGTTTGAACAGGAGGGGGGAGTGTAGGGGTTACAGAGATAGGGAGGGGTTTGAACAGGAGGTGGGTGTAGGGGTAACTGAGATAGGGAGGGGGTGAGGGAGGGGTTTGAACAGAGATAGGGAGGAGTGTAGGGCCAGAGGGGTTACAGAGATAGGGAGGGGTTGAGGGAGGGGTTTGAACAGGAGGGGGGAGTGTAGGGGTTACAGAGATAGGGAGGGTGTGAGGGAGGGGTTTGAACAGGAGGGGGGAGTGTAGGGGTTACAGAGATAGGGAGGGGTTTGAACAGGAGGGGGGTGTAGGGGTTACAGAGATAGGGAGGGGTTGAGGGAGGTGTTTGAACAGGAGGGGGGTGTAGGGGTTACAGAGATATGGAGGGGGTGAGGGAGGGGTTTGAACAGGAGGGGGGTGTAGGGGTTGCAGAGATAGGGAGGGGTTGAGGGAGAGGTTTGAACAGGAGGGGGAGTGTAGGTGTTACAGAGATAGGGAGGGTGTGAGGGAGGGGTTTGAACAGGAGGGGGGAGTGTAGGGGTTACAGAGATAGGGAGGGGGTGAGGGAGGGGTTTGAACAGGAGGGGGAGTGTAGGGCTTACAGAGATAGGGAGGAGGGTGAGGGCGGGGTTTGAACAGGAGAGGGAGTGTAGGGGTTACAGAGATAGGGAGGGAGTGAGGGAGGGGTTTGAACAGGAGAGGGAGTGTAGGGGTTACAGAGATAGGGATGGGGTGAGGGAGGGGTTTGAACATGAGGGGTGAGTGTAGGGGTCACAGAGATAGGGAGGGAGTGAGGGAGGGGTTTGAACAGGAGGGGGAGTGTAGGGGTTACAGAGATAGGGAGGGTGTGAGGGCGGGATTGAACAGGAGGGGGTAGTGCAGGGGTTACTGAGATAGGCAGGGGTTTGAACAGGGGGGAGTGTAGGGGTTACAGAGATAGGGAGGGGGTGAAGGAGGGGTTTGAACAGGAGAGGGAGTGTAGGGGTTACAGAGATAGGGAAGGGGTGAGGGAGGGGTTTGAACATGAGGGGTGAGTGTAGGGGTTACAGAGATAGGGAGGGGGTGAGGGAGGGGTTTGAACAGGAGGGGGAGTGTAGGGGTTACAGAGATAGGGAGGGGTTGAGGGAGAGGTTTGAACAGGAGGGGGGAGTGTAGGGGTTACAGAGATAGGGAGGGGGTGAGGGAGGATGGAGGGTTTGGGTTACAGAGGGGTTACAGAGATAGGGAGGGTGTGAGGGAGGGGTTTGAACAGGAGGGGGGAGTGTAGGGGTTACAGAGATAGGGAGGGGTTTGAACAGGAGGTGGGTGTTGGGGTAACTGAGATAGGGAGGGGGTGAGGGAGGGGTTTGAACAGGAGGGGGGAGTGTAGGGGTTACAGAGATAGGGAGGGTGTAAGGGCGGGTTTGAACAGGAGGGTGTAGTGCAGGGGTTACTGAGATAGGCAGGGGTTTGAACGGGGGGGAGTGTAGGGGTTACAGAGATAGGGAGGGGTTTCAACAGGAGAGGGAGTGTAGGGGTTACAGAGATAGGGAAGGGGTGAGGGAGGAGTTTGAACATGAGGGGTGAGTGTAGGGGTCACAGAGATAGGGAGGGGGTGAGGGCCAGAGGGGTTACAGAGATAAGGAGGAGTGTAGGGGTTACAGAGATAGGGAGGGGTTGAGGGAGAGGTTTGAACAGGAGGGGGGAGTGTAGGGGTTACAGAGATAGGGAGGGTGTGAGGGAGGGGTTTGAACAGGAGGGGGGAGTGTAGGGGTTACAGAGATAGGGAGGGGTTGAGGGAGGGGTTTGAACAGGAGGTGGGTGCAGTGGTAACAGAGATAGGGAGGGGGTGAGGGAGGGGTTTGAACAGGAGGGGGGAGTGTAGGGGTTACAGAGATAGGGAGGGGTTGAGGGAGAGGTTTGAACAGGAGGGGGGAGTGTAGGTTACAGAGATAGGGAGGGGGTGAGGGAGGGTTTTGAACAGGAGGGGTAGTGCAGGGGTTACAGAGATAGGGAGGGATTGAGGGAGAGGTTTGAACAGGAGGGGGGAGTGTAGGGGTTACAGAGATAGGGAGGGGGTGAGGGAGGGGTTTGAACAGGAGGGGGGAGTGTAGGGGTTACAGAGATAGGGAGGGGTTTGAACAGGAGGGGGGTGTAGGGGTAACAGAGATAGGGAGGGGGTGAGGGAGGGGTTTGAACAGGAGGGGGAGTGTAGGGGTTACAGAGATAGGGAGGGGGTGAGGGAGGGGTTTGAACAGGAGAGGGAGTGTAGGGGTTACAGAGATAGGGAGGGGGTGAGGGAGGGGTTTGAACAGCAGGGGGAGTGCAGGGGTTACAGAGATAGGGAGGGGTTGAGGGAGAGGTTTGAACAGGAGGGGGGAGTGTAGGGGTTACAGAGATAGGGAGGGTGTGAGGGAGGGGTTTGAACAGGAGGGGGGAGTGTAGGGGTTACAGAGATAGGGAGGGGTTGAGGGAGGGGTTTGAACTGGAGGGGGTGTAGGGGTTACAGAGATAGGGAGGGGGTGAGGGAGGGGTTTGAACAGGAGAGGGAGTGTAGGGGTTACAGAGATAGGAAGGGGTGAGGGAGGGGTTTGAACAGGAGCGGGGAGTGTAGGGGTTACAGAGATAGGGAGGGGTTTGAACAGGAGAGGGAGTGTAGGGGTTACAGAGATAGGGAGGGGGTGATGGAGGGGTTTGAACAGGAGGGGGAGTGTAGGGGTTACAGAGATAGGGAGGGGTTGAGGGAGAGGTTTGAACAGGAGGGGGGAGTGTAGGGGTTACAGAGATAGGGAGGGTGTGAGGGAGGGGTTTGAACAGGAGGGGGGAGTGTAGGGGTTACAGAGATAGGGAGGGGTTGAGGGAGGGGTTTGAACTGGAGGGGGTGTAGGGGTTACAGAGATAGGGAGGGGGTGAGGGAGGGGTTTGAACAGGAGAGGGAGTGTAGGGGTTACAGAGATAGGAAGGGGTGAGGGAGGGGTTTGAACAGGAGGGGGGAGTGTAGGGGTTACAGAGATAGGGAGGGGTTTGAACAGGAGGTGAGTGTAGGGGCAACAAAGATAGGGAGGCAGCGAGGGAGGGGTTTGAACAGGAGAACGGTGAGTGTAGGGGTTACAGAGATAGGGAGGGGGTGAGGGAGGGGTTTGAACAGGAGGGGGGAGTGTAGGGGTTACAGAGATAGGGAGGGTGTGAGGGAGGGGTTTGAACAGGAGGGGGGAGTGTAGGGGTTACAGAGATAGGGAGGGGTTTGAACAGGAGGGGGGTGTAGGGGTTACAGAGATAGGGAGGGGTTGAGGGAGGGGTTTGAACAGGAGGGGGGAGTGTAGGGGTTACAGAGATATGGAGGGGGTGAGGGAGGGGTTTGAACAGGAGGGGGGTGTAGGGGTTGCAGAGATAGGGAGGGGTTGAGGGAGAGGTTTGAACAGGAGGGGGAGTGTATGGCTTACATAGATAGGGAGGGGGTGAGGGAGGGGTTTGAACAGGAGAGGGAGTGTAGGGGTTACAGAGATAGGGAGGGAGTGAGGGAGGGGTTTGAACAGGAGAGGGAGTGTAGGGGTTACAGAGATAGGGAAGGGGTGAGGGAGGGGTTTGAACATGAGGGGTGAGTGTAGGGGTCACAGAGATAGGGAGGGAGTGAGGGAGGGGTTTGAACAGGAGGGGGAGTGTAGGGGTTACAGAGATAGGGAGGGGTTTGAACAGGAGGTGGGTGTAGGGGTAACTGAGATAGGGAGGGGGTGAGGGAGGGGTTTGAACAGGAGGGGGGAGTGTAGGGGTTACAGAGATAGGGAGGGTGTGAGGGCGGGTTTGAACAGGAGGGTGTAGTGCAGGGGTTACTGAGATAGGCAGGGGTTTGAACGGGGGGGAGTGTAGGGGTTACAGAGATAGGGAGGGGGTAAGGGAGGGGTTTCAACAGGAGAGGGAGTGTAGGGGTTACAGAGATAGGGAAGGGGTGAGGGAGGAGTTTGAACATGAGGGGTGAGTGTAGGGGTCACAGAGATAGGGAGGGGGTGAGGGAGGGGTTTGAACAGGAGGGGGAGTGTAGGGGTTACAGAGATAGGGAGGGGTTGAGGGAGAGGTTTGAACAGGAGGGGGGAGTGTAGGGGTTACAGAGATAGGGAGGGTGTGAGGGAGGGGTTTGAACAGGAGGGGGGAGTGTAGGGGTTACAGAGATAGGGAGGGGTTGAGGGAGGGGTTTGAACAGGAGGTGGGTGTAGTGGTTACAGAGATAGGGAGGAGTGCAGGGCCAGAGGGGTTACAGAGATAGGGAGGAGTGTAGTGGCCAGAGGGGTTACAGAGATAGGGAGGGGTTGAGGGAGAGGTTTGAACAGGAGGGGGGAGTGTAGGTTACAGAGATAGGGAGGGGGTGAGGGAGGGTTTTGAACAGGAGGGGTAGTGCAGGGGTTACAGAGATAGGGAGGGATTGAGGGAGAGGTTTGAACAGGAGGGGGGAGTGTAGGGGTTACAGAGATAGGGAGGGGGTGAGGGAGGGGTTTGAACAGGAGGGGGGAGTGTAGGGGTTACAGAGATAGGGAGGGGTTTGAACAGGAGGGGGGTGTAGGGGTAACAGAGATAGGGAGGGGGTGAGGGAGGGGTTTGAACAGCAGGGGGAGTGCAGGGGTTACAGAGATAGGGAGGGGTTGAGGGAGAGGTTTGAACAGGAGGGGGGAGTGTAGGGGTTACAGAGATAGGGAGGGTGTGAGGGAGGGGTTTGAACAGGAGGGGGGAGTGTAGGGGTTACAGAGATAGGGAGGGGTTTGAACTGGGGAGGGAGTGTAGGGGTTACAGAGATAGGGAGGGGGTGAGGGAGGGGTTTGAACAGGAGAGGGAGTGTAGGGGTTACAGAGATAGGAAGGGGTGAGGGAGGGGTTTGAACAGGAGCGGGGAGTGTAGGGGTTACAGAGATAGGGAGGGGTTTGAACAGGAGGTGGGTGTAGGGGTAACTGAGATAGGGAGGGGGTGAGGGAGGGGTTTGAACAGGAGGGGGTAGTGCATGGGTTACAGAGATAGGGAGGGGTTGAGGGAGGGGTTTGAACAGGAGGGGGGAGTGTAGGGGTTACAGAGATAGGGAGGGTGTGAGGGAGGGGTTTGAACAGGAGGGGGGAGTGTAGGGGTTACAGAGATAGGGAGGGGTTTGAACAGGAGGGGGGTGTAGGGGTTACAGAGATAGGGAGTGGTTGAGGGAGGTGTTTGAACAGGAGGGGGGTGTAGGGGTTACAGAGATATGGAGGGGGTGAGGGTGGGGTTTGAACAGGAGGGGGGTGTAGGGGTTGCAGAGATAGGGAGGGGTTGAGGGAGAGGTTTGAACAGGAGGGGGGGGTGTAGGGGTTACAGAGATAGGGAGGGGGTGAGGGAGGGGTTTGAACAGGAGGTGGGTGTAGGGGTTACAGAGATAGGGAGGAGTGTAGGAGGCCAGAGGGGTTACAGAGATAGGGAGGAGTGTAGGGCCAGGGGTTTGAACATGAGGGGTGAGTGTAGGGGTCACAAAGATAGGGAGGGAGTGAGGGAGGGGTTTGAACAGGAGGGGGAGTGTAGGGGTTACAGAGATAGGGAGGGTGTGAGGGCGGGTTTGAACAGGAGGGAGTAGTGCAGGGGTTACTGAGATAGGCAGGGGTTTGAACAGGGGGGAGTGTAGGGGTTACAGAGATAGGGAGGGGGTGAGGGAGGGGTTTGAACAGGAGGGGGTAGTGTCGGGGTTACAGAGATAGGGAGGGTGTGAGGGAGGGGTTTGAACATGAGGGGGGAGTGTAGGGGTTACAGAGATAGGGAGGGTGTGAGGGAGGGGTTTGAACAGGAGGGGGAGTGTAGGGGTTACAGAGATAGGGAGGGGTTGAGGGAGAGGTTTGAACAGGAGGGGGGAGTGTAGGGGTTACAGAGATAGGGAGGGTGTGAGGGAGGGGTTTGAACAGGAGGGGGGAGTGTAGGGGTTACAGAGATAGGGAGGGGTTTGAACAGGAGGTGGGTGTAGGGGTAACTGAGATAGGGAGGGGGTGAGGGTGGGGTTTGGACAGGAGGGGGGAGTGTAGGGGTTACAGAGATAGGGAGGGGTTGAGGGAGAGGTTTGAACAGGAGGGGGGAGTGTAGGTTACAGAGATAGGGAGGGGGTGAGGGAGGGTTTTGAACAGGAGGGGGTAGTGCAGGGGTTACAGAGATAGGGAGGGTGTGAGGGCAGGTTTGAACAGGAGGGGGTAGTGCAGGGGTTACTGAGATAGGCAGGGGTTTGAACGGGGGGGAGTGTAGGGGTTACAGAGATAGGGAGGAGTGTAGGGCCAGAGGGGTTACAGAGATAGGGAGGAGTGTAGGGCCAGAGGGGTTACAGAGATAGGGAGGAGTGTAGGGCCAGAGGGGTTACAGAGATAAGGAGGAGTGTAGGGCCAGAGGGGCTACAGAGATAGGGAGGAGTGTAGGGCCAGAGGGGTTACAGAGATAGGGAGGAGTGTAGGGGCCAGAGGGGTTACAGAGATAGGGAGGGGTTGAGGGAGAGGTTTGAACAGGTGGGGGGAGTGTAGGGGTTACAGAGATAGGGAGGGTGTGAGGGAGGGGTTTGAACAGGAGGGGGGAGTGTAGAGGTTACAGAGATAGGGAAGGGGTGAGGGAGGGGTTTGAACATGAGGGGTGAGTGTAGGGGTCACAGAGATAGGGAGGGGGTGAGGGAGGGGTTTGAACAGGAGGGGGAGTGTAGGGGTTACAGAGATAGGGAGGGGTTGAGGGAGAGGTTTGAACAGGAGGGGGGAGTGTAGGGGTTACAGAGATAGGGAGGGTGTGAGGGAGGGGTTTGAACAGGAGGTGGGTGTAGGGGTAACAGAGATAGGGAGGGGGTGAGGGAGGGGTTTGAACAGTAGGGGGGAGTGTAGGGGTTACAGAGATAGGGAGGGGTTGAGGGAGAGGTTTGAACAGGAGGCGGGAGTGTAGGTTACAGAGATAGGGAGGGGGTGAGGGAGGGTTTTGAACAGGAGGGGGTAGTGCAGGGGTTACAGAGATAGGGAGGGGTTGAGGGAGAGGTTTGAACATGAGGGGGGAGTGTAGGGGTTACAGAGATAGGGAGGGGGTGAGGGAGGGGTTTGAACAGGAGGGGGGAGTGTAGGGGTTACAGAGATAGGGAGGGGTTTGAACAGGAGGTGGGTGTAGGGGTTACAGAGATAGGGAGGGGGTGAGGGAGGGGTTTGAACAGGAGAGGGAGTGTAGGGGTTACAGAGATAGGGAGGGAGTGAGGGAGGGGTTTGAACAGGAGAGGGAGTGTAGGGGTTACAGAGATAGGGAGGGGGTGAGGGAGGGGTTTGAACATGAGGGGTGAGTGTAGGGGTCACAGAGATAGGGAGGGAGTGAGGGAGGGGTTTGAACAGGAGGGGGAGTGTAGGGGTTACAGAGATAGGGAGGGTGTGAGGGCAGGTTTGAACAGGAGGGGGTAGTGCAGGGGTTACTGAGATAGGCAGGGGTTTGAACGGGGGGGAGTGTAGGGGTTACAGAGATAGGGAGGGGGTAAGGGAGGGGTTTGAACAGGAGAGGGAGTGTAGGGGTTACAGAGATAGGGAAGGGGTGAGGGAGGGGTTTGAACATGAGGGGTGAGTGTAGGGGTCACAGAGATAGGGAGGGGGTGAGGGAGGGGTTTGAACAGGAGGGGGAGTGTAGGGGTTACAGAGATAGGGAGGGGTTGAGGGAGAGGTTTGAACAGGTGGGGGGAGTGGAGGGGTTACAGAGATAGGGAGGAGTGTAGGGCCAGAGGGGTTACAGAGATAGGGAGGAGTGTAGGGCCAGAGGGGTTACAGAGATAGGGAGGAGTGTAGGGGCCAGAGGGGTTACAGAGATAGGGAGGAGTGTAGGGGCCAGAGGGGTTACAGAGATAGGGAGGAGTGTAGGGCCAGAGGGGTTACAGAGATAGGGAGGAGTGTAGGGCCAGAGGGGTTACAGAGATAGGGAGGAGTGTAGGGGCCAGAGGGGTTACAGAGATAGGGAGGAGTGTAGGGCCAGAGGGGTTACAGAGATAGGGAGGAGTGTAGGGCCAGAGGGGTTACAGGAGGGGGGAGTGTAGGGGTTACAGAGATAGGGAGGGGTTTGAACAGGAGGTGGGTGTAGGGGTAACTGAGATAGGGAGGAGTGTAGGGCCAGAGGGGTTACAGAGATAGGGAGGAGTGTAGGGCCAGAGGGGTTACAGAGATAGGGAGGGGTTGAGGGAGAGGTTTGAACAGGAGGGGGGAGTGTAGGTTACAGAGATAGGGAGGGGGTGAGGGAGGGTTTTGAACAGGAGGGGGTAGTGCAGGGGTCACAGAGATAGGGAGGGAGTGAGGGAGGGGTTTGAACAGGAGGGGGAGTTTAGGGGTTACAGAAGGGCAGGTTTGAACAGGAGGGGGTAGTGCAGGGGTTACTGAGATAGGCAGGGGTTTGAACGGGGGGAGTGTAGGGGTTACAGAGATAGGGAGGGTGTAGGGCCAGAGGGATTACAGAGATAGGGAGGAGTGTAGGGCCAGAGGGGTTACAGAGATAGGGAGGAGTGTAGGGGCCAGAGGGGTTACAGAGATAGGGAGGAGTGTAGGGTAGGGTTTACAGAGATATGGGGGAGTGTAGGGCCAGAGGGGTTACAGAGATAGGGAGGAGTGTAGGGCCAGAGGGGTTACAGAGATAGGGAGGAGTGTAGGGGCCAGAGGGGTTACAGAGATAGGGAGGAGTGTAGGGCCAGAGGGGTTACAGAGATAGGGAGGAGTGTAGGGCCAGAAGGGGTTACAGAGATAGGGAGGACTGTAGGGGCCAGAGGTTTACAGAGATAGGGAGGGGTTGAGGGAGGGGTTTGAACAGGAGGTGGGTGTAGTGGTAACAGAGATAGGGAGGGGTTGAGGGAGGGGTTTGAACAGGAGGGGGGAGTGTAGGGGTTACAGAGATAGGGAGGGGTTGAGGGAGAGGTTTGAACAGGAGGGGGGAGTGTAGGTTACAGAGATAGGGAGGGGGGTGAGGGAGGGTTTTGAACAGGAGGGGGTAGTGCAGGGGTTACAGAGATAGGGAGGGGTTGAGGGAGAGGTTTGAACAGGAGGGGGGAGTGTAGGGGTTACAGAGATAGGGAGGGGGTGAGGGAGGGGTTTGAACAGGAGGGGGGAGTGTAGGGGTTACAGAGATAGGGAGGGGTTTGAACAGGAGGTGGGTGTAGGGGTAACAGAGATAGGGAGGGGGTGAGGGAGGGGTTTGAACAGGAGGGGGAGTGTAGGGGTTACAGAGATAGGGAGGGGGTGAGGGAGGGGTTTGAACAGGAGAGGGAGTGTAGGGGTTACAGAGATAGGAAGGGATGAGGGAGGGGTTTGAACAGGAGGGGGAGTGTAGGGGTTACAGAGATAGGGAGGGGTTGAGGGAGAGGTTTGAACAGGAGGGGGGAGTGTAGGGGTTACAGAGATAGGGAGGGTGTGAGGGAGGGGTTTGAACAGGAGGGGGGAGTGTAGGGGTTACAGAGATAGGGAGGGGTTGAGGGAGGGGTTTGAACTGGAGGGGGTGTAGGGGTTACAGAGATAGGGAGGAGTGTAGGGCCAGAGGGGTTACAGAGATAGGGAGGAGTGTAGGGGCCAGAGGGGTTACAGAGATAGGGAGGAGTGTAGGGCCAGAGGGGTTACAGAGATAAGGAGGAGTGTAGGGACAGAGGGGCTACAGAGATCGGGAGGAGTGTAGGGCCGGAGGGGTTACAGAGATATGGAGCAGTGTAGGGGTTACAGAGATAGGGAGGGGTTTGAACAGGAGGTGGGTGTAGGGGTAACTGAGATAGGGAGGGGGTGAGGGAGGGGTTTGAACAGGAGGGCGTAGTGCAGGGGTTACAGAGATAGGGAGGGGTTGAGGGAGAGGTTTGAACAGGAGGAGGGAGTGTAGGGGTTACAGAGATAGGGAGGGGTTTGAACAGGAGGGGGGAGTGTAGGGGTTACAGAGATAGGGAGGAGTGTAGGGCCAGAGGGGTTACAGAGATAGGGAGGAGTGTAGGGCCAGAGGGTTACAGAGATAGGGAGGGTGTGAGGGAGGGGTTTGAACAGGAGGGGGTAGTGCAGGGTTTACTGAGATAGGGAGGGGTTTGAACAGGAGGGGTGAGTGTAGGGGTTACAGAGATAGGGAGGGGTTTGAACAGGAGGGGGAGTGTAGGGGTTACAGAGATAGGGAGGGGTGAGGGAGGGGTTTGAACAGGAGAGGGAGTGTAGGGGTTACAGAGATAGGGAGGGGGTGAGGGAGGGGTTTGAACAGGTGAGGGAGTGTAGGGGTTACAGAGATAGGGAAGGGGTGAGGGAGGGGTTTGAACATGAGGGGTGATGGAGGGTTTGGGTTACAGAGATAGGGAGGGGGTGAGGGAGGGGTTTGAACAGGAGGGGGGAGTGTAGGGGTTACAGAGATAGGGAGGGGTTGAGGGAGGGGTTTGAACAGGAGGTGGGTGTTGGGGTAACAGAGATAGGGAGGGGGTGAGGGAGGGGTTTGAACAGGAGGGGGTAGTGCAGGGGTTACTGAGATAGGGAGGGGTTTGAACAGGAGGTGGGTGTAGGGGTTACAGAGATAGGGAGGGGGTGAGGGAGGGGTTTGAACAGGAGGGGGGAGTGTATGGGTTACAGAGATAGGGAGGGGTTTGAACAGGAGGGGGGAGTGTAGGGGTTACAGAGATAGGGGGTGAGGGAGTGGTTTGAACAGGAGGGGGGAATGTAGGGGTTACAGAGATAGGGAGGGGGTGAGGGAGGGGTTTGAACAGGAGAGGGGAGTGTTGGGGTTACAGAGATAGGGAGGGTGAGGAAGGGGTTTGAACAGGAGGGGTGAGTGTAGAGGTTACAGAGATAGGGAGGGGGTGAGGGAGGGGGGAGTGTAGGGGTTACTGAGATAGGGAGGGGGTGAGGGAGGGTTTTGAACAGGAGGGGGAGTGTAGGGGTTACAGAGATAGGGAGGGTGTGAGGGCGGGTTTGAACAGGAGGTGGTAGTGCAGGGGTTACTGAGATAGGCAGGGGTTTGAACGGGGGGGAGTGTAGGGGTTACAGAGATAGGGAGGGTGTGAGGGAGGGGTTTGAACAGGAGGGGGGAGTGTAGGGGTTACAGAGATAGGGAGGGGTTGAGGGAGGGGTTTGAACAGGAGGTGGGTGTAGGGGTAACAGAGATAGGGAGGGGGTGAGGGAGGGGTTTGAACAGTAGGGGGGAGTGTAGGGGTTACAGAGATAGGGAGGGGTTGAGGGAGAGGTTTGAACAGGAGGCGGGTGTGTAGGTTACAGAGATAGGGAGGGGGTGAGGGAGGGTTTTGAACAGGAGGGGGTAGTGCAGGGGTTACAGAGATAGGGAGGGGTTGAGGGAGAGGTTTGAACATGAGGGGGGAGTGTAGGGGTTACAGAGATAGGGAGGGGGTGAGGGAGGGGTTTGAACAGGAGGGGGGAGTGTAGGGGTTACAGAGATAGGGAGGGGTTTGAACAGGAGGTGGGTGTAGGGGTTACAGAGATAGGGAGGGGGTGAGGGAGGGGTTTGAACAGGAGAGGGAGTGTAGGGGTTACAGAGATAGGGAGGGGGTGAGGGAGGGGTTTGAACATGAGGGGTGAGTGTAGGGGTCACAGAGATAGGGAGGGAGTGAGGGAGGGGTTTGAACAGGAGGGGGAGTGTAGGGGTTACAGAGATAGGGAGGGTGTGAGGGCAGGTTTGAACAGGAGGGGGTAGTGCAGGGGTTACTGAGATAGGCAGGGGTTTGAACGGGGGGGAGTGTAGGGGTTACAGAGATAGGGAGGAGTGTAGGGGCCAGAGGGGTTACAGAGATAGGGAGGAGTGTAGGGCCAGAGGGGTTACAGAGATAGGGAGGAGTGTAGGGCCAGAGGGGTTACAGAGATAAGAAGGAGTGTAGGGCCAGAGGGGTTACAGAGATAAGGAGGAGTGTAGGGGCCAGAGGGGTTACAGAGATAGGGAGGAGTGTAGGGCCAGAGGGGTTACAGAGATAGGGAGGGGTTGAGGGAGAGGTTTGAACAGGTGGGGGGAGTGTAGGGGTTACAGAGATAGGGAGGGTGTGAGGGAGGGGTTTGAACAGGAGGGGGGAGTGTAGGGGTTACAGAGATAGGGAAGGGGTGAGGGAGGGGTTTGAACATGAGGGGTGAGTGTAGGGGTCACAGAGATAGGGAGGGGGTGAGGGAGGGGTTTGAACAGGAGGGGGGAGTGTAGGGGTTACAGAGATAGGGAGGGTGTGAGGGAGGGGTTTGAACAGGAGGGGGTAGTGCAGGGTTTACTGAGATAGGGAGGGGTTTGAACAGGAGGGGTGAGTGTAGGGGTTACAGAGATAGGGAGGGGTTTGAACAGGAGGGGGAGTGTAGGGGTTACAGAGATAGGGAGGAGTGTAGGGGCCAGAGGGGTTACAGAGATAGGGAGGAGTGTAGGGCCAGAGGGGTTACAGAGATAGGGAGGAGTGTAGGGCCAGAGGGGTTACAGAGATAGGGAGGAGTGTAGGGCCAGAGGGGTTACAGAGATAGGGAGGAGTGTAGGGGCCAGAGTGGTTACAGAGATAGGGGAGGGGTTACAGGATAGGGGGAGATAGGGAGGGGTTGAGGGAGGGGTTTGAACAGGAGGTGGGTGTTAGGGGTAACAGAGATAGGGAGGGGGTGAGGGAGGGGTTTGAACAGGAGGGGGTAGTGCAGGGGTTACTGAGATGAGGGAGGGGTTTGAACAGGAGGTGGGTGTAGGGGTTACAGAGATAGGGAGGGGGTGAGGGAGGGGTTTGAACAGGAGGGGGAGTGTAGGGGTTACAGAGATAGGGAGGGGTTTGAACAGGGAGGGGTTTGAACAGGAGGGGGGAGTGTATGGGTGTAGGGGTTACAGAGATAGGGGGTGAGGGAGTGGTTTGAACAGGAGGGGGGAATGTAGGGGTTACAGAGATAGGGAGGGGGTGTAGGGCCAGAGGGGTTACAGAGATAGGGAGGAGTGTAGGGGCCAGAGGGGTTACAGAGATAGGGAGGGGGTGAGGAAGGGGTTTGAACAGGAGGGGTGAGTGTAGAGGTTACAGAGATAGGGAGGGGGTGAGGGAGGGGGAGTGTAGGGGTTACAGAGATAGGGAGGGGGTGAGGGAGGGTTTTGAACAGGAGGGGGAGTGTAGGGGTTACAGAGATAGGGAGGGTGTGAGGGCGGGTTTGAACAGGAGGTGGTAGTGCAGGGGTTACTGAGATAGGCAGGGGTTTGAACGGGGGGGAGTGTAGGGGTTACAGAGATAGGGAGGGGGTGAGGGGAGGGGTTACAGAGATAGGGAGGAGTGTAGGGCCAGAGGGGTTACAGAGATAGGGAGGAGTGTAGGGCCAGAGGGGTTACAGGAGGGGGAGTGTAGGGGTTACAGAGATAGGGAGGGGTTGAGGGAGAGGTTTGAACAGGAGGGGGGAGTGTAGGGGTTACAGAGATAGGGAGGGTGTGAGGGAGGGGTTTGAACAGGAGGGGGGAGTGTAGGGGTTACAGAGATAGGGAGGGGTTTGAACAGGAGGTGAGTGTAGGAGTAACTGAGATAGGGAGGGGGTGAGGGAGGGGTTTGAACAGGAGGGGGGAGTGTAGGGGTTACAGAGATAGGGAGGGGTTGAGGGAGAGGTTTGAACAGGAGGGGGGAGTGTAGGTTACAGAGATAGGGAGGGGGTGAGGGAGGGTTTTGAACAGGAGGGGGTAGTGCAGGGGTTACAGAGATAGGGAGGAGTTGAGGGAGAGGTTTTAACAGGAGGGGGGAGTGTAGGGGTTACAGAGATAGGGAGGGGGTGAGGGAGGGGTTTGAACAGGAGGGGGGAGTGTAGGGGTTACAGAGATAGGGAGGGGTTTGAACCGGAGGTGGGTGTAGGGGTAACAGAGATAGGGAGGGGGTGTAGGGCCAGAGGGGTTACAGAGATAGGGAGGAGTGTAGGGGCCAGAGGGGTTACAGAGATAGGGAGGAGTGTAGGGCCAGGTGTAGGGCCAGAGGGCTTACAGAGATAGGGAGGAGTGTAGGGGCCAGAGGGGTTACAGAGATAGGGAGGAGTGTAGGGCCAAGGGGTTACAGAGATAGGGAGGGGTTTGAACAGGAGGTGGGTGTAGGGGTAACTGAGATAGGGAGGGGGTGAGGGAGGGGTTTGAACAGGAGGGGGTAGTGCAGGGGTTACAGAGATAGGGAGGGGTTGAGGGAGAGGTTTGAACAGGAGGGGGGAGTGTAGGGGTTACAGAGATAGGGAGGGGTTGAGGGAGGGGTTTGAACAGGAGGGGGGAGTGTAGGGGTTACAGAGATAGGGAGGGTGTGAGGGAGGGGTTTGAACAGGAGCGGGGAGTGTAGGGGTTACAGAGATAGGGAGGGGTTTCAACAGGAGGGGGGTGTAGGGGTTACAGAGATAGGGAGGGGTTGAGGGAGGTGTTTGAACAGGAGGGGGGTGTAGGGGTTACAGAGATATGGAGGGGGTGAGGGAGGGGTTTGAACAGGAGAGGGAGTGTAGGGGTTACAGAGATAGGGAGGGGGTGAGGGAGGGGTTTGAACAGGAGAGGGAGTGTAGGGGTTACAGAGATAGGGAAGGGGTGAGGGAGGGGTTTGAACATGAGGGGTGAGTGTAGGGGTCACAGAGATAGGGAGGGGGTGAGGGAGGGGTTTGAACAGGAGGGGGGAGTGTAGGGGTTACAGAGATAGGGAGGGGTTGAGGGAGGGGTTTGAACAGGAGGTGGGTGTAGGGGTTACAGAGATAGGGAGGGGGTGAGGGAGGGGTTTGAACAGGAGGGGGTAGTGCAGGGGTTACTGAGATAGGGAGGGGTTTGAACAGGAGGTGGGTGTAGGGGTTACAGAGATAGGGAGGAGTGTAGGGGCCAGAGGGGTTACAGAGATAGGGAGGAGTGTAGGGGCCAAGGGGTTACAGAGATAGGGAGGGGTTTGAACAGGAGGGGGGAGTGTAGGGGTTACAGAGATAGGGGGTGAGGGCGTGGTTTGAACAGGAGGGGGGAATGTAGGGGTTACAGAGATAGGGAGGGGGTGAGGGAGGGGTTTGAACAGGAGAGGGGAGTGTTGGGGTTACAGAGATAGGGAGGGGGTGAGGAAGGGGTTTGAACAGGAGGGGTGAGTGTAGGGGTTACAGAGATAGGGAGGGGGAGTGTAGGGGTTACAGAGATAGGGAGGGGTTGAGGGAGGGTTTTGAACAGGAGGGGGAGTGTAGGGGTTACAGAGATAGGGAGGGTGTGAGGGCGGGTTTGAACAGGAGGTGGTAGTGCAGGGGTTACTGAGATAGGCAGGGGTTTGAACAGGGGGGGAGTGTAGGGGTTACAGAGATAGGGAGGGGGTGAGGGAGGGGTTTGAACAGGAGAGGGAGTGTAGGGGTTACAGAGATAGGGAAGGAGTGTAGGGAGGGGTTTGAACATGAGGGGTGAGTGTAGGGGTCACAGAGATAGGGAGGGGGTGAGGGAGGGGTTTGAACAGGAGGGGGAGTGTAGGGGTTACAGAGATAGGGAGGGGTTGAGGGAGAGGTTTGAACAGGAGGGGGGAGTGTAGGGGTTACAGAGATAGGGAGGGGTTGAGGGAGGGTTTTGAACAGGAGGTGGGTGTAGGGGTAACAGAGATAGGGAGGGGGTGAGGGAGGGGTTTGAACAGGAGGGGGTAGTGCAGGGGTTACTGAGATAGGGAGGGGTTTGAACAGGAGGTGGGTGTAGGGGTTACAGAGATAGGGAGGGGGTGAGGGAGGGGTTTGAACAGGAGGTGGGAGTGTAGGGGTTACAGAGATAGGGAGGGGTTTGAACAGGAGGGGGAATGTAGGGGTTACAGAGATAGGGAGGAGTGTAGGGGCCAGAGGGGTTACAGAGATAGGGAGGAGTGTAGGGCCAGAGGGGTTACAGAGATAGGGAGGGGTGAGGGAGGGGTTTGAACAGGAGGTGGGAGTGTCGTGGTTACAGAGATAGGGGGTGAGGGAGGGGGAGTGTAGGGGTTACAGAGATAGGGAGGGGGTGATGGAGGGGTTTGAACAGGAGGGGGGAGTGTAGGGGTTACAGGGATAGGGAGGGGGTGAGGGAGGGGTTTGAACAGGAGGGGGTAGTGCAGGGGTTACAGAGATAGGGAGGGGTTGAGGGAGAGGTTTGAACAGGAGGGGGGACTGTAGGGGTTACAGAGATAGGGAGGGGTTGAGGGAGGGGTTTGAACAGGAGGGGGTAGTGCAGGGGTTACTGAGATAGGCAGGGGTTTGAACAGGAGGGGGGAGTGTAGGGGTTACAGAGATACGGAGGAGTGTAGGGCCAGAGGGGTTACAGAGATAGGGAGGAGTGTAGGGGCCAGAGAGGGATTACAGAGATAGGGAGGAGTGTAGGGCCAGAGGGTTTACAGAGATAGGGAGGAGTGTAGGGCCAGAGGGGTTACAGAGATAGGGAGGAGTGTAGGGCCAGATTTCAAAGGTTACAGAGTTAGGGAGGAGTGTAGGGGCCAGAGGGGTTACAGAGATATGGAGGAGTGTAGGGTCAGAGGGGTTACAGGAGGGGGGAGTGTAGGGGTTACAGAGATAGGGAGGGGTTTGTACAGGAGGGGGGTGTAGGGGTTACAGAGATAGGGAGGGGTTGAGGGAGGTGTTTGAACAGGAGGGGGGTGTAGGGGTTACAGAGATACGGAGGGGGTGAGGGAGGGGTTTGAACAGGAGGGGGGTGTAGGGGTTGCAGAGATAGGGAGGGGTTGAGGGAGAGGTTTGAACAGGAGGGGGGAGTGTAGGGGTTACAGAGATAGGGAGGGTGTGAGGGAGGGGTTTGAACAGGAGGGGGGAGTGTAGGGGTTACAGAGATAGGGAGGGTGTGAGGGAGGGGTTTGAACAGGAGGGGGTAGTGCAGGGGTTACTGAGATAGGGAGGGGTTTGAACAGGAGGGGTGAGTGTAGGGGTTACAGAGATAGGGAGGGGTGTAGGGCCAGAGGGGTTACAGAGATAGGGAGGAGTGTAGGGCCAGAGGGGTTACAGAGATAGGGAGGAGTGTAGGGGCCAGAGGGGTTTGAACAGGAGAGGGAGTGTAGGGGTTACAGAGATAGGGAGGGGGTGAGGGAGGGGTTTGAACAGGAGAGGGAGTGTAGGGGTTACAGAGATAGGGAAGGGGTGAGGGAGGGGTTTGAACATGAGGGGTGAGTGTAGGGGTCACAGAGATAGGGAGGGGGTGAGGGAGGGGTTTGAACAGGAGGGGGGAGTGTAGGGGTTACAGAGATAGGGAGGGGTTGAGGGAGGGGTTTGAACAGGAGGTGGGTGTAGGGGTAACAGAGATAGGGAGGGGTGAGGGAGGGGTTTGAACAGGAGAGGGTAGTGCAGGGGTTACTGAGATAGGGAGGGGTTTGAACAGGAGGTGGGTGTAGGGGTTACAGAGATAGGGAGGGGGTGAGGGAGGGGTTTGAACAGGAGGGGGGAGTGTAGGGGTTACAGAGATAGGGAGGGGTTTGAACAGGAGGGGGGAGTGTAGGGGTTACAGAGATAGGGGGTGAGGGAGTGGTTTGAACAGGAGGGGGGAATGTAGGGGTTACAGAGATAGGGAGGGGGTGAGGGAGGGGTTTGAACAGGAGAGGGGAGTGTTGGCGTTACAGAGATAGGGAGGGGGTGAGGAAGGGGTTTGAACAGGAGGGGTGAGTGTAGGGGTTACAGAGATAGGGAGGGGGTTAGGGAGGGTTTTGAACAGGAGGGGGAGTGTAAGGGTTACAGAGATAGGGAGGGGTGAGGGAGGGGTTTGAACAGGAGGTGGGAGTGTCGTGGTTACAGAGATAGGGGTTGAGGGAGGGGGTGTGTAGGGGTTACAGAGATAGGGAGGGGTTGAGGGAGAGGTTTGAACAGGAGGGGGGAGTGTAGGGGTTACAGAGATAGGGAGGGTGTGAGGGAGGGGTTTGAACAGGAGGGGGGAGTGTAGGGGTTACAGAGATAGGGAGGGGTTTGTACAGGAGGGGGGTGTAGGGGTTACAGAGATAGGGAGGGGTTGAGGGAGGTGTTTGAACAGGAGGGGGGTGTAGGGGTTACAGAGATACGGAGGGGGTGAGGGAGGGGTTTGAACAGGAGGGGGGTGTAGGGGTTGCAGAGATAGGGAGGGGTTGAGGGAGAGGTTTGAACAAGAGGGGGAGTGTAGGGGTTACAGAGATAGGGAGGGTGTGAGGGAGGGGTTTGAACAGGAGGGGGGAGTGTAGGGGTTACAGAGATAGGGAGGGTGTGAGGGAGGGGTTTGAACAGGAGGCGGTAGTGCAGGGGTTACTGAGATAGGGAGGGGTTTGAACAGGAGGGGTGAGTGTAGGGGTTACAGAGATAGGGAGGGGTTGAGGGAGGGGTTTGAACAGGAGAGGGGGAGTGTAGGGGTTACAGAGATAGGGAGGGGGTGAGGGAGGGGTTTGAACAGGAGAGGGAGTGTAGGGGTTACAGAGATAGGGAGGGGGTGAGGGAGGGGTTTGAACAGGAGTGGGAGTGTAGGGGTTACAGAGATAGGGAAGGGGTGAGGGAGGGGTTTGAACATGAGGGGTGAGTGTAGGGGTCACCGAGATAGGGAGGGGGTGAGGGAGGGGTTTGAACAAGAGGGGGGAGTGTAGGGGTTACAGAGATAGGGAGGGGTTGAGGGAGGGGTTTGAACAGGAGGTGGGTGTAGGGGTAACAGAGATAGGGAGGGGGTGAGGGAGGGGTTTGAACAGGAGAGGGTAGTGCAGGGGTTACTGAGATAGGGAGGGGTTTGAACAGGAGGTGGGTGTAGGGGTTACAGAGATAGGGAGGGGGTGAGGGAGGGGTTTGAACAGGACGGGGGAGTGTAGGGGTTACAGAGATAGGGAGGGGTTTGAACAGGAGGGGGGAGTGTAGGGGTTACAGAGATAGGGGGTGAGGGAGTGGTTTGAACAGGAGGGGGAATGTAGGGGTTACAGAGATAGGGAGGAGTGTAGGGCCAGAGGGGTTACAGAGATAGGGAGGAGTGTAGGGCCAGAGGGGTTACAGAGATATGGAGGGGGTGAGGGAGGGGTTTGAACAGGAGGGGGGTGTAGGGGTTGCAGAGATAGGGAGGGGTTGAGGGAGAGGTTTGAACAGGAGGGGGGAGTGTAGGGGTTACAGAGATAGGGAGGGTGTGAGGGAGGGGTTTGAACAGGAGGGGGGAGTGTAGGGGTTACAGAGATAGGGAGGGTGTGAGGGAGGGGTTTGAACAGGAGGGGGTAGTGCAGGGTTTACTGAGATAGGGAGGGGTTTGAACAGGAGGGGTGAGTGTAGGGGTTACAGAGATAGGGAGGGGTTTGAACAGGAGGGGGAGTGTAGGGGTTACAGAGATAGGGAGGGGTGAGGGAGGGGTTTGAACAGGAGAGGGAGTGTAGGGGTTACAGAGATAGGGAGGGGGTGAGGGAGGGGTTTGAACAGGTGAGGGAGTGTAGGGGTTACAGAGATAGGGAAGGGGTGAGGGAGGGGTTTGAACATGAGGGGTGAGTGTAGGGGTCACAGAGATAGGGAGGGGGTGAGGGAGGGGTTTGAACAGGAGGGGGGAGTGTAGGGGTTACAGAGATAGGGAGGGGTTGAGGGAGGGGTTTGAACAGGAGGTGGGTGTTGGGGTAACAGAGATAGGGAGGGGGTGAGGGAGGGGTTTGAACAGGAGGGGGTAGTGCAGGGGTTACTGAGATAGGGAGGGGTTTGAACAGGAGGTGGGTGTAGGGGTTACAGAGATAGGGAGGGGGTGAGGGAGGGGTTTGAACAGGAGGGGGGAGTGTGAGGGGTTACAGAGATAGGGAGGGGTTTGAACAGGAGGGGGGAGTGTAGGGGTTACAGAGATAGGGGGTGAGGGAGTGGTTTGAACAGGAGGGGGGAATGTAGGGGTTACAGAGATAGGGAGGGGGTGAGGGAGGGGTTTGAACAGGAGAGGGGAGTGTTGGGGTTACAGAGATAGGGAGGGGGTGAGGAAGGGGTTTGAACAGGAGGGGTGAGTGTAGAGGTTACAGAGATAGGGAGGGGGTGAGGGAGGGGGAGTGTAGGGGTTACAGAGATAGGGAGGGGGTGAGGGAGGGTTTTGAACAGGAGGGGGAGTGTAGGGGTTACAGAGATAGGGAGGGTGTGAGGGCGGGTTTGAACAGGAGGTGGTAGTGCAGGGGTTACTGAGATAGGCAGGGGTTTGAACGGGGGGGAGTGTAGGGGTTACAGAGATAGGGAGGGGGTGAGGGAGGGGTTTGAACAGGAGAGGGAGTGTAGGGGTCACAGAGATAGGGAGGGGGTGAGGGAGGGGTTTGAACAGGAGGGGGAGTGTAGGGGTTACAGAGATAGGGAGGGGTTGAGGGAGAGGTTTGAACAGGAGGGGGGAGTGTAGGGGTTACAGAGATAGGGAGGGTGTGAGGGAGGGGTTTGAACAGGAGGGGGGAGTGTAGGGGTTACAGAGATAGGGAGGGGTTTGAACAGGAGGTGAGTGTAGGAGTAACTGAGATAGGGAGGGGGTGAGGGAGGGGTTTGAACAGGAGGGGGGAGTGTAGGGGTTACAGAGATAGGGAGGGGTTGAGGGAGAGGTTTGAACAGGAGGGGGGAGTGTAGGTTACAGAGATAGGGAGGGGGTGAGGGAGGGTTTTGAACAGGAGGGGGTAGTGCAGGGGTTACAGAGATAGGGAGGAGTTGAGGGAGAGGTTTTAACAGGAGGGGGGAGTGTAGGGGTTACAGAGATAGGGAGGGGGTGAGGGAGGGGTTTGAACAGGAGGGGGGAGTGTAGGGGTTACAGAGATAGGGAGGGGTTTGAACCGGAGGTGGGTGTAGGGGTAACAGAGATAGGGAGGGGGTGAGGGAGGGGTTTGAACAGGAGGGGGAGTGTAGGGGTTACAGAGATAGGGACGGGGTGAGGGAGGGGTTTGAACAGGAGAGGGAGTGTAGGGGTTACAGAGATAGGAAGGGATGAGGGAGGGGTTTGAACAGGAGGTGGGAGTGTCGTGGTTACAGAGATAGGGAGGAGTATAGTGCCAGAGGGGCTACAGAGATACGGAGGAGTGTACGGCCAGAGGGCTTACAGAGATAGGGAGGGGTTTGAACAGGAGGTGGGTGTAGGGGTAACTGAGATAGGGAGGGGGTGAGGGAAGGGTTTGAACAGGAGGGGGTAGTGCAGGGGTTACAGAGATAGGGAGGGGTTGAGGGAGAGGTTTGAACAGGAGGGGGGAGTGTAGGGGTTACAGAGATAGGGAGGGGGTGAGGGAGGAGGATGGAGGGTTTGGGTTACAGAGATAGGGAGGGGGTGAGGGAGGATGGAGGGTTTGGGTTACAGAGATAGGGAGGGGGTGAGGGAGGATGGAGGGTTTGGGTTACAGAGATAGGGAGGGGGTTTCAACAGGAGGGGGGTGTAGGGGTTACAGAGATAGGGAGGGGTTGAGGGAGGTGTTTGAACAGGAGGGGGGTGTAGGGGTTACAGAGATATGGAGGGGGTGAGGGAGGGGTTTGAACAGGAGAGGGAGTGTAGGGGTTACAGAGATAGGGAGGGGGTGAGGGAGGGGTTTGAACAGGAGAGGGAGTGTAGGGGTTACAGAGATAGGGAAGGGGTGAGGGAGGGGTTTGAACATGAGGGGTGAGTGTAGGGGTCACAGAGATAGGGAGGGGGTGAGGGAGGGGTTTGAACAGGAGGGGGGAGTGTAGGGGTTACAGAGATAGGGAGGGGTTGAGGGAGGGGTTTGAACAGGAGGTGGGTGTAGGGGTAACAGAGATAGGGAGGGGGTGAGGGAGGGGTTTGAACAGGAGGGGGTAGTGCAGGGGTTACTGAGATAGGGAGGGGTTTGAACAGGAGGTGGGTGTAGGGGTTACAGAGATAGGGAGGGGGTGAGGGAGGGGTTTGAACAGGAGGGGGGAGTGTAGGGGTTACAGAGATAGGGAGGGGTTTGAACAGGAGGGGGGAGTGTAGGGGTTACAGAGATAGGGGGTGAGGGCGTGGTTTGAACAAGAGGGGGGAATGTAGGGGTTACAGAGATAGGGAGGGGGTGAGGGAGGGGTTTGAACAGGAGAGGGGAGTGTTGGGGTTACAGAGATAGGGAGGGGGTGAGGAAGGGGTTTGAACAGGAGGGGTGAGTGTAGGGGTTACAGAGATAGGGAGGGGGTGAGGGAGGGGTTACAGAGATAGGGAGGGGTTGAGGGAGGGTTTTGAACAGGAGGGGGAGTGTAGGGGTTACAGAGATAGGGAGGGTGTGAGGGCGGGTTTGAACAGGAGGTGGTAGTGCAGGGGTTACTGAGATAGGCAGGGGTTTGAACAGGGGGGGAGTGTAGGGGTTACAGAGATAGGGAGGGGGTGAGGGAGGGGTTTGAACAGGAGAGGGAGTGTAGGGGTTACAGAGATAGGGAAGGGGTGAGGGAGGGGTTTGAACATGAGGGGTGAGTGTAGGGGTCACAGAGATAGGGAGGGGGTGAGGGAGGGGTTTGAACAGGAGGGGGAGTGTAGGGGTTACAGAGATAGGGAGGGGTTGAGGGAGAGGTTTGAACAGGAGGGGGGAGTGTAGGGCCAGAGGGGTTACAGAGATAGGGAGGGGTTGAGGGAGGGTTTTGAACAGGAGGTGGGTGTAGGGGTAACAGAGATAGGGAGGGGGTGAGGGAGGGGTTTGAACAGGAGGGGGTAGTGCAGGGGTTACTGAGATAGGGAGGGGTTTGAACAGGAGGTGGGTGTAGGGGTTACAGAGATAGGGAGGGGGTGAGGGAGGGGTTTGAACAGGAGGTGGGAGTGTAGGGGTTACAGAGATAGGGAGGGGTTTGAACAGGAGGGGGAATGTAGGGGTTACAGAGATAGGGAGGGGGTGAGGGAGGGGTTTGAACAGGAGAGGGGAGTGTTGGGGTTACAGAGATAGGGAGGGGGTGAGGAAGGGGTTTGAACTGGAGGGGTGAGTGTAGGGGTTACAGAGATAGGGAGGGGGTGAGGGAGGGGGAGTGTAGGGGTTACAGAGATAGGGAGGGGGTGAGGGAGGGTTTTGAACAGGAGGGGGAGTGTAAGGGTTACAGAGATAGGGAGGGGTGAGGGAGGGGTTTGAACAGGAGGTGGGAGTGTCGTGGTTACAGAGATAGGGGGTGAGGGAGGGGGAGTGTAGGGGTTACAGAGATAGGGAGGGGGTGAGGGAGGATGGAGGGTTTGGGTTACAGAGATAGGGAGGGGGTGAGGAGTGTAGGGGTTACAGAGATAGGGAGGGGGTGAGGGAGGGGTTTGAACAGGAGGGGGTAGTGCAGGGGTTACAGAGATAGGGAGGGGTTGAGGGAGAGGTTTGAACAGGAGGGGGGAGTGTAGGGGTTACAGAGATAGGGAGGGGTTGAGGGAGGGGTTTGAACAGGAGGGGGTAGTGCAGGGGTTACTGAGATAGGCAGGGGTTTGAACAGGAGGGGGGAGTGTAGGGGTTACAGAGATAGGGAGGGGGTGAGGGAGGGGTTTGAGCAGGAGGGGGAGTGTAGGGGTTACAGAGATAGGGAGGGGGTGAAGGAGGGGTTTGAACAGGAGAGGGAGTGTAGGGGTTACAGAGATAGGGAGGGGTTGAGGGAGAGGTTTGAACAGGAGGGGGGAGTGTAGGGGTTACAGAGATAGGGAGGGTGTGAGGGAGGGGTTTGAACAGGAGGGGGGAGTGTAGGGGTTACAGAGATAGGGAGGGGTTTGTACAGGAGGGGGGTGTAGGGGTTACAGAGATAGGGAGGGGTTGAGGGAGGTGTTTGAACAGGAGGGGGGTGTAGGGGTTACAGAGATATGGAGGGGGTGAGGGAGGGGTTTGAACAGGAGGGGGGTGTAGGGGTTGCAGAGATAGGGAGGGGTTGAGGGAGAGGTTTGAACAGGAGGGGGGAGTGTAGGGGTTACAGAGATAGGGAGGGTGTAGGGGTCAGAGGGATTACAGAGATAGGTAAGAGTGTAGGGGCCAGAGGGGTTACAGAGATAGGGAGGGTGTGAGGGAGGGGTTTGAACAGGAGGGGGTAGTGCAGGGGTTACTGAGATAGGGAGGGGTTTGAACAGGAGGGGTGAGTGTAGGGGTTACAGAGATAGGGAGGGGTTGAGGGAGGGGTTTGAACAGGAGGGGGAGTGTAGGGGTTACAGAGATAGGGAGGGGGTGAGGGAGGGGTTTGAACAGGAGAGGGAGTGTAGGGGTTACAGAGATAGGGAGGGGGTGAGGGAGGGGTTTGAACAGGAGAGGGAGTGTAGGGGTTACAGAGATAGGGAAGGGGTGAGGGAGGGGTTTGAACATGAGGGGTGAGTGTAGGGGTCACAGAGATAGGGAGGGGGTGAGGGAGGGGTTTGAACAGGAGGGGGGAGTGTAGGGGTTACAGAGATAGGGAGGGGTTGAGGGAGGGGTTTGAACAGGAGGTGGGTGTAGGGGTAACAGAGATAGGGAGGGGTGAGGGAGGGGTTTGAACAGGAGAGGGTAGTGCAGGGGTTACTGAGATAGGGAGGGGTTTGAACAGGAGGTGGGTGTAGGGGTTACAGAGATAGGGAGGGGGTGAGGGAGGGGTTTGAACAGGAGGGGGGAGTGTAGGGGTTACAGAGATAGGGAGGGGTTTGAACAGGAGGGGGGAGTGTAGGGGTTACAGAGATAGGGGGTGAGGGAGTGGTTTGAACAGGAGGGGGGAATGTAGGGGTTACAGAGATAGGGAGGGGGTGAGGGAGGGGTTTGAACAGGAGAGGGGAGTGTTGGCGTTACAGAGATAGGGAGGGGGTGAGGAAGGGGTTTGAACAGGAGGGGTGAGTGTAGGGGTTACAGAGATAGGGAGGGGGTTAGGGAGGGTTTTGAACAGGAGGGGGAGTGTAAGGGTTACAGAGATAGGGAGGGGTGAGGGAGGGGTTTGAACAGGAGGTGGGAGTGTCGTGGTTACAGAGATAGGGGGTGAGGGAGGGGGTGTGTAGGGGTTACAGAGATAGGGAGGGGTTGAGGGAGAGGTTTGAACAGGAGGGGGGAGTGTAGGGGTTACAGAGATAGGGAGGGTGTGAGGGAGGGGTTTGAACAGGAGGGGGGAGTGTAGGGGTTACAGAGATAGGGAGGGGTTTGTACAGGAGGGGGGTGTAGGGGTTACAGAGATAGGGAGGGGTTGAGGGAGGTGTTTGAACAGGAGGGGGGTGTAGGGGTTACAGAGATACGGAGGGGGTGAGGGAGGGGTTTGAACAGGAGGGGGGTGTAGGGGTTGCAGAGATAGGGAGGGGTTGAGGGAGAGGTTTGAACAAGAGGGGGAGTGTAGGGGTTACAGAGATAGGGAGGGTGTGAGGGAGGGGTTTGAACAGGAGGGGGGAGTGTAGGGGTTACAGAGATAGGGAGGGTGTGAGGGAGGGGTTTGAACAGGAGGCGGTAGTGCAGGGGTTACTGAGATAGGGAGGGGTTTGAACAGGAGGGGTGAGTGTAGGGGTTACAGAGATAGGGAGGGGTTGAGGGAGGGGTTTGAACAGGAGGGGGAGTGTAGGGGTTACAGAGATAGGGAGGGGGTGAGGGAGGGGTTTGAACAGGAGAGGGAGTGTAGGGGTTACAGAGATAGGGAGGGGGTGAGGGAGTGGTTTGAACAGGAGAGGGAGTGTAGGGGTTACAGAGATAGGGAAGGGGTGAGGGAGGGGTTTGAACATGAGGGGTGAGTGTAGGGGTCACCGAGATAGGGAGGGGGTGAGGGAGGGGTTTGAACAAGAGGGGGGAGTGTAGGGGTTACAGAGATAGGGAGGGGTTGAGGGAGGGGTTTGAACAGGAGGTGGGTGTAGGGGTAACAGAGATAGGGAGGGGGTGAGGGAGGGGTTTGAACAGGAGAGGGTAGTGCAGGGGTTACTGAGATAGGGAGGGGTTTGAACAGGAGGTGGGTGTAGGGGTTACAGAGATAGGGAGGGGGTGAGGGAGGGGTTTGAACAGGAGGGGGGAGTGTAGGGGTTACAGAGATAGGGAGGGGTTTGAACAGGAGGGGGGAGTGTAGGGGTTACAGAGATAGGGGGTGAGGGAGTGGTTTGAACAGGAGGGGGGAATGTAGGGGTTACAGAGATAGGGAGGGGGTGAGGGAGGGGTTTGAACAGGAGAGGGGAGTGTTGGGGTTACAGAGATAGGGAGGGGGTGAGGAAGGGGTTTGAACAGGAGGGGTGAGTGTAGGGGTTACAGAGATAGGGAGGGGGTGAGGGAGGGTTTTGAACAGGAGGGGGAGTGTAAGGGTTACAGAGATAGGGAGGGGTGAGGGAGGGGTTTGAACAGGAGGTGGGAGTGTCGTGGTTACAGAGATAGGGGGTGAGGGAGGGGGTGTGTAGGGGTTACAGAGATAGGGAGGGGGTGAGGGAGTGTTTTGAACAGGAGGGGGGAGTGTAGGATTACAGAGATAGGGAGAGGGTGAGGGACGAGTTTGAACAGGAGGAGGGGGAGTATAGCTGCTTGGGCGAGGGGCCGAGGGGAGGTGAAATAACTCTTGCACCTTTCTCTTGCAGAAGGTGAAGTTAACCCCTTCCACACCAAAGCCTTTCAGTCCAACGAACTCCAAGGTCTCCCTGAATCTCGGGAACAGTTTTGGACCCTCGGATTTCAACTTCCTCATGGTCCTGGGCCGGGGAAGCTTTGGAAAGGTGGGAGCGCGATGGGGGGGCCATTGTCGGATCTCTGTGCGGAGGGAGGGTCCTGTGAGGGTTGCCTGTGCATTGTGGGGGGGCAATGAGAGAGCTCTGCGCTGTGGGATGGGTGGTGAGGAAGAAGGCTGTGGTGGGGTATGGTCAGATGGTAGACATTGTGGAAACGGGTGAAATGCTAGGCAGGAGTGGAGAGGGAAGATAGGGAAATTGGAGGGTGGGAAAAGGGGGAGGTAAGGAGCGACAGAATTGTAAGAGGAGGAGAGGGAGAAATGATTATGCGTGAAACCGTGGATGGGAGGGTTAGTAAATTTGCAGTCGACACGAGGATCAGCGGAGATGTGGATCTTGTAGAAGATTGTCCAAGGATACAGTGGATAGAGATCGGATACAGATCTGGGTGGAGAAGTGGCAGGTGGAGTTTCACCCGGGCAAGTGTGAGGTGTTGCACTTTGGGAGGTCAAATATAAATGGACAGAGACATGGTTAATGACAGGGTCTTTAACATTGTTGATCTACAGAGGGATCTCGGGGGTCCAAGTCCACAGCCCCGCGGAAATGGCCGCACAAGTACACACAGGGCAGTAATAAACTTGGAGTGTTGTGCATTCTTCTGGTCACCCCATGACAGGAAAGGTGTGAGGGTTTTAGAGAGGGGGCAGAGGAGGTTCACCAGGACATTGCATGGGTTAGAGGGCACGAACACAAGAGATAACCATATAACAATTACAGCACAGAAACAGGCCATCTCGGCCCTTCTAGTCCATGCCGAACTCTTACCCTATCCTACTCCCACCGACCTGCACTCAGCCCATAACCCTCCATTCCTTTCCTGTCCATATATCTATCCAATTTAACTTCAAACGACAATATCGAACCTGCCTCAACCACTTCTGCTGGAAGCTCGTTCCACACAGCTACCACTCTCTGAGTAAAGAAGTTCCCCCTCATGTTACCCCTAAATTTTTGTCCTCTAATTCTCAACCCATACCCTCTTGTTTGAATCTTCCCCACTCTCAATGGAAAAAGCCTATCCATATCAACTCTATCAATCCCATCATAATTTTAAACACCTCTATCAAGTCCCCCCCTCAACCTTCTACGCTCCAAAGAATAAAGACCTAACTTGTTCAACCTTTCTCTGTAACTTAGGAGATGAAACCCAGGCAACATTTTAGTAAACCTCCTCTGTACTCTCTCAATTTTATTGACATCCTTCCTATAATTCGGTGACCAGAACTGTACACAATACTCCAGATTTGTCTTACCAATGCCTTATACAAACTCAACATTACATCCCAACTCCTGTACTCAATGCTCTGATTTATAAAGGCCAGCAAACCAAAAGCTTTCTTCACCAGCCTATCCACATGAGATTCCACCTTCATGGAACTATGTACCACTATTCCTAGCTCCCTCTGTTCTAAAGCATTCTTTAATGCCCTACCATTTACCATGTATGCCCTATTTTGATTAGTTCTACCAAAATATAACACCTCACATTTTTCAGCATTAAACTCCATCTGCCATCTTTCAGCCCACTCTTCTAACTGGCCTAAATCTCTCTGCAAGCTTTGAAAACCTACTTCATTATCCACAACGCCACCTATCTTAGTATCATCTGCATACTTACTCATCCAATTTACCACCCCATCATCCAGATCATTAATATATATGACAAACAACATTGGACCCAGTACAGATCCCTGAGGCACACCACTACACACCCTCCTCCAATCTGACACACAGTTATCCAGCACTACTCTCTGGCGTCTCCCATCGAGATAGTAAACGTAAACTTTAAATTTGAAACACAAGAGATTCTGCAGATGCTGGAAATCCAGAACAACACAAACGAGATGCTGGAGGAACTCAGCATATATGGAATAGTTGGATATTTGAATGCTTTTAGTCTGAAACATCGACTGTATATTCCCCTTTGCCGCCACCACCTGACCTGCTGCTGGGTTCCTCCAGTGCCTCGTTCTCGAAGACGTGAGTCAGGCCTGACTGGAGGCGCGGAGTCTTGGGTGCCCTCGGTGGGGTGGGGTCCTTGCCTTTGCCCGACACCCACGCATCTCCCCCTCCTTCACAAGGTGCTGCTCGCCGAGCTGAAGGGCACTGAAAAGCTGTTTGCGGTGAAGACACTGAAGAAAGACGTGATCATGCAGGACGATGACGTGGAGTGCACGATGGTGGAGAGGAGGGTGCTGTCCATGGCC
The DNA here is from genome assembly GCF_963921235.1 of Mobula hypostoma. Classification (NCBI taxonomy): domain Eukaryota; kingdom Metazoa; phylum Chordata; class Chondrichthyes; order Myliobatiformes; family Myliobatidae; genus Mobula; species Mobula hypostoma. The sequence goes on from NC_086124.1 coordinate 34,135,218, forward strand.
GACCCGCCACACTTCCTCACACAGCTCTACTGCTGCTTCCAGACCATGGTGAGAGCAGAGAGGGGGTGAGGGGTGGACAGAGGGAGGGAGTGTGGGGAGGGATGAAAGGGGGGAGAGGACCAGCTGCGGAGTGCAGAATGTCGTTGTGCTGTCCACAGACGTGAGTGAGACAGTGGATGGAAAAGACGCAGTTGGGAGAGTGGGGGCGAGGGGGGGGTGAGATGGGGGGAGGGAGAGAGGGGTTGGGATGGAGGGAAGCTGGGGCGAGGGTGGGGTAGGGTCTACACTCGTGAGGCAGAGGGACTGTCGGTCTTTCTCACACCGTTGCTCAGCCCAGCTCTGCACACTACCTACCCCCTCTCCCTCCCCCTCTCTTCCCCTTTACACTTGGAACCCCTCACCCTCCTCAGGACCGGCTGTTCTTCGTGATGGAGTACGTGAACGGTGGGGACCTGATGTATCACATCCAGACTGTTGGTCGCTTCAAGGAACCACACGCCGTGTGAGTAACCCCTCGACAAACACACGTCCGAAACCCACCACTCCCTCACTCCCCAACACACTCCCTCATTCCCTCACACACTCCCTCATTCCCTCATACACTCCCTCCGATACCACCACTCTCATTCCCACACGACCAAATCCCACCACTCCCTCATTCCCCAACACACATCCAAATCCCACCACTCCCTCATTCGCTCACACCCTCCCTCATTCCCAAACACACTCCCTCAGATAACACCACTGTCATTCCCTCTCACTGCCCCATCACACTCTCAATCCCTCCATTCATCACTCAATCCCTTCGTCTGTCACACACTCCCTCCACCCATCACTCTCTCCCTCCATCCATCACTCTCTCCCTCTATCCACCACATAATCCCTCCATCCACCACTCTCTCCCTCCATCCACCACTTAATCCCTCCATCCACCACTCTCTCCCTCCATCCATCACTCTCTCCCTCCATCCATCACTCTCTCCCTCTATCCACCACATAATCCCTCCATCCACCACTCTCTCCCTCCATCCATCACTTTCTCCCTCCATCCATCACTCTCTCCCTCTATCCACCACTTAATCCCTCCATCCACCACTCTCTCCCTCCATCCATCACTCTCTCCCTCCATCCATCACTTTCTCCCTCCATCCATCACTCTCTCCCTCTATCCACCACATAATCCCTCCATCCACCACTCTCTCCCTCCATCCATCACTTTCTCCCTCCATCCATCACTCTCTCCCTCTATCCACCACTTAATCCCTCCATCCATCACTCTCTCCCTCCATCCATCACTCTCTCCCTCTATCCACCACTTAATCCCTCCATCCACCGCTTAATCCCTCCATCCATCACACATGCCCTGCATCCATCACTATCTCGTTCCATCCATCACTATCTCGTTCCATCCATCACACACTCGTTCCATCCATCACTCTCGTTCCATCCATCACACACTCGTTCCATCCATCACTATCTCGTTCCATCCATCACAAACTCGTTCCATCCATCACACACTCACTCTGCCCATTATTCTGCTTCCATCTATCACACACTCCTTCCATCCATCACTCTCTCCTTCCATCCATCACTCTCTGCTTCTGTCCATCACTCTCCTTCCATCCATCACACTCCTTTTATCCATCACTCTCATTCCATCCATTACACACTTCTTCCATCTATCACTCTCCTATCCATTAGTCTCCTGTCCATCACTATCCTTCTATCCGTCACCCACTCCGTCCATCCATCTGTCACTCACTCACCCTGTCCTTCACTCACTCCAACCATCCCGTCTCTCACTCTGTCCATCCATCCCTCATCATTCACCTCGCACTTTCTGTCACTCGCTCCTCTCCTTACCTGATTACATCGTTGCTGCCTGCACCATCCTCTGGCAATCTATCTCTCACTCCAACACCACGTCCTCCTCTGCTCTCCCTCTCCTGGTGCAGATGGAGATCTCCTTGCCTGAGGTCGTCGTGGGTGGTGGGGGATGATCAATTTTGGATTAATTCTAACCACACCTCCCTTGTCCCTCCTGCAACTCCCTGCTGCCTACCCTCCCTCTGCCCCACTCCTCTTCTCACCCCTCATAAATCGCCACCCATCTCCTCTCCTCTGCACATACCCCTCCCCTTTTACCATCCTCTCCCCCTCCTCTCTCCTCTGCCCAACCCCCCGCTGCCCTTCAGGTTTTATGCAGCAGAAATAGCGATTGGCCTCTTCTACCTCCACGACCACGGCATCATCTACAGGTAAAGGTGCACTCCATCACCATCCACAGCACAGTGGCCTGGGTGTCCATGGAGACCCCATTAGGATGGGCGGTGGGAGTGAATGGGAAGGGGTGGGGTCCCATTGGGAGTGTGGACAGTGGGAGTGAATGGGAAGGGGTAGGGTCCCATTGGGAGTGTGGACAGTGGGAGTGAATGGGAAGGGGTGGGGTCCCATTGGGAGTTTGGATGGTGGGAGTGAATGGGAAGAGGTGGGGTCCACTGGGAGTGTGGATCGTGGGAGTGAATGGGAAGGCGTGGGATCCCATTGGGAGTGTGGACAGTGGGAGTGAATGGGAAGGCGTGGGGTCCCATTGGGAGTGTGGGCAGTGAGAGTGAATGGGAAGGGGTGGGGTCCATTAGGAGTGTGAATGGTGAGAATGAATGGGAAGGGGTTGCGTCCCATTGGGAGTGGGGATGATGGGAGTGAATGGGAAGGGGTGGGGTCCATTAGGAGTGTGGATGGTGGGAGTGAATGGGACGGGGTGATGTTACATTGGGACTGAATGGGAAGAAGTGGGTTCTACTGAGAGTGTGGAGGCTTGGAATGAGTGGTAGAAGGGGGCGATATATTTGGGAGTGTAGCTGTGGGACTGAATGGGAAGGGATGGTTCCCATTGGGAGTGTGGATGGTGGGAGTGAATGAGAAAGGATTAGGTCCCATTGGGAGTGGGGATGTTTGGTGTGAATAAGAAAAGACGGGGTCCCATTGGGGATGTGGACAGTAGGATAGAATGGGAAGAGATTGGGTCCCACACAATCGTAAAACATAGGAGCATGATTAGGTCATTCAGCCCATCGAGTCTGCTTGGTCACTCCATCATGACTGAACCAGGATCCCACTCAACCCCATACACCTGCCTTCTCAACATATCCTTTGATGCCTTGACTGATCAGGAAACTATCAACTTCCACTTTAAATATACCCACGGATCTGGCCTCCACTGCAGTCTGTGGCAGAGCATTCCACAAATCCACCACTCTTTGGCTAAAAAAAATCCCTCCTTTCCTCTGTTCTTCAAGGTCACCCGTCAGTTTTGAGTCTGTGCCCTCAAGTTCGGGATATCCCAACCATAGGAAACGTCCACTCCACATCCACCCTATCTGGTCCTTTCGGTAGGTTTCAATGAGATCTCCCCGCATTCTTCTAAATTCCAGTGAGTAGAGGCCCAAAGCTGCCAAACACTCCTCATGTGTTAACCCCTTCATTCCCGGAATCATCCTTGTGAATCTCCTCTGGACTCTCTCCAATGATAACACGTCCTTTCTGAGATATGGGACCCAAAACTGTTGACAATACTCCAAGTGCAGCCTGACTAGTGCCTTATAAAGCCTCAGCATTATCTCCTTCTTTTATAGAAACATAGAAAACCTACAGCACAATACAGGCCCTTCAGCCCACAATGCTGTGCCAAACAGGTACTTACTTTAGAAATTAGCTAGGGTTACCCATAGCCCTCTGTTTTTCTAAGCTCCATGCACCTATCCAGGAGTCTCTTAAAAGACCCTATCGTATTTTCCTCCACCACCATTGCTGGCAACCCATTCCATGTACGCACCACTTTCTGCGTAAAAAAACTTACCCCTAACTACTCCTCTGTACCTGCTTCCAAGCACCTTAAAACTGTGCCCCCTCGTGTTAGCCATTTCAGCCCTGGGGAAAAGCTGCTGACTATCCACACGATCAATGCCTCTCATCATCTTATACATCTCTATCAGGCCACCTCTCACCCTCCACCGCTCCAAGGAGAAAAGGCCGAGTTCACTCAACCTATTCTCATAAGGCATGCTCCCCAATCCAGGCAACATCCTTGTAAATCTCCTCTGCACCCTTTCTATAGTTTCCACATCCTTCCTATAGTGAGGTGACCAGAACTGAGCACAGTACTCCAAGTGGGGTCTGACCAGGGTCCTATATAATGGTAACATTATATTCAATTCCTCTTGAAATAAATGCCAACTTTGCATTTGCCTTCTTTACCACAGACTTGTAAATTCACCTTCTGGGAGTCTTGAACGAGGACTCCTAAGTCCCTCTGCACCTCTGATGTTTGAACCTTCTCCCCATTTAGATAATAGTCTGTGCTATTGTTCCTTTTACCAGACCGCATTATCCTACATTTCCCAACACTGTATTCCATCTGCCATCTTTTGCCCATTCTTCCAATTTGTCTAAGTCCTGCTGCAATCACATTGCTCCCTCAGCACTACCTACACCGTCCAACTATCTTTGTATCATCCACAAACTTTGCCACAAAGTCATCAATTCCATTATCCAAATCATTGACAAACAATGTGAAAAAGTAGCGGTTCCAACACTGACCCCTGAGGAGCACCGCTAGTCACTGAAAGCCAACCAGAAAAGCCCCCTTTATTCCCACTCACTGCCTCCTGCCTGTCAGCCATTCCTCTATCCATGCCAGTATCTTTCCTGTAATGCCACAGGATTTTATCTTATTAAGAAGCCTCATGTCTGGCACCTTATCAAATGCCTTCTGAAAGTTGAAGTAAGTGACATCCACTGCCTCTCCTTTGTCCACCCTGCTTGTTACTTCCTCGAAGAACTTTATCAGATTTGTCAGGCAAGATTTCGCTTCACAGAGAAACTATGTCTCCACCATGGGAACAACAGGAATTCTGCAGATGCTGGAAATTCAAGCAACACACATCAAAGTTGCTGGTGAACGCAGCAGGCCAGGCAGCATCTCTAGGAAGAGGTACAGTCGACGTTTCGGGCCGAGACCCTTCGTCAGGACTAACTGAAGGAGGAGTTAGTAAGAGAGTTGAAAGTGGCAGGGGGAGGGGGAGATCCAAAATGATAGGAGAAGACAGGAGGGGGAGGGATGGAGCCAAGAGCTGGACAGGTGATTGGCAAAGGGAATATGAGAAGATCATGGGACAGGAGGTCTGGGGAGAGAGACGGGGGGGGGGGAACCCAGACGATGGGCAAGGGGTATAGTCAGAGGGACAGAGGGAGAAAAAGGAGAGTAAGAGAAAGAATGTGTGTATAAAAATAAATAACGGATGGGGTACGAGGGGGAGGTGGGGCATTAGCGGAAGTTAGAGAAGTCGATGTTCATGCCATCAGGTTGGAGGCTACCCAGACGGAATATAAGGTGTTGTTCCTCCAACCTGAGTGAACTATCCTGGCAGACCTATTGTCTCAGCTTGCTCCTGCCCGACCGAACTCGTTTCTGCATACCTCGACACGGTTTTATCCCCCCTTATTCAATCCCTTCCTACCTATGTTCGTGACACTTCTCACGCTCTTAAACTTTTCAATGATTTTAAGTTCCCTGGCCCCCACTGCTTTATTTTCACCATGGATGTCTAGTTCCTATATACTTCCATCCCCCATCAGGAAGGTCTCAAAGCTCTCTGCTACTTTTTGGATTCCAGACCTAATCAGTTCCCCTCTACCACCACTCTGCTCCGTCTAGCGGAATTAGTCCTTACTCTTAATAATTTCTCCTTTGGCTTCTCCCACTTCCTCCAAACTAAAGGTGTAGCTATGGGCACCTGTATGGGTCCTAGCTATGCCTGCCTTTTTGTTGGCTTTGTGGAACAATCTATGTTCCAAACCTATTCTGGTATCTGTCCCCCACTTTTCCTTCGCTACATCGACGACTGCATTGGCGCTGCTTCCTGCATGCATGCAGAACTCACCTCCAACTTTCACCCTGCCCTCAAGTTTACCTGGGTCCATTTCCGACACCTCCCTCCCCTTTCTAGATCTTTCTGTCTCTGTCTCTGGAGACAGCTTATCCACTGATGTCTACTATAAGCCTACTGACTCTCACAGCTATCTGGACTATTCCTCTTCTCACCCTGTCTCTTGCAAAAACGCCATCCCCTTCTCGCAATTCCTCCGTCTCCGCCGCATCTGCTCTCAGGATGAGGCTTTTCATTCCAGGATGAGGGAGATGTCCTCCTTTTTTAAAGAAAGGGGCTTCCCTTCCTCCACTATCAACTCTGCTCTTAAACGCATCTCCCCTATTTCACACACATCTGCGCTCACTCCATCCTCCCGCCACCCCACTAGGAATAGGGTTCCCCTGGTCCTCACCTACCACCCCACCAGCCTCCGGGTCCAACATAATATTCTCCGCAACTTCCGCCACCTCCAACGGGATCCCACCACTAAGCACATCTTTCCCTCCCCCCCCCCCCGCTTTCCGCAGGGATCGCTCCCTACGCGACTCCCTTGTCCATTCGTCCCTCCCATCCCTCCCCACTGATCTCCCTCCTGGCACTTATCCTTGTATGCAGAACAAGTGCTACACATGCCCTTACACTTCCTCCCTTACCACTATTCAGGGCCCCAGACAGTCCTTCCAGGTGAGGCAACACTTCATCTGTGAGTCGGCTGGGGTGATATACTGCGTCCGGGGCTCCCGATGTGGCCTTTTATATATTGGCGAGACCCGACGCAGACTGGGAGACCGCTTTGCTGAACAGCTACGCTTTGTCCGCCAGAGAAAGCAGGATCTCCCAGTGGCCACACATTTTAATTCCACATCCCATTCCCATTCTGACATGTCTATCCACGGCCTCCTCTACTGTCAAGATGAAGCCACACTCAGGTTGGAGGAACAACACCTTATATTCTGTCTGGGTAGTCTCCAACCTGATAGCATGAACATCGACTTCTCTAACTTCCGCTAATGCCCCACCTCCCCCTCGTACCCCATCCGTTATTTATTTTTATACACAAATTCTTTCTCTCACTCTCCTTTTTCTCCCTCTGTCCCTCTGACTGTACCCCTTGCCCATCCTCTGGTTTTCTTCCCCCCCCCCCTCGTCTTTCTCCCTGGACCTCCTGTCCCATGATCCTCTCATATCCCCTTTGCCAATCAACTGTCCAGCTCTTGGCTCCATCCCTCCCTCTCCTGTCTTCTCCTATCATTTTGGATCTCCCCCTCCCCCTCCTGCTTTCAAATCTCTTACTAACTCTTCCTTCAGTTAGTCCTGACGAAGGGTCTCGGCCTGAAACGTCGACTGTACCTCCCCAACATGGGTTCCAAGTACCCCGAAACCTCATACTTAATAATGGACTCCAACATTTTCCCAGCCACTGAGGTTGGGTCCGATTGGGAGTGGACCGTGAGAATGAATCGGAAGACTATTGGGTCCAATTAGAAGTGCGGATGATGGGATGAATTGGAAGGGGTGTGGAAAAGGGAAGTAATGGAAGGGATGTGGTCCATTTGGGTGTGCATATGGTGGCGGTGAATGGGAAAGGTGGGTTCCATTGGAAGTGGGGACGGTGGGACGGTAGGGGTGGGGTCCGATTGGGAGTATTGATGATGACAGAGAATGGGAAAGTGTGGGATCACATTGGGAGTGCAGATGGGAGTGAATGAGAAGAGGCAGGAACCCATTGGGATTGTGGACAGTGGGAGCGAGTGGGAAGTGGTGGTGTCCCATTGGGAGTATTTACAGTGGGAGGGAATGGGACGGGGAGGTTTCCTTTGGGAGTTCAGATGCTGGGAGTGATAGAAGCAGTGGGGTCCATTTGTGAGTGTGGGCAGCGGGTGTGAATGTGAAGAGGTGGGGTCCCATTGGGAGTGTGGACTGTAGGAATGAATGGGAAGAGGTGGGGCCCCATTGAGTGTGTGGACAGTGGCAGTGAATGGGAAAAGAGTGGAATCTCTTTGAGTGTGGACCATGAGAGTGAATGGGAAAGGTGTTGGGTCCGATTGAGAGTGTATACGATGGAAGTGAATGGAAAGTGCTGGGGTCCCATTGGGAATGTGGATGGTGGGAGTGAATGGGAGGGGGTGGTGTCCCATTGGCAGTGTGGACAAATGGTGTGAATTGGAAGTGGTGGGGTCACATTGGGAATGTGAATGGTGGGAGTGAATGGGAAGGGGCGGTGTCCCATTGGGAGTGTGGATGAATGGTGTGAATTGGAAGTGGTGGAGTCTTATTGCGAGTGCAGATGGTGGGAGTGATGGGAAGGGTTGGATCCCATTGGGAATGTAGACAGTGGGAGTGAATGGGAAGGACTGGGGTCCCATTGGGAGTGTAGACATTGAGAGTGAATGGGAAGAGGTTGGTCCCATTGGGATTGCGGATGGTAGGAGGGAATGGGAAGGGGCTGACTCCCATTGGGTGTGTGGACATCGGGAGTGAATGAGAAGTGGTGCGGTCCCATTGAGTGTGTGGACCGTGGGAGTGCATTCGAGGGGGTGGGGTCCCATCTGTAATGTGGACTGCAGCAGTGAATGAGAAAAGGCAGTGTCCAATTGCATGTCAGGACAGTGGGAGTGAATGGGAAGGCCAGGGTCCCATTGGGAGTGTAGATGTTGGGTGTGAATGGGCAGGGGTGGGGTCCCATTGGGAGTGTAGATGTTGGGTGTGAATGGGCAGGGGTGGGGTCCCATTGGGAGTGTAGATGTTGGGTGTGAATGGGCAGGGGTGGGGTTCCATTGGGAGTGTGGACAGTGGGAATGAATGGGAAGGGGTGGGTCCCATTGGGAGTGTAGTTGTTGGGTTTGAATGGGCAGGGGTGGGGTTCCATTGGGAGTGTGGACAGTGGGAATGAATGGGAAGGGGTGGGTCTCATTGGGAGGGTGGACAGTGGGAATGAATGGGAAGTGGTGGGGTCCCATTGAGAGTGCAGTTGTTGGGTTTGAATGGGCAGGGGTGGGGTCCCATTGGGAGTGTGGACAGTGGGAATGAATGGGAAGTGGTGGGGTCCCATTGGGAGTGCATTTGTTGGGTTTGAATGGGCACGGGTGGGGTTCCATTGGGAGTGTGGACAGTGGGAAGGGGTGGGTCCCATTGGGAGTGTGGACAGTGGGAATGAATGGGAAGTGGTGGGGTCCCATTGGGAGTGCAGTTGTTGGGTTTGAATGGGCAGGGGTGGGGTCCCATTGGGAGTGTGGACAGTGGGAATGAATGGAAATGGCGAGTTCCCATTGGGAATGTGGACATTGGGAGTGAATGGGAAGGTGTGGAGACAGTGGGAGTGACCGAGGGGACTGGGTCCTACTGTGAGTGTCTACATTGGGGGTGATGGAAGGGGTGGTGTCCCACTGGGAGTGTCATGGTGAAAGTGAATGGGAAGTGTTGAATCCCATTCAGAGTCTGGATGGTGGGAGTTGATGGGTAGGTATGGGGTCCCTTTGGGTGTATGGATGATGGAAGTGAATGTATAAGGGTGGGTTTGGATTAAATGGGAAGGTTTAGGGAGTGTGGACAGTGGGAGTGAATGGATAGGCTAGGGTCCCATTGGGAGTGCAGGTGATAGGAGTGAGTTGGTAGGGATGTGACCCATTGGGAGTGTGGATGGTGGGAGTGAAGGGGAAGGGGCAGGGTCCAGTTGGAACAGTCGGAATGAATGGGAATGGGTGGGGTCCTATTAGGGGTTTGTACTGTGGGAGTGAATGGGAAGCAGTGGGGCCCCATTTGGAATGTGAAAATTGGGAGTTAATGGGAAAGGTTTGATGTGAATGGGAAGCGATGAGAGTGGATAGGAAGGGGTCAGAGTGGATGGGAAGGGGTGGCGGGGAAATAGAATATAAAAGCAAGGAGATAATGCTGAGCCATTATAAGGCACTAGTCAGGCAGCACTTAATGTACTGTCAACAGTTTTGGGCCCCATATCTCAGAAAGAATGTGTTGTCATTGGAGAGAGTCCAGAGGAGGTTCACGAGGATGGTTCTGGGAATGAAGGGGTTAACATATGAGGAGTATTTGGCAGCTTTGGGCCTGTACTGACTGGAATTGAGAAGAATGTGGGGATCTCATTGAAACCTACCGAATGTTGAAAGGACTAGATAGGGTGGATGTGGAGAGGATGGTTCCTATGGTGCGGTATCCAGAAAGCACAGCCTCAAAACTGAGGGCGACCCATTAGAATAGAGGTAAGGAGGAATTTTTTTAGCCAGAGAGTAGTGAATCTGTAGAATACTCTGCCACAGACTGCTTCGGAGGCCAAGTCTGTGGGTATATTTAAGGTGGAGTTTGATAATTTCCTGATCGGTCAGGGCATCAAAGGATATGGTGAGAAAGCAGGTTTATGGGGTTGCATTGGATCCGGGATCAGCCATGATGGAATAGTGGAGCAGACTTGATGGGCTGAATGGCCTAATTCTTATGGTCTTATGGTCATCTGAACATGGGAGTGGTTGGGAAGGAGCAGTGTGGGGTGGAGTGGTGGCCTCTATTGGGAGGTGGAGTTCCTCTGTTGACAGAAATCTTCCATCGCTCACCAGAGATCTGAAGTTGGACAACGTGCTCCTCGACTCTGAGGGACACATCAAGATTGCGGACTTCGGAATGTGCAAGGAAAACATTTTTGATGGGGACACCACCAGGACCTTCTGTGGTACCCCCGACTACATTGCTCCAGAGGTGTGTTGTTCGTGTGTGTGTGTGTGTGTGTGTGTGTGTGTGTGTGTGAGAGAGAGAGAGAGAGAGAGAGAGAGTACAGGGGACCTTGATCAGCTGGGCAAGTGGGCCAGGTAATGACAAATGGTTTAATTTGGATCAGTGCGAGGAGTTGTGTTTTGGGAAAACTATCTAGGGTCCTTACACAGTGAATGGCAGGACACTGGGGAGTGTTGTAGAACAGAGTGACCCAGGGGTACGGGGACATGGTTCCCTGAAAGTGGAGTCACAGGTAGACAGGGACCCTGGGGAGTGTTGTAGAACAGTGTGACCCTGGGGTACAGGGACATGGTTCCCTGAAAGTGGAGTCACAGGTAGACAGGGACCCTGGAGAGTGTTGTAGAACAGAATGACCCAGGGGTACAGGGACAATACTCCCTGAAAGTGGAGTCACAGGTAGACAGGGACCTTGGGGAGTGTTGTAGAACAGAGTGACCCAGGGGTACAGGGACAATACTCCCTGAAAGTGGAGTCACAGGTAGACAGGGACCCTGGGGAGTGTTGTAGAATGGAGGGACCCAGGGGTACGGGGTCATGGTTCCCTGAAAGTGGAGTCACAGGTAGACAGGGACCCTGGGGACTGTTGTAGAACAGAGGGACCCTGGGGTACAGGGACATGGTTCCCCAAAAGTGGAGTCACAGGTAGACAGGGACCCTGGGGACTGTTGTAGAACAGAGGGACCCTGGGGTACGGGGACATGGTTCCCCGAAAGTGGAGTCACAGGTAGACAGGGACCCTGGGGAGTGTTGTAGAGCAGTGTGACCCTGGGGTACAGGGACATGGTTCCCTGAAAGTGGAGTCACAGGTAGACAGGGCAGTGAAGAAGATGTTTGTCACGCTGGCCTTCATCAGTCAGGGCACTGAGTACAGGAGTTGGGACGTTATGTTACAGTTGTTCAAGACGTTGGTGAGGCTGCACTTGGAGTATTGTGTTCAGTCCTGGTCACCCTGCTGTAGGAAAGATGCCATTGAGCTGGAGAGAGGGCAGAGGAGATTTACGAGGATGTTACTGGGGCTCGAGGACTGAGTTATGGAGAGAGGTTGGACAGGTTGGGACTTTATTCCTCGGAGTGTAGGAGACTGAGGGGTGACCTTACAGACGTGTATAAAACCACGAGGGACACAGATGGGGTGATTGTGCACAGTCTTTTTTCCCCAGGGGTGGGCAATCAAGAACCGGATGGCATAGGTTTAAGGTGAGAGGGGAGGGAGATTTAATAGGGATCCAAGGGGCAACCTTTTCACCCAAAGGGTGGTCTGTCACTGGAGCACGGAAATGGTTAAAGCATGTGCATTAACATCGAAGCTGAGTTTATTTATTGTATGATGCACAAGTCCATTCAACATTCAAGATTGTTTCATGCACCGGGCCGCGAGGAAACGATGTGATTTGGCGATATGAAATGATGAGTCAGCTGCACCTTTCCTCTTTCCCTGTCACGCACTGTTGAACTTGAAATACCCTACCAAATCATATAACCATATAACAATTAAAGTAAAGGCATCCGTTAGTCTTGCGAGACCATGGATCTGCGCCTGGAGTCTTCACTCTCCAGGGCGCAGGCCTGGGCAAGGTTGTATGGAAGACCGGTAGTTGCCCATGCTGCAAGTCTCCCCTCTCCACGACACCGATGTTGTCCAAGGGAAGGGCACTAGGACCCATACAGCTTGGCACCGGTGTCGTCACAGAGCAATGTGTGGTTAAGTGCCTTGCTCAAGGACACAACACACTGCCTCGGCTGAGGCTCGAACTCACGACCTTCAGATCACTAGTCCAATGCCTTAACCACTTGGCCACGCGCCCAAATAACAATTACAGCACGGAAAATCATACCAAATAACACATAAAACCTAAAGTAACACTAACATATAGTAAAAGCAGGAATGAAATGATAAATACACAGCCTATATAAAGTAGAAATAATGTATGTACAATGCAGTTTCACTTAACAGAATCGGGAAGATTAAGCCAAAACCGATTTGTGGGGGAAAAAAATCGGCACGTACACGCATGTGCACGTCATGTATGTGCACACAGGTGCCCACACAGGGCTTCATGGTCATGGTAGTCTTTCTCAGGGTAAACACAAGCATCCCATATTTGACTGCTAATTTTGACCCTTATTTGGGAGTGAGAAAGTTGGCAACCTTAACTGTAAATAGAGATGTTGAGGTGAGTTTAACCCTACTTGAATCCCCCCCCCCCCCCGGCTGGTCTGCAAGAATATTGTCAATATTAAAGCGGTCTGCAATGCAAAGAAGATTAGGGACCCCTGGTTTAATGTCATTTCCAGCACACAAGTGTAAAGGAGGATAAAATAATTGTTACTCTGGATCCGATGCAATAAATACATAAGATAGCTTCTACACAAAGATTGACTGTATGTCCATAAAGTGATGCTAGGCACAGGAGTGTCTGTAAAGGTGACTGACAGGAAATGTTAAAGTAGTGGTGGTTGGGGGTGTGGAGGGTTACTGGGTGGAGGTGTTGATCAGCCACACTGCTTGGGGAAAGTGACTGTTTTCGGGTCTGGTGTTCCTGGCGTGGATGCTACATATTCTCCTTCCTGATGGGAGGGGGACCAGCAGGGTGGGTGGGATCCTTCATGATGTTGCTGGCCCTCTTCCGGCACCTTTCTGTGTATATGTCTGTGATGGTGGGTGGGCTGCCACTGGTGATGTGTTAGGCAGTTATGACTACCAGTGGAAAGCCTTCCAGCCCGCTCCAGTGCAGTTTCCATACAATGCAACTTGTTGGTCTGCTCAAACACGAGGAAATCTGCAGACGCTGGCATTTCAAGCAACACACATCAAAGTTGCTGGTGAACGCAGCAGGCCAGGCAGCATCTCTAGGAAGAGGTGCAGTCGACGTTTCGGGCCGAGACCCTTCGTCAGGAAGAGCTAGTAAGAGATTTGATAGTGGGAGGGGGAGGGGGAGATCCGAAATGATAGGAGAAGACAGGAGGGGGAGGGATGGAGCTGAGAGCTGGACAGGTGATTGGCAAAGGGGATATGAGAGGATCATGGGACAGGAGGCCCGGGGAGAAAGAAAGGTGGCGGGGGTGTGGGGGGGGAACGCAGAGGATGGGCAAGGAGACGCGAGAAGATGCCGTGGCCTGGATGGTGATGATCTTTGACGGTGACCTTGCCTTCCTGAGGCAGCACCTGGTGTAGATACTCCTGATGGTGGGGAGGGATGTACTGGGCTGAGTGAGTGCATGACACTCTGCAGCTTCTTACCTTCCTGACCGTACCAGACCGTACCTGACCCTACCAGACCCTACCAGCCTGTATCTGACCGTACCAGACCCTATCTGACCGTACCTGACTGTACCTGACCCTACCAGACCGTACCTGACCGTACCAGACCATGACGGACCGTACCTGACCCTACCAGACCGTGACTAAATCAGCCAAGATACTTTGAAGAGGACATCTGTAGAAGCCACTGGGCAAACATGAGCCGCTGGATCAGCCTGGAGTGGGGCCTTTTATCTGGTGTGCAGTTAAACTCTTTTCATCCTGCTTCCCTTCACTGAAACGCTGTCATAGGAAAGCAGACTCCACCGTCAGAGATCCCCACCACCCAGGCCAGGCTCTCTTCTCACTGCTACCATCAGGTAGAAGGTACGGGAGCCTCAGGACTCGCACCACCAGGTTCAAGAACAGTTACCACCCCTCAACCATCAGGCTCTTATAAAAGAGGATAACTGTACTCACCTGCCCATCCATTGATATGTTCCTACAACCAATGATCTCACTTTAAGAACTCTATCTTGTTATCTCACGTTCTCATTGTTTATTGCAATTTATTTATATTTGTATTTGTAGTCTTCTGCACTCTACTTGATCTTTCATTGATCCCGCTATAGTTACTATTCTATAGATTTGGAGGAAAATGAAAGTCAGGGTTCCATATTGTGATATACATGACCTTTGACAATAAAATATATTTTGATCCTGTTGGGGTGGGATCCTTCTTTACGTTGGTGTGGTGTGAAGTCAGACCCCAGACCAGATACATGTTGTCTTGTCTGCTATAGATTATATCCTACCAACCCTACGGCAAGTCTGTCGATTGGTGGTCTTACGGGGTCTTGCTATACGAGATGCTCGCAGGACAGGTGAGTGGTTCACAGACGCTACGTCATTCGATCCCTCCTCATCCTCTACCATAGTGTTCCCTCCTCACCCCCTCCCTCAGTGCTCCCTCCTCATCCCCTCCCACAGTGCTCCTTCCTCACACCCCTCCCTCAGTGTTCCCTCCTCACCTCCTCCCACAACACTCCCTCTTCACCCCCTCCCATAGTGTTCCCTCCTCACCCCCTCCCTCAGTGCTCCCTCCTCATCCCCTCCCACAGTGCTCCCTCCTCACACGCCTCCCTCAGTGTTCCCTCCTCACCTCCTCCCACAGTGCTCCCTCCTCACCTCCTCCCACAATGTTCCCTCCCCACACCCCTCCCTCACTGTTCCCTCCTCCCACTCCTCCCTCACTGTTCCCTCCTCCCACTCCTCCCTCACTGTTCCCTCCTCACCCCCTCCCACAGCGATCCCTCCTCACCCTCTCCCACAGTGCTCCCTCCTCACACGCCTCCCTCACTGTTCCCTCCTCCCACTCCTCCCTCACTGTTCCCTCCTCCCACTCCTCCCCCACTGTTCCCTCCTCACCCCCTCCCACAGTGCTCCTTCCTCTCACCCTTCCCTCAGAGTTCCCTCCTCACCCCCTCCCACAGTGCTTCTTCCTCTCACCCTTCCCTCAGAGTTCCCTCCTCACTCCCTCCCACAGTGCTCCTTCCTCTCACCCTTCCCTCAGAGTTCCCTCCTCACCCTCTCCCTCAGTGCTCCCTCCTCACCCCCTCCCACAGTGCTCCCTCCTCGCCCCATCCCACAGTGCTCCTTTCTCACACCCCTCCCTCAGTGCTCCCTCCTCACCTCCCACAGTGTTCTCTCCTCACCCCCTCCCACAATGTTCCCTCCTCACACCCCTCCCTCACAGTTCCCTCCTCACCCCCTCCCACAGCGATCCCTCCTCACCCTCTCCCACAGCGATCCCTCCTCACCCCCTCCCACAGTGATCCCTCCTCACCCCCTCCCACAGTTCTCACCCTCTCCCACAGTTCTCACCCTCTCCCACAGTGCTCCCTCCTCACCCCCTCCCACAGTGATCCCTCCTCACCCCCCCAGAGTGTTCCCTCCTCACATTCCTCCCTCAGTGTTCCCTCCTCACCCCCTCCCACAGTCATCCCTCCTCACCCTCTCCCACAGTCATCCCTCCTCACCCCCTCCCACAGCATTCCCTCCTCACCCCCTCCCACAATGTTCCCCCCTCACCCCCTCCCACAATGTTCCCTCCTCACCCCCTCCCACAGTGCTCCCTCCTCACACCCCTCCCACAATGTTCCCTTCTCACACTCCTCCCACAATGTTCCGTCCTCACACCCCTCCCCCACTGTTCCCTCCTCACCCCCTCCCACAGTGCTCCCTCCTCACACCCCTCCCACAATGTTCCCTTCTCACACTCCTCCCACAATGTTCCCTCCTCACACCCCTCCCCCACTGTTCCCTCCTCACCCCCTCCCACAGTGCTCCCTCCTCACACCCCTCCCACAATGTTCCCTTCTCACACTCCTCCCACAATGTTCCCTCCTTACACCCCTCCCCGACTGTTCCCTCCTCACCCCCTCCCACAGTCATCCCTCCTCACCCCTCCCACAGTCATCCCTCCTCACCCCCTCCCACAGTCATCCCTCCTCACCCCCTCCCACAGCTTTCCCTCCTCACCCTCTCCTACAGCATTCCCTCCTCACCCCCTCACACAGCGTTCCCTCCTCACCCCCTCCCACAGCGCTTCCTCCTCACCCCCTCCCACAGCGCTTCCTCCTCACCCACTCCCACAGCGTTCCCTCCTCAGCCCTTCCCACTGTGATCCCTCCTCACCCCTCCCACAGCATTAGAAAACCATGGAAAATCATAGGAAAACTACAGCACAGAAACAGGCCTTTTGGCCCTTCTTGGCTGTGCCGAACCATTTTCTGCCTAGTCCCACTGACCTGCACACGGACCATATCCCTCCATACACCTCCCATCCATGTATCTGTCCAATTTATTCTTAAATGTTAAAAAAGAACCCGCATTTACCACCTCGTCTGGCAGCTCATTCCATACTCCCACCACTCTCTGTGTGAATAAGCCCCCCCAATGTTCCCTTTAAACTTTTCCCCCCTCACCCTTAACCTGTGTCCTCTGTTTTTTTTTCTCCCCTTGCCTAAGTGGAAAAAGCCTGCTTGCATTCACTCTATCTCTACCCACCATAATTTTATATACCTCTATCAAATCTCCCCTCATTCTTCTATGCTCCAGGGAATGAAGTCCTAACCTATTCAACCTTTCTCTGTAACGGAGTTTCTCAAGTCCCGGCAACATTCTTGTAAACCTTCTCTGCACTCTTTCAACCTTATTTATATCATTCCTGTAATTTGGTGACCAAAACTGCACACAATACTCCAGATTCGGCCTCACCAATGCCTTATACAACCTCATCATAACATTCCAGCTCTTATACTCAGTACTTTGATTAATAAAGGCCAATGTACCAAAAGCTCTCTTTACGACCCTATCTACCTGTGATGCCACTTTTAGGGAATTTTGTATCTGTATTCCCAGATTCCTCTGTTCCACTGCACTCCTCAGTGCCCTACCATTTACCTTGTATGTTCTACCTTGGTTTGTCCTTCCAAAGTGCAATACCTCACACTTGTCTGTATTAAACTCCATCTGCCATTTTTCAGCCCATTTTTCCAGCTGGTCCAAATCCCTCTGCAAGCTTTGAAAACCTTCCTCACTGTCCACTACACCTCCAATCTTTGTATCATCAGCAAATTTGCTGATCCAATTTACCACATTATCATCCAGATCATTGATATAGATGACAAATAACAATGGACCCAGCACTGATCCCTGTGGCACACCACTAGTCACAGGCCTCCACTCAGAGAAGCAATTTACCACCTCTCCATGTATACCTAGCGACTGAATTTTCCTAACTAACCTCCCATGTGGGACCTTGTCAAAGTCCTTACTGAAGGCCATGTAGACAACATCCACTGCCTTCCCTTCATCCACTTTCCTGGTAACCTCCTCGAAAAACTCCAGTAGATTGGTCAAACATGACCTATCACGCACAAAGCCATGTTGACTCTCCCTAATAAGTCCCTGTCTATCCAAATGCTTGTAGATTCTGTCTCTTAGTACTCCCTCCAATAACTTACCTACTACTGACGTCAAACTTACCGGCCTATGATTTCCCAGATTACTTTTCGATCTTTTTTTAAACAATGGAACAACATGAGCCATTCTCCAATCCTCCGGCACCTCTCCTGTAGACACCAACATTTTAAGTACATCTGCCAGGGCCCCTGCAATTTCAACACTAGTCTCCTTCAAGGTCCGAGGGAATACCCTGTCAGGTCCTGGGGATTTATCCACTTTAATTTACCTCAAGATAGCAAGCACCTTCTCCTTTTCAATCTGTACAGTTTCCATGATCTCACTACTTGTTTCCCTTAATTCCATAGACTTCATGTCAGTTTCCTTAATAAATACAGACGCAAAAACCCATTTAAGATCTCCCCCATTTCTTTTGGTTCCGCATATAGCCCACCGCTCTGATCTTCAAGAGGACCAATTTTATCCCCTACAATCCTTTTACTCTTAATATACCTGTAAAAGCCCTTTGGATTATCCTTCACTTTGACTGCCAAGGCAACCTCATGTCTTCTTTTAGCCCTCCTGATTTCCTTCTTAAGTATTTTCTTGCACTTTTTATACTGTTCAAGCACCTTATTTACTCCGTTTCCTATACATGTCATACAACTCTCTCTTCTTCTTTATCAGAGTTGCAATATCCCTTGAGAACCAAGGTTCCTTATTCCTATTCACTTTGCCTTTAATCCTGACAGGAACATACAAGCTCTGCTCTCAAAATTTCTCCTTTGAAGGCCTCCCACTTACCAATCACATCCTTGCCAGAGAACAACCTGTCCCAATCCACAATTTTTAGATCCTTTCTCATTTCTTCAAATTTGGCCTCTTTCCAGTTTAGAACCTCAACCCTAGGACCAGATCTATCTTTATCCATGATCAAGTTGAAACTCATGGTGTGATGATCACTGGAACCAAAGTGTTCCCCTACACAGACTTCCATCACTCGTCCTAACTCGTTTCCTAATAGGAAATCTAATATTGCACCCCCTCTAGTTCCCTCCTCACCCCCTCCCACAGCGTTCCCTCCCTGCAGTGGAGCAGTGTTTGTGTGTCATATGGTATTTTGTTTCGTTCAGGGTGGGGTCTGTATGGTATTTTGCTTTGTTCAGGGTGGGGTAGAGGGTGACTGAGAAGCTACTAACGGACCCCCTCCCCCATCTCTCCCCACAGCCTCCATTTGATGGGGAGGACGAGGACGAGTTATTCCAGTCTGTGCTGGACCGCACCGTGACGTACCCCAGGACTCTCTCCCGAGAGGCCGTGTCTATCTGCAAGGGGGTAAGTAACCCTCCCTTTGCCCCACCCCTCCCCTCCCGTAGCTCCTCCACACCATGTCATGCCCCAGGGGTCTCTCCCGAGAGGCTGTGTCTGTCTGCAAGTGGGAAGTAGCCCGTCACCTCACCACACACTCCCTCCTCTTCCACCCCCTCAGACCCTCGGCTCGCGCGCGGGTGGTAGTTCATCGGGTGGGGAGGCGGAATGAGTTGGATACAGAGACACCACTGGGAGATTCAGAGGCGGGGGAGTGAATTACGTGTGTGGGGGTGGAAGGGGAAGGAGTTTTGATTCTCCTGGAAAGGGAGGGAAAGACACAGGTCACTGCCCTACTGTTGGCACTTTTACCCCAATCCTTTCTCCATCTAATCTTTCACTCGTCCCTTCACTTCTCTCTCACTCCACTCCTCCACCTACTTCCCTCACATCTCTCCCCTCCCCTTTCCCTCTCTCTCACTCTGCCCCCTCTCCCTCTACCCTGTTTCTCCCCAATTTTCTTTCCTTCCTCCACTGCCCCTACCCCTTCTAATACCTCCCTTCTCCATTCCCGTCCCTCCATCTCCCCTCTCTCCCCTCCACCTCATTCCTTTTCCCCTCCTCACTGTTTCCCCCTCTTCCCCATCCCTCCTCCTGTCTCTCATCCCCCTTCCCTTCCCCTCTCCCCCATCTCTTCCCCTTCCCCCTCCCTCTCTCCCTCATCCCACTCTCTTCCCATATCACCTATTCCACTCTCTCCTCCGTCTCCCCCCTCTCTTCTTGCTCCACCTTCCTCTCTGTGCTCTCTACCTCTCCCTCCTCTCTTCCCTCCCTCTCCCTCCTCTCTTCCCTCCCTCTCCCCTCTCTCATTCCTCTTCCCCTTCCCTATCACCCTCACTCCCCCTCCCATCTCTCTGCCCCCTCTCTCCCCTTACTCTCGCCTTTCTTCCCTGCCACTCCCTTACCCTTTCCCCAATTTATCTCTCTCCCCCACACTCCCTCTCTCTCCCCCACACTCTCCTCTCTTCCCCTCATTCTCTCTTTCATTCTGTTTTCTCTCTCCCACCACTCTCTCCTCTTTCTCTCCCCATCACTCCCCCCATCACTCCCCCCTGCCCCTCACTCTCTCCTCTCTCTCACTTTCTCCCCCATTCTCCACCCTCCCTCTTCCCTCTCCTCCCCCCTCACCATCCCTCTCTCCCCCTCCCAATCTGCTCTCTCTCCCCCCTCGCTCCCCGTCCTTCCCTCTGCTCTCCCCCCCCCCCCCATTTCCCTCTCTTCCCTCTCTCCTCCTCTGTCCCAGCTGATGACGCGGAACCCTGCCCGTCGGCTGGGCTGCGGAATTGACGGGCAGCGGGACCTCCGCGAACATCCGTTCTTTCGGCGGATCGACTGGGAGCGGCTGCGGAACTTGGAGGTGCAGCCGCCGTTTAAACCCCGGCCGGTGAGTGAGGGACTGGGGGGCGGGGGCGAGGGGCGGGGAGGGGGGAAGGAGGCTGATGGTAGTGGATAGAGAGGGGGAAGGGACGGAGAGAGGGAGGGGAGGGAGAGGAGGGAGGAAGGGAGTGAGGAAAGAGATGGAGGAAAGAGGGGGAAGAAAGGGGGAGAGAGGGAGGAAAGAGCAAAGGTGGGAGAGAGGAGAAAGGGGGGAGGGAGAAATGAAGGAATGAGGGATGGAGGGAGGATAGAGCAAAGGAGATGGGAAGGGGAGGAGGTAGGTGAGGGAGGGAAGGGGAGGGACAGAGGGAGGAGTGAGAGATGGAGGGGAGGGCAGGGGTACAGAGGGAGGAGAGAGGGAGAGAGTGTATCTTCTGTGTGTGGGCAGCAGGGGTGGGGTGATACATGATTTGGGGGATGAGATATAATTATTTCTGTCTCTCTCCCCTCCCCACCCCACCCCTCCCCCATCCACCACACGCCTGTTTTACTACCTACCTGTACACCCTGCCTTCCACCTCCCCTTCTCTTGCCCCCTCTCCCTCCCATCCCCTTCACCTCCTCCCTCCCCCTCCCCTTCCCTCTCCCCCTCCCCTTCCCTGTCACCCATCCCCACTCTCCCTCCCCTTACCCCACCACCTCTCCCCTCATTTATCCCCTTCCCCACAGTCCGGGAGGAACGGCGAGAACTTTGACAAGTTCTTCACTCGAGGGGTTCCCACCCTGACGCCACCCGACCAGCTCGTGCTCCTCAGCCTTGACCAGGAGGAGTTCAGCGGCTTCTCGTTCATCAACCCGGTCTTCCCAACCCCGCCCCCGCGTGGACCCCTCACCCAGGGGGTGTGAGGGTCTGTGGCTCTCTCCTCCGCCCAGGGACTCCCTCCCCTCCTCCCTAAAGTCCCCACCCCAGCCGAAGGAAGAAGGGAACCTCTCCTGCTCCTCTGTCCATCTCCCCCCCCCCCTTACAGTGTTGTGCACCCCCTACGCTCCCCCCTCTGCCCGCGCTGGTCTCTGAGAACACATTCAGATTCGAATTTCTTTATCATTGAAATGCATTGTTTGCTTTAATGACCAATGTGCCCACAGGCGCCCAGTACAGCTTGCCTGCGATGCTCGACAGGCAACCATACGCAGCAAGTGTCAAAACGACAGCCCGCACATCCACAGGCAGGCCTTTGACCCCCCCACCCCGGGCTCGCTAATGATGGGACCCCGAACTCCAGGCATCAAATATCTCTGTAATAAAGTTTATCTGTGGTTACCGTTGTCTGGTTCATGGGGTGAGAAGGAAAATAGAGGGGGAGGGGGTGAACAGTGGAGGAATGGATGGAGTCAGAGGTGGAGGGGGGAAGGATGTACAGCTGTGTTCAAGGGAGGTGGGAGAGTAAACAGGAGGGAAGGAGGGAGGGGAATGGAGTGTGAGGGGCTTTCAGGATGGAGGAGGGAGTCAATCAGCTCCATCACAGACACAGCCTTCCTTCCGATCTTCAAAAGGCAGCAGCCTGCATCATCAGAGTCTGCAAGCACTGGTCCATGCCTCTGTCCAGCTCCATAGTTAGGTGCTCTGGGGCTTAGATGGTTTAAAAGGGACGGGGGGTGGTGGTAAAGAATGTTACGTACCCCGTAACTGGGTTGCCAAACCAGCAGAAATGGATCACTCAGTTGGAGTCTGGATTACTAGAACTAAGAAAGTTTTATTAAAGGAACAAGCAACACAATAATCGAAAGGATAATAAATGCAACAGTTCAGCGATGATAAACACACATGTGCACAGAATTAAGATAACAGCATCAATCAAGCTCTATCGTTGTCTAGGGGTAAATGACCAATTTTCAAAGTGACTCAAAGTTCAGTTCGCAGTAATCGTTGCCATGGCGATGGACAATGTGGGGGGAGAGAGAGAGAATGAGAACGACTGATCATTCAGACACGGCTTCACTCACAGACCGGCGAGATGGCTCACAAGCAGCTTTTTGGGCAGGTCCTTGGTGATGTCACCTGAGGTCACCGACTGTGACCCCTCCTCCAGATGCGGTCGATCCTCTGCAGTGAACCCGGCACCCAGGCAAGGGCGGACACACACCGGGTTCCCGCTGATCGTACCTTTCCACCCTGGCCGTTGTCTGATACTTCCCACCGACTCGTGAGAGGCGTACCGCTTCCAGGGTCTCGTTACCTCGGGTGGCGTGTGTGTCCTGCCTTAGCGAACCTGTCCCTTTTTATCCCCCTGCTGGGGTATCGCCTGTCCATCACTTCAAACAGTTCAGGGTTCAAAGGGGGAGCCGCTCCAGACAGCTCTCTCTCCCCCGTCCTTTCATTACACATCTCCAGACGCTGCTCCATTGTTCCTTATCTCTCCTTCCCCTGAGGGCAGGTGGCAGACCAACTGCTGATGTCACTGATGCTAACCCAGGCCAGCAAACATCTTAATTTTATGTGTACTCTCCTCACAAGAAGTTGCTAATCAGGGACCGTACACAGCTCCTGCAGAAAGGGAGAACATCGCAGACGATTGTCTACTCTGAGTCAGTGTGGGTGGAAGTCAGAAACAGGAAGTGAGCAATCACTGTATTGGGAGTGTTCTACAGACCCCAACCCCAAGAGCAACAGAGACACTGTCGAGCAGGTCGGGAGCCCGATCTTGGATGTGCTAAAATAACTGTGTTGTGGTCATGGGTGACTTCGACTTCCCTGATATTGATTGGCACCTCTTTAGTGGAAAAGGTTGGGATGGGCTGGTATTTAAGTGATTCCTGACTCGATACGTAGACAGTCCAATATACTGGATCTGGTGGAGGGCAGTGATCAAGGTCTCGGTGGTTCAGCATTTCTGAGACAGTGATCACAACTCCCTGACCTTTACCACACCTTTGCAGAGGGATAGGGGCAGACGGTACGGGGAGGTATTTAATTGCTGGAGGGAGAACTATGATGCTTTTCGGCAGGAACTAGGTAGCGTAAATTGGGAAAGGGTGTGCTCAGGGAAATGACAATGGAAATAGTATAGTATAGTCATACTTTATTGATCCCGGGGGAAATTGGTTTTTGTTACAGTTGCACCATAAAGAGTAATAGAACTATAAATGGTTAAATAGTAATGTGTAAATTATGAAATAAGTCCAGGACCAGCCTATTGGCTCAGGGTGTCTGACCCTTCGAGGGAGGAGTTGTAAAGTTTGATGGCCACAGGCAGGAATGACTTCCTGTGACGCTCTGTGCTGCATCTCGGTGGAATGAGTCTCTGGCTGAATGTACTCCTGTGCCCAGGAAATGTGGAGATTGTTTCAGGAACACTTGTCGGGAGATCGGGACAGGTTTGTCACATTGAGGCAGGGAAGGATGAGAGGGTGAAGGAATCATTATTGACAAGAGACGTGGAACATCTAGACAAGAGGAAGAAAGAAGTTTACTTAAGGTTTAGGAAACCAGGGTTAACTCAAGAGTCGGCCGTGGTCGGGTGCTTCCAGGATGCTGCATCGGCAAGTTTGCGGCATTGGAAGCTCATGGCAGGGAGAGTTTTTCTTCCTTCCACCGTCTGCGTGAGATGATGGGACTTTCGAGAGACTTTGAGACTTTTTATTACCGTGTCCATGGTCTGTTCTTATCAAATTATGGTATTCCTTTGCACTGTTGTAACTGTATGTTATAATTATGTGGTTTTTGTCAGTTTTTAAGTCTTGGTTTGTCTGTGATATCATACTGGAGGAACATTGTATCATTTCTTAATGCATGCATTACTAAATGACAATAAAAGAGGACTGCGTGTCCTCATAATCTAATCTAACAGAGAAGACTACAGCACAGGAACAGGTTATTTGACCCACAATGTTGTGCTAATCCAGCTAAAAGCAAATCAAAAACACCCAGAAACAAATCCCTTCTACCCACCCCTGTCCATATCCCTCTATTTTCCACACATCCATGAGTCTATCCAAACATCTCTTAAAAGCCTCTGATGTATTTGCCTCCACCACCATTCCAGGCATCCACCCCTCTCTGAGCAAAATACGTACCCCTCCCGTCCCCCTTGAACCTACCCCCTCTCACCTTCAATGCATGCCCTCTGGTATTAGACATTTCAACCCTGGGAAACAGATACTCTCTGTCCACCCTATCTATGCCGCTCATAATCTTGTAAACCTCTATCAGGTCTCTCCTCTGCCTCCGCCACCCCATTGCAGTTAACCCAGTCCAAGTAAGTTGGAGCTCATCTTGAAGTTGGCTTTAACTTGTGTGCTGGACCCATGGTGAAAGCATGCACCACCTTCTGAATGTCGCTCGAAATCCACCTCGAACAAACGGGCTCTCCCACAGGAGCTTTGGTCCTTCCTCCTTGAACCCATTCATCTAAACAAAGCACCTCGTGCAACAGGGACGGCTTCCTCAGCCATCTTCCTTCCCGTCCTCTCCCAGCTCCCGCCAAAAAGACTTCGACCCGCACCAGTGCCCCTCACAAAACCTCTCCGTCCAGCATTCTCTGGAACCTTCTCCCAATTCCACCATCCTGATTGGCTGACACAACAATCCTAAGTTGAACAACAAAGACCTTTATCTTTGGCCCAAACCCCAAAACATGCTAAAAGCAGAACAGACTGTTCTTACAAAGCAACGTCATGAAGAAAGCGGATGAGCTTAGAGCGTGCATGGAGCTATGATGTGGCCATTACAGAGACTTCGATGGCTCAGGGGCAGGAATGGTTACTTCAAGTGCCAGGCTTTAGATGTTTCAGAAAGGATAGGGAGGGAGGCAAAAGAGGTGGGGGCATGGCACTGCTGATCAGAGATGGTGTCACGGCTGTAGAAAAGGAGGAAGTCACGGAGGGATTGTCTACTGAGTCTCTGTGGGTGGAGGTTAGAAACAGGAAGGGGTCAATAATTCTACTGGGTGTTTTTTATAGACCACCCCATAGTAACAGGAACATCGAGGAGCAGATAGGGAAACAGATTTTGGAAATGTGTAATAATAACAGGGTTGTCATGGTGAGAGTTTTTAATTTCCCAAATATTGACTGGCATCTCCTGATAGCAAGGGGTTTAGATAGGGTGGAGTTTGTTAGGTGTGATCAGGAAGGTTTCCTGACACAATATGTAGATAAGCCTACAAGAGGATTAGCTGTACTTGATCTGGTATTGGGCAATGAACCTGGTCAGGTGTCAGGTCTCTCAGTGGGAGAGCATTCTGGAGATGGTGATCACAATCCTATCTCCTTTACCATAGCATTGGAAAGGGATAGGAACAGACAAGTTAAGAAAGCATTTAATTGGAGTAAGGGGAAATATGAAGCTATCAGGCAGGAACTTGGGAAGCATAAACTGGAAACAGATGTTCTCAGGGAAATGTACAGCAGAAATGTGCCAAATGTTCAAGGGATATTTGAGTGGTGTTCTGCATTGGTATGTTCCAATGAGATGGAAAGGATGGTAGTGTACAGGAACCATGGTGTACAAAGGCTGTTGAAAATCTAGTCAAGAAGAAAATAAAAGCTTGCGAAAGGTTGAAAAAACTAGGTAGTGATAGAGATCTAGCAGATTATAAAGCTAGCAGGAAGGAGTTTAAGAATGAAATTAGGAGAGCCAGAAGGGGGCATGAAAAGGCCTAGGAGAGCAGGATTAAAGAAAACCCCAAGGCATTCTACAAGTATGTGAAGAGCAAGAGGATAAATCGTGAGAGAATAGGACCAATCAAGTGTGACAGTGGAAAAGCGTGTATGGAACTGGAAGAGATAGCAGAGGTACTTAATGAATACTTTGCTCCAGTATTCACTACGGAAAAAGATTTTGGTGATCAGAGGAATCTTGGGATCTGAGTCCATAGGAAGCTTAAAGCTGCTGTGCAGGTTGACCCTGTGGTTAAGAAGGCCTTCGTTAATCGTGGGATTGAGTATAAAGGCCGAGAGGCAATGTTACAGCTTTATAGGACCCTAGTCAGACCCCACTTGGAGTACCGTGCTCAGTTCTGGTCACCTCACTACAGGAAGGATGTGGAAATGATAGAAAGGGTGCAGAGGAGATTTACAAGGATGTTGCCTGGATTGGGGAGCATGCCTTGTGAGAATAGGTTGAGTGAACTCGGCCTTTTCTCCTTGGAGCGATGGAGGATGAGAGGTGACCTGATAGAGGTGTATAAGATGATGAGAGGCATTGATCGTGTGGATAATCAGAGGGTTTTTCCCAGGGCTGAAATCGCTAACACAAGAGGGCACAGTTTTAAGGTGCTTGGAAGTAGGTACAGAGGAGATGTCAGGGGTAAGTTTTTTTTACGCAGAGAGTGGTGAGTGTGTGGAATAGGCTGCCAGCGATGGTGGTGGAGGTAGATACGAGACTCCTGGATAGGTACGCAAAGCCTAGAAAAATAGAGGGCTATGGGTAACCCTAGGTAATTTCTGAAGTAAGTACATGTTCGGCACAGCATCGTGGGCCGAAGGGCCTGTATTGTGCTGCAGGTTTTCTATGTTTCTAACTACTAAAATGAAATACCTACAGCATAACAGTAAAGTCTTAATCTTAATCTACATCACAAATAGCAGAGCTCCCAGCACAGATCCCTGCGGAACTCCCCTAACTATAGACCATAGCTCGAATAAATCCCTTCAACCACTACCCGCTGTCTTCCACGCACACAGCCAGTTCACCACGGATCCCATGCATCTTAATCTTCTGGATTAGCCTCCCATTGGGGACTTTGTCAAGCACTTTACTAAAATCCCTGCAAACAACACCCACTGCCCTACCCTCATCAATCTCTCTCATCACTGGCCAGGCACGACCTGCCACGCACAAAGCCATGCTGGTTCTCCCTAATTAGGCCATGAGTTTCCAAATGCTCAGATATCCTGTCCCTAGGAATTTTCCCCGGCCAATTTCCCTACAACTGATGTGTGACTCACCAGTCTATAGTTCCCAGGATTTTCCCTTGTGCCTTCTCAAATAGAGGTACAACATTAGCTACTGGCTAGAAATTCCGGGACCGCACCTGTGGCTGGAAAGGACACAGAGATACCGGCCTAGACCCCAGCACTGGCCCACCCTGGCTTTCCCTATTCCATTCTTTAGTTTCTTTTCTGCCTTCTTTACAATTCTCATGTGTTTCGTATGATCCTAACTTCTTTTTTCCTTTTTCTTCTTGACTAAATTCACCACCTTTCTGGACAGCCAAGGTCCTCTTATCTTCCCATTCCTGTCCTTCCTTCTAGCAGGAACATACCTTTCCTGTGCTCAGCGCAATTGATCTTTAAACACCCTCCACATGTCTGATGTGGACTTGCCAGAAAAAAGGGTGCTCCTGCCCAGTGCCCTTGCAATTTGCCCTCTTCCGATTTAAAACTCTCCCACAAGGATCGGACCATAGCTATCCTGAAAGATAAGGAGTTATGGTCACTGTTCTGTAAGAACTCATCCAGTGAAAGCACAGTCACTTGGCCAGCCTCGTTACCCAAAACCATGCCCAGTACAGCCACTCTTCTCAATGGAGTGTCCACATATTGATTTCAGAAACCTTTCTGTACACACCGAACAAATACCGCCCCGTTGAAACCCCTTACACTAAAAAGGTCTCAGTTTATATTAAGCAAGTTAAAGTCACCCATGACAGCAACCCTATAATTTTTACACATTTCCTTGATCTGATTACATACCTGTTCCTTAATGTCCTGGCGGCTATTCGGGGATCTGTAGCAATGTTCCCTCAAATTCGTAATGACCAGTGTGCATTCAAGTATTGTGCTGTGCAATTTTCTTTTTGTTCAGTGACAACATGTGAACACTGAATAATTTCTTCAGTAAAAGCAGTATAAATAAGCCATTTTTCAAATCTGCAGACAAATCACTACAAACTCCACGTTGGCAGCACCATCCACGTCAGAAACAGGAAAAGGAAATGTGACTGTGTACGATCGTGACATGCCGATGAGGTAGAAGGTGACAACCTTTTGTGCGCAGTTTAAATTCCTTTGTGCACCAGTAGCAAATGCATTGGGCTGAAATAAAATCCTTGGGGGCTACACCCTTCCTTGTCCTGAGTTCCACCCAAATGAACTCAGTGTCTGACCCCTCCATTGTGTTTCCCCTGAGTGCAGATGTGATAGTGTCCCTGATTAATGGTGTAAATCCATCCCTCTTACCACCTCCTCCACCTTTTCTAAAACTTCTAAACCCTGATACCTTATTTACCCATGCCTGCCCCTCTTGTAACCAAGTTTCAGTAATGGTTACATCGTAGTTCCGTGTACTGACACATGCTCTAAGTTCATCATAATACTCCTAACATTAAAATATACACAGTGTGGGCTTGTGGCCAAGTGGTTAAGGCATTCGACTGGTGATCTGAAGGTCGTGAGTTCGAGCCCCAGCCGAGGCAACATGTTGTGTCCTTGAGCAAGGCACTTAACCACACATTGCTCTGCGACGACACTGGTGCCAAGCTGTATGGGTCCTAATGCCCTTACCTTGGACAACATCGGTGTCGTGGAGAGGGGAGACTTGCAGCATGGGCAACTGCCGGTCTTCCATACAACCATGCAGGCCTGGAGAGTGAACTATCTGTCCCATCAAACCTGTTATTTTGATTTTAACTTTCAATACTTTCCCTGACATCTACCTTCTAGTCCGATCCTTTTCTTACTGACCTGGTGACCAGGGAAACTCCCCCGAGTAGCATCAGCAAACGTCCCGGCCCGGGTATTGGTTCCCTTCCAGGTCAGGTGCAACCTCTCCCTCTTGTATAGGACGCCCCCTTCCCCAGAAAAGGTCCGAATAACCCAAAAACTTGAAACCCTGTCCCCTGCAGCCACTCATTCATCCCAGTCCTACCAGCACGAGCCCGCAGCACGGGGAGTAACCCAGAGATTGCTACCTTACAGGCCCTTCTCTTCAGCCCCTTTCCTAACTCTATATACTCACTGCGTAGAACCTCTCCTCCTTTTCTGCTTCCGTCATTGGCGCCAAAGTGCACCACGACCTCTGGCAGCTCCTTCCCCCGCTTGAGAATATCCTGCAGCCACTCTGATACATCATGGACCCCAGCACCCAGGAGGCAACGCCCCACCCTGGTGTCTCTTTTGTGGTCTGTCCCCTGAACCATTGCGACCCCTATAATTACCACTGCCTGATTTCACCCCTCCCTGTTGAGCCCTACAATCAGCCACAGTGCGACCAGCCTGCTGTGGCCCAAGGGGTCGTCTGCCCCAGCAATATCCAAAGGGGTATACCTTTTGCTGAGGGGAACCCTGCACTGACTGCTGAATCCCCTTACCTCTCCTCGTGGTCACCCACTTACTGTCCGAAACCCTGCACTCCTCTCGTGTAAAATACCTTCAGCTTGCCGGGTAAAATGTACCCTGAGTACTTCCAACTCCTCGACCCGGTCGGTCGGCCGCCGAAGTTGGGTGCATTCCCGCAGATGTAGTCATTAGGGAAATCCTTAGGTATCCGAAATTCCCACATCTGACAGGAAGAACATTCCATCCTGACTGCTCTGTGCCAGAAAAGAAAAAGCTTGCCTGTTGTTAAGCCAAAGCGTTGACAATCTGTCTCTGGCACTCTCGAACAGTGGCCGCTGCACTGTTTCACCTGAGTCTACCTTCCTTTTGTTTGCAGCTGAGTTCAGGCCTGTGACGCTGACACTTCCCACGCCTTCGAGGTAGCCAGGGAGAAGCTGAAGAATGGGTTTAGACCATAAGACCATAAGATATAGGAGCAGGCCATTCGGCCCATCGAGTCTGCTCCGCTATTCAATCATGGGCTGACCCAAATCTTCCAGTCATGTTATGAAGAGCAGGCAGGAGAACGGGGTCAGAGAGTGATAATAAATGAGCCATGAAGGGATGGTGCAGACTTGATGGGCCGAATGGCCTATTTCTAACCCAAGTGGAGCAGATTCAATAGGCTGAATGGCCTAATTCTAACCTGAATGGAGCAAACTTGGGCCAAATGGCCTAATCTATCCCAAATGGAGCAGACTCGATGGGCTGAATTGCCTTGTTCTAACCCGAGTGGAGTAGATTCAATGGACTGAATGGCCTATTTCTAACCCAACTGGAGCAGAGTCGATGCTCCTATGTCTTATATACTGCGCTAGAAGGATGTGGAGGTTTCAGAAAGAGTGCAGAGAAGATTCACCAGCACCTGCCTGGATCAGAAACCATGTCATATGTGGAAAGACTGTGTGAGCTAGCACTTGTCTCCGTGGAGCAAACGAGGGTGAGAGATGACTTAATAGAGGTGTACAAGATGATAAGAGGTATAGATTGAGAGGACCGGCAGAGACTTTTTCCCAGGGTGGAAATGACTCATATGAGGGGGTTTTCATTTTAAGGTGATATCAGATGTAGGGTTTTTTCCACATAGAGAGTGTGGTGGGTGCATGGAATACACTGCCAGGAGTGCTGCGAGAAGCAGGTATATTAGGGACGTTTAGGAGACTTAGGGAGACACATGGATGATAAAAAATCATCCAGTCACACTCACATCTACAGCGATGAAGTGTTTTGGCAGGTTGGTTATGGCTAGAACTATCTCCTGTCTCAGCCAGCATTTGGACCCACTGCAATTTGCCTATTGCCACAGTAGGTCCATAGTGGATTGAATCTCACTGGCTCTCCACACGAACTTGGATCAAGTCAAGTCAAGTCAAGTCAAGTCAAGTTGCTTTTTATTGTCATTTTGACTCTAAGCTGCTGGTACAGTACACAGTAAAAACAAAACAACATTCCTCCAGGACCCTGGTGCTACATGAAACAACACAAAACTACACTAGACTATGTGAGACAGCACAAGGCTACACTAGACTATGTAAAACAACACAAAACTACACTAGACTATGTGAGACAGCACAAGGCTACACTAGACTATGTAAAACAACACAAAACTACACTAGACTATGTGAGACAGCACAAGGCTACACTAGACTATGTGACTAGAGCAGGACAAGACACAGAAGACGTCCTGGTCATCCACTGCGCCTAGTCCCATCTCCAGCCGTCTCGACTCTTGTCTTGCCACTGGATCCAGATGGGAATTGGGAAGAGAGAGTGTGGCTGACGCTGCACAACTCTCCCTCACTTAAATCCAAATCACGCGCCAGTGTCAAGGTCCTCATCGACGTCAACGATGGACGAACAACAACAACAACACTAGACTATGTAAAACAACACAAAAACTACACTAGACTACAGACCTACACAGGACTGCATAAAGTGCACAAAACAGTGCAGGGCAGTACAATAATTAATAAACAAGACAATAGGCACAGTAGAGGACAAATTACAATATAATAATAAATGATGTAGATGTTAGTCTAGACTCTGGGTATTGAGGAGTCTGATGGCTTAGGGGAAGAAACTGTTGCACAGTCTGATCATGAGAGCCTGAATGCTTCAGTACCTTTTGCCAGATGACGGGAGGGAGAAGAGTTTGTGTGAGGGGTGCGTGGGGTCCTTCATAATGCTGTTGGCTTTACCGATGCAGTGTGTGGTGTAAATGTCTGTAATAGCAGGTAAAGAGATCCGAATGATCTTCTCAGCTGACCTCACTATCTGCTGCAGGGTCTTGCGATCCGAGACGGTGCAATTCTCGAACCGGGCAGCGATGCGGCTGCTCAGGATGCTCTCAATACAACCTCTGTAGAATGTGGTGAGGATGGAGGGTGGGAGATGGACTTTTCTCAGCCTTCGCAGAAAGTAGAGACACTGCTGGGCTTTCTTTGCTATGGAGCTGGTGTTGTGGGACCAGGTGAGATTCTCCGCCAGCTGAACACCAAGAAATTTGGTGCTCTTAACGATTTCAATGGAGGAGCCATCAATGTTCAGTGGAGAGTGGTCGCTCCGTGCACTCCTGAAGTCAACAACCCTCTCTTTTGTTTTGTTCACATTCAGAGACAGGTTGTTGGCTCTGCACCAGTCCGTTAGCCGCTGCACCTCCTCTCTGTATGCTGACTCATTGTTCTTGCTGATGAGACCCACCGCGGTCGTGTCATCGGCGAACTTGATGATGTGGTTCGAGCTGTGTGTTGCAGCGCAGTCGTGGGTCAGCAGAGTGAACAGCAGTGGACTGAGCACACTGCCCTGGGGGGCCCACTCGGACAATACAAGTACAATACAGAGTGCTGTTTATTGACTACAGCTCATTCCAACAGTCCTGATCGGAAAGCTCCAAAACCTGGGCCTCTGTATCTCCCTCTACAACTGGATCCCCGACTTCCTAACCAGAAGACCACAATCTGTGCGATTCAGAAATAATATCTCCACCTCACTGACAATCAAGATTGCCGTACCTAAGACCAGAGGACGCAGCCTCAGAATAGAGGGCTGTCTTTTCAGAAAGATGAGAAATTTCTTTAGCCAGAGGATAGTTGAATCTGTGGAATCTGTTGCCACAGGTGGCTGTGGAGGCCAAGTCATCGGGTATATTTAAGGCAGAAGTTGATTAGTTAAGTTAAGGCAGAGTCTTGATTAGTCAGCGTATGAAGGGATACGGGGAGAAGGCAGAAGATTGGGGCTGAGAGGGAAAATGGATCAGCCATGATGAAATGGTGGAGCAAACTCGATGGGCCAAATGGACTAATTTTTTTTATTACTAATTTTTATTGCAACACCAACAAATTACATTCAATTGCTAATTAAATGTAATTACTAATTACATTTTGACTGTTTAACCCAGCCACCCCCCAACCTTCATCACCATCCCCCCTCCATCCCCCCTCCACCCCTCATCCCCCTCCCACCCCTCCACCAACCAACCGAATAGTAGTGCATACACAGACAGAGCATTCCTATTTTAACAGAAGATCTTTTAAGTTAGATATCAAATTTGTCCACGTTAAGATTGTGTTTGGTCGTGCATCATTTACTCTTGCTGTGAAAGTTCCAGGTAAGAAATGTCCAAAAATCTCCGAAGCCAGTGAGTATTTGAAATATCATGGGGAGGTTTCCAACGCTGGACTACAATCTTCTTAGCTGCAGTCAGGCCTGCCAGCCAGACTTTGCGTGTTTTTTCCGTAAGGGAAAGGTGGGAGTCATCGTTTAGAAGATGTACAGCGGGGTCCATTGGTAATTGTACCCCTGTTAGTTCTGTAAGAGTACTGATGACCTTCCTCCACAAACCAAACATTCCCATACAACATATATAAAAGAGCCAATGGTTCCGTGGGGGCAAAATGAGCAATATGGGTCAGGAACCAGTCCCATTTGATGTCTAATTCTCAGTGTTAAATATGCTCTATGACAAAATTTCAAGTGTATATACCGATGATTTGGGTTTTTCAAATGGACTAATTTTGATCAAATATCTTACCTTAGGGATGTTTGCTTAGCCCACTGCTCTGCTCTCTGTGGGGCTAGGCACAGCTGTGGCACCATCTATACATTTGCTGATGGTACAACTATTGTTGGCAGAATCTCAGCTGGAGATGAAACGGCGTACAGAAGTGAGATAGATCAGCTAGCGGAGTGGTGTCACAGCAACAGCCTTGCAGTCAGTGTCAGTAAGACCAAAGAACTGATTGTGGATTTCAGGAAGGGCAAGACAAGGGATTTCGGAATGATGCTTTTCCTCTGCCATCAGATTTCTGAATGAACATCTTTCCATCTTGGCCAAGAATGCCATCTTGGACAATGTCTCCCATCCACTACATAATGTACTGGTTGGGCACAGGAGTACATTCAGCCAGAGACTCATTCCACCGAGATGCAGCACAGAGCGTGATAGGAAGTCATTCCTGCCTGTGGCCATCAAACTTTACAACTCCTCCCTTGGAGGGTCAGACACCCTGATCCGATAGGCTGGTCCTGGACTTATTTCCTGGCATAATTTACATATTACTATTTAATTATTTATGGTTTAATATTGCTATATTTATTCTCTATTCTTGGCTGGTGCAACTATAACGAAACCCAATTTCCCTCGGGATCAATACGGTATGACTATGACTATGAACATCGAACCAAACCCATGAACACCAACTCACTACTTTTCTCTTTCTGTTTTTGCACTAATTATTTAATTTAACTATTTAATATATATTTACTGACTGTACGTCATTTTTTTCTCTGTTGCTATGCATTGCGTTGTACTGCTGCTGCAAAGACAGCATATTTCACGATATGCCTGTGATATTAAACCTGATTCTGATCCCGTTTGCCAGTGCATCTGAGTGGCTGAAATAACAATAAACTTGAACTAATGTTCTATATTCTGCATTCACCTTTCCAGTCCTGATGAAAGGTCTCGGCCCAAAATGTCGAATGTTTATTTCTTTCCACAGATGCTGCCTAACCCTGCTGAGTTCCTCCAGCATTTTGTGTGTGTTACCTGCAAATAAAACCTTGCCTGTGCCTCTCACTCCTCAAACCTGGGCCTCCTCCTCCACCTCTTCACACTGAACTCCTTGAACCAAAACCCCAACTGCACTCTCCAACAACTGCCATTCAGTTTGACTGTAAGACATCGGAGCAGATTGGCCCATCGTCTCTCTCACTATTTCATCAGGACTGATTTATTATCCCTTTTAACCCCATTCTCCTACCTTCTCCCTGTAACCTTTGACACCCTGAATAATCAAGAAGCTATCAATCTCCACTTTAAATATACCCAATGACTTGGCCTCCACAGCTGTCTGTGCGATGAATTCCACTGCCTGGTTAAAGAAATTCCTTCTCATCTCCGTTCTAAATGGACACCCCTCAGTTCTGGTCCAAGACTCCCCCACTTTTAGAAACATTCTCTCTACATTCACTCTGTCTAGTTCAATGAGTTTCAATCAGACTCCCCCCTCATTCTTCTAAACTCCAGTGAGTACAGGCCCAGGGCTACTCGTACATTAACCCTTTCATTCCCAGGAATCCTGGCGAATGAGCGGTAACTAAAATGGAGGTGACAAGACAATTTGAGCCGCTTACAAGCTGCTGTCAGTTAGCTAATTAGCCAATCAATTATTGACTAACTATCTGTAAAAAGGCCTCAGTTAGGGTTCTGTGACATGAGTCTCACCAGCAAGGGCAGCCCTCTTTTGAACTCTGAAGCAAGAGGTTCTGCAGATATCAGAATCTCAGAATCGGGTTCAATATCACAGGCATAGATTGTGAAATCTGTTGTTCAGTGGCAGCAGTACAATGTCATACATAATCATAAAAGCTAAATAACAAGAAGCATACATCTAGTTTTTTAGAAGTTAAATTAAATCAGCAGTACAAAAAAGTGGTGAGGTAGTGCTCATTCAGAAATCTGATGAGAGAGGGGACGACGCTGTTCCTGAACTGTGGGTGTTGAATTGCTACCATCAGACCCACACTCGATGATTCAGGAACAGCTTCTTCCCCTCTGCCATCAGATTTCTGAATGAGCGCTACCTCACCACTCCCCTTCCACATTATTTATTCCCTTTTGAGAAACAAAGTATTTTTAATATATTTCTCGCACTGTCCTGCTGTGCCAAGAAACAAATTTCATGCCATCTGTTAGTGATATTAAACCTGATTCTCAATGTGGGGCGAAAAGGCAGGGTTGAGAGAGAGATTGAGGGTTGAGGGAGGCAAAAACAACATCCATCTCCCTCCACTCCTGATACACAGTGTCCATCTCCCTCCGTTCCCCATATACAATGTCCATCTCTCTCCATTCCCCATTCACAATGTCCATCTCCCTCCGTTCCCCATACACAATGTCCATCTCTCTCCATTCCCCATTCACAATGTCCATCTCCCTCCGTTCCCCATATACAATGTCCATCTCCCTCCGTTCCCCGTTCACAATGTCCATCTCCCTCCATTCCCCGTACACAATGTCCATCTCCCTCCGTTCCCCGTTCACAATGTTCATCTCCCTCTGTTCCCTGCAGACAATGTCCATCTCTTTCTATTCACAATATACAATGTCCATCTCCCTCCATTCCCCGTACACAATGTCCATCTCTCTCCATTCCCCATTCACAATGTCCATCTCCCTCCGTTCCCCATATACAATGTCCATCTCCCTCCGTTCCCTGTTCACAATGTCCATCTCCCTCCATTCCCCGTACACAATGTCCATCTCCCTCCGTTCCCCGTACACAATGTCTATCTCCCTCCGTTCCCCATATACAATGTCCATCTCCCTCCGTTCCCCGTTCACAATGTCCATCTCCCTCCGTTCCCCGTACACAATGTCCATCTCCCTCCGTTCCCCATACACAATGTCCATCTCTCTCCATTCTCCATTCCCCATTCACAATGTCCATCTCCCTCCATTCCCCGTACACAATGTCCATCTCTCTCCATTCCCCATACACAATGTCCATCTCCCTCTGTTCCCCCTACACAATGTCCATCTCCCTCCGTTCCCCGTACACAATGTCCTTCTCCCTCCATTCCCCATACACAATGTCCATCTCTCTCTGTTCCCCCTACACAATGTCCATCTCCCTCCGTTCCCCATACACAATGCCCATCTCCCTCCGTTCCCCGTACACAATGTCCATCTCCCTCCATTCCCCGTACACAATGTCCATCTCCCTCCGTTCCCCGTACACAATGTCTATCTCCCTCCGTTCCCCATATACAATGTCCATCTCCCTCCGTTCCCCGTACACAATGTCTATCTCCCTCCGTTCCCCATACACAATGTCCATCTCCCTCCATTCCCCGTACACAATGTCCATCTCCATCCTTCCTCTGCTCATCCATGTATCTGCTTAACAGTATCTTGAACACTTCTGTTGTATCTGCGTATCTTCACCACCACATTCCCAGCACCTGTCTTGGTTGTCTGCCATATGCGACTTCAGCAGGAAACGTGCGCGTGAGTTTTTAACGTGGAAATCCGGTGCAGCTAGTGCAGCTGCACAAGTCCTGGTCCAGTGGTACGGATAGTCGTCACAACTAGAGTCTGAATTCCGTGCCCCATCATGGCCTTCACACTCCACGTTGCAGAGATCATGGGTTAAGGGTGAAAGATGAAAGGTTTAAGGAGAATGTGACAGGAAAATTCTTCACACAGAGGGCTGTGAGAGTGTGGAATGAGCTGCCAGTGCAAATGGTGCATGCCAGCTCGATTTCAAAGCTTAAGAGAACTTTAGAGAGGTATGGTAGGGATATGGCAGGCTATTGTACCGGTGCAGGTCGATGGGATTAGGCAGTTGAAATGGTTTAGCATGGACTAGATGGGCTGAATGGCCTATTTCTGTGCTGTACTTTCCTGGCCATTGGATCTTACTGTGGATCACATCCGCCTAGTCTGCCAGAGCTAACTCTGTACGCTGGGACAGGCGAGTCCCTCTCTCGCTGGGGTATGAGGCCCAACAGCTGCCCTCAGCTGGTTTGGCCTGCCTGTCGATGTGGTGTAGCGGGTGTGGTTGCCGCGTGCGCACAGCTACTGGGAGCCACAGGTGACGGCCGAGTGTCCAGTGAGTGAGCTGCCCCACAATGGACACGACAGGTCCCTTCACCAGACGTGCTACCCGTCCCCGGACACCCCAAACAATGTTGATCCATATTACTGCGGAACACCACTGGCCACACACCTGCAGCCAGAATATACTCCATTGACCACTACCTTCTGTCTCCTGGGGACAAGCCAGTTCTGGATCCAGATGGCCAGTCACCACGGGTCCTATGCATCTTCTTCTTCAGGATGAGCCTCCCAAGAGGGCCCTTGTCAAACACCTCGCTAAAGTCCACAGAAAGATAAAGATTATGCTTACAGACCAGCTCTATCGGTCAAAACGTGCAGGGAAGTGCACGAGTATGTTTCTAGCGTCAACATAGCGCACCCACAACTCACTAACTCTGGACTGTGAGAGGAACACAGAGCACCCCAAGGAAACCCACATGGTCACAGGGAGCACGTATAAACTCCTTACAGACACCCGCGGTTCTGACCTCCGAGCGTTACGCTGACCACCATGTTACTGTGATGTGCCTTTACCCTCTTCCATCCCCTTGATCACAGGGAAAAGCTCACTGAGCCCTCCCTAGATCGGCCACGCTGGTAAATACTACCCCTCGGTAACCTCCCCACTCACCAGTCTAAAGGTTCCAGGATTATTCCCGGTTTCCCCCTGGAGCAGACAGAATCAGAATGGGGTTTAATATCATCAGCATATGTCATGGAATTTGTTAACCTTACGGCAGCAGTACAATGAAATAATTGATAAATAAATAGCGAGAAAAAGTCTGAATTGCATTAAGTATCTATACGTCTATTAAATGGTTAAGTTAAAACTAGTAGTGCAAAGAGAGAAATTAAAAAGTCGTGAGATATGGTTCGATGTCCATTTGGGAATCGGACGGCAGAGGGGAGGAAGCTGTTCTTGAATCGCTGAGTGTGTGCCTTCAGGCTCCTGTACCTGCTTCCCAACATTATCAGTGTAAAGAGGGCATGTTCTGGGTGGGGATGGATGCCATCTTCCTGAGGACCGGCTCCTTCAGGATGTTTTGGATTCTGTGGAGGCGGGTACCCTCCACAGCTGACTAACTTTGTCAATTCCTGCAGCTACTTTGACATGGTGCAGTAGCTCCACCACCCCATACTCCATACCAGACGATGCAGCCAGTCAGAATGCTCTCCACGGTACACTTGTAGAAGTTCTTGAGTGTTTTCAGGTGACAAATCAAATCTCCTCAAATTCCGAATGGAGTACACCCACTGTCTTGCCTTCTTTATACCTGCGTCGATATGTAAGAACATTAGCTGCTTGCCACCTCGCCAGAGGACACAAAGATATTGGTCAAGACCCTAGCAATCTCTTCTCTTGCTTGTCTCAATAATCTGGCCCTGAAGACTTGTCCACCTTAATGTTCTTTCAGACACCGAATATGACCACCCTTGTCTTGAGATAGTGGTGAGTGAGAAAGGCTATGCTGATATTGGAGGGTTTCAATGGAGGTTGACGAAAATGATCCCAGCGTTGAAAAGCTTGTCATATGAGGAGCATTTGATGACTCTCAGTCTCTACTCACGAGAATTCAGAAGAATGAGGTGTGACCTATCGAATGATGAAAACCCTCAATAGAGTGGATGTAGTGAAGATGTTTCCTATCGTGGGGGAGTCCAAGACCAGAGGGAACAGCCTCATTATAGAAGGACATACTTTTAGAATGGAGGTGAGAGAGTGGTGAATCTGGAATTCATTGCTACAGGCAGCTGTTCATTGGGTACATTTGTTGGCAGAGTTTGATAGTCAGGGCATGAAGGGATACGGGGAGAAGGCAGGAGATTGGGGCTGAGAGGAAAATGGATCAGCCATGATGAAATGGTGGAGCAGACTCGATGGGCCAAATGGCCTAATTCTGCTCCCATATCGTATGGTCCTACATCACAAATGAGCGCACATCACCGTGATCTCCACGTCCTTCTCCTAGGTAAATACCCACATCCAAGCAAATGCTTCCCATTTCTCTGCTTGTTCTTGATTTGTGCAGAATGCTTTGGAATTCTCTTTAATTCTACTCTTTAAGGAAGGCAGAGGCAAGGAGGAAGGGCGGGAGGAGGGAAAGGGAGAATATTTGAGGGAGGGAGTGAGGAAGAAAGGACAGAGGGTGGTGGATGTGAGGGTAGGGAAGACTTTATTTATTTATTGAGATACAGTGTGGAATAAGCCCTGTCAGCCCTTTGAACCGTGACACCCAGCAATCCTCTGACTTAATCCGAGTCTAATCACAGGACAATTTACTGCACCCAGTTAACCTACCAACCAGTACGTCTTTGGTTGTAGGAGGAAACCTAAGCACCTGGAGGAAACCCATGCGAAACAAACTCTTTACAGACAGTGATGGGAATTGAACCCCGGTCACTGGTACTGTAAAACACATTGTGCTAACCACTACACTCACTGGTACTGTAAACCGTTGTGCTAACCACTACACTACCGTGTGATGGGAATTGAACCCGGGTCACTGGTACTGTAAAACGTTGCGTTAACCACTACACTACCGTGTGATGGGAATCGAACCCGGGTCACTGGTACTGTAAACCGTTGTGTTAACCTCTACACTACCGTGGGATGGGAATTGAACCCGGTGACTTGTACTGTAAACCGTTGTGTTAACCTCTACACTACCGTGGGATGGGAATTGAACCCGGTGACTTGTACTGTAAACATTGTGCTAACCACTACACTACCGTGCTGACTTTGCCAAGATTCAACATGCGTCTGGATCTGGAATCGGAATTTATTGTAACACATACTGAGAAAGCCTTGTCTGGCCTGCTCTTCATATTGGAGCAGAATTAGGCCATTCAGCCCATTGAGACTGCTCCAGTCATTGTGGCAGAAGAAGGTAAAACAACAGAATGCAGGATTAGGTGTTCCAGTTACACAGAATTGCAGTGTTCTGGAAAGCTGACATACAATCAATTGGACACAACTTTGGTTCGGCGATGGGAGCTGGCATGGTGGGGGTCCTTGACTGATGGTGTTTCACTGGGCATCAGTGCTTGGTGAGGACTTACGTGACGTGATTAGTAGGTTTGTAGATGACACCAGGATTGGTGTCAGTGAAGAATGAAGAATGTTCTCTGAGGTACAGCAGGGTCCGGATCAACTGACAAACTATGGATGCAGATCAGAGCAGGGCACTGAGATTCAGAAAACAAACCAGGCTTGGACTTTCATAGTGACTGGCCAGGACCCTGCGGAGTGTTGTAGAACAGAGGGACCCTGGGGAGTGTTCTAGTTCAGAGGGACCCTGGGGTA
Organism: Mobula hypostoma; assembly: GCF_963921235.1. NCBI lineage: Eukaryota > Metazoa > Chordata > Chondrichthyes > Myliobatiformes > Myliobatidae > Mobula > Mobula hypostoma. Next base: position 34,176,506 of record NC_086124.1, read on the forward strand.
CAAGGGCATGGTTCCTGAAAGTGGAGTCACAGGTAGACAGGGACCCTGGGGAGTGTTGTAGAACAGTGTGACCCAGGGGTATGGGGACATGGTTCCCTGAAAGTGGAGTCACAGGTAGACAGGGACCCTGGGGAGTGTTGTAGAACAGTGTGACCCAGGGGTACGGGGACATGGTTCCCTGAAAGTGGAGTCACAGGTAGACAGGGACCCTGGGGAGTGTTGTAGAACAGTGTGACCCAGGGGTACGGGGATATGGTTCCCTGAAAGTGGAGTCACAGGTAGACAGGGACCCCGGGGAGTGTTGTAGAACAGTGTGACCCAGGGGTACGGGGACATGGTTCCCTGAAAGTGGAGTCACAGGTAGACAGGGCGGTGAAGAAGACGTTTGCCACGCTGGCCTTCATCAGTCAGGGCACTGAGTGCAGGAGTTGGGACGTTATGTTACAGTTGTACAAGACGTTGGTGAGGCTGCACTTGGAGTATTGTGTTCAGTTCTGGTCACCCTGCTGTAGGAAAGATGCCGTTGAGCTGGAGAGAGGGCAGAGGAGATTTACGAGGATTCGAGAGGATGCGGGTGTTTGGAAGGGAGGACAATAAAGAGATGTGGGAGTGGGTGGAGGTGATGGGCAGGCAAAGGGAGAGGGACATGAGAAGGAGGAGGGAGGGTGGAGGGCAGAGGAGGGGATAGGGAGGGGAAGTGAACAGAAGGGATGGGAGAACCCATGTGTCTAATTCTCTGTCTCCTCCCTCCCTTCCTGCCCTTTCCCTCCCACACTCTTTCTCCCCTTTCCCCTCTCTCCTGTCTCTTCTGCTCACTCAGCTTTCTACCCCCTCTCCCCTCTCTTTCCCCATCTCCTCTCTCTCTTTCCTCGTCTCCTCTTTCTCCCCCTCCCCTCTTTCTTCCCCCTCCCGTCTCTATCTCTCTCTTCCTCTTCCCTCTCTCTCCCCGGTCTCTTATCCACTCTCCCCATCTCTCACTCTCTCCCCCATCTCCCTGTCTGTCTGTCTCTTTCTCTCCGTTCTGGGTCTCTCTCTTTCTCGCTCCCTCTCTCTGCCTCTGGCTCTCAGAGAAATGAGAGAGATGGTAGAAAGGGGGACAGAAAGGAGGGATGGTCTCTCTCTCTCTCTATCTATCTATCTCCCTCTCTCTCTCCCCCCTGTGCCCCGGGATGGGGGAGGGACTGCCAGCACACAGATCACATGTACCCAGACACATTCCCAGCTCAGCATCTCTCTCTGCCTCGCCCCCTCCCCCTCCTTCTCTCTCTCTTTCTCTCTCTCTCTCTCTCTCTCTTTCTCTCTCTCTCCTTCGCTTCCTACCCCCGCCTCTCTTCCCGCGGAGAACCCTGCAGAGGCCTGCAGTTTGTCGGCACCCTCTTCTTTCAGCGCTCGCCGTCCCGCTCCGCAGCATCCTCGGCCCGCACCTGTGACAGACCCGCTGCGGCCCCGATCGGGAGGCGACCGAGGCATTGGCCAAGGGCCCCCGTGAAGGAGAAGAACTCCGTCCTTCCCTCCCTCCTCCCTCCGGGTGTCCGCACGCAATCACACCGACCTGATGCCGACCTACGATGGGTGAACGAGGCTGCTGCTGTCAGAACCCACCAGGCCTGCGTTAGAGGTGAGTGTCCTGTGCTGGGGGGTGGGGGCAAGAGGCGGAGGGGGGAGGGAGAGGGAGGGGAAAAGTTGGAGCAGAAGGGAGGGGAAGGTGAGTAACTGGTGGACGGGTGAGAGTCGGGGGTGGGACAGAGGGTGAGCTGTGGTGCGGGGGGGGGGGTTGGGATGGGGATAGGGGGTGAGGTCTGGTGAGGGGGAGGCGGTGAGAGTTGGGGCGGGGATAGGGGGTGAGGTGTGAGGGGGAGGGGGTGAGAGTTGGGGCAGGGATAGGGGGTGAGGTGTGGTGCGGTGGGAGGGGGTGAGAGTTGGGACGGGGATAGGGGGTGAGGTGTGGTGAGGAGGAGGGGGTGAGAGTTGGTATGGGGATAGGGGTTGAGGTGTGGTGAGGGAGAGGGGGTGAGAGTTAGGATGGGGATAGGGGGTGAGGTGGGGTTAGGGGGGAGGGGGTGAGAGTTGGGACGGGAATGGAGGGTGAGGTGGGGTGAGAGTGGGGATGGGGGTGGGGGGGTGAGAGGTGGGATGGGGATAGGGGGTGAGGGGGGTGAGAGGTGGTATGGGGATAGGGGGTGAGGTGTGGTGAGGGGGTGGGGGTGAGAGTTGGGAAGGGGATGGGGTGAGGTGTGGTGAGGGGAAGGGGTTGAGAGTTGGGGCGGGGATAGGGGGTGAGGTGTGGTGAAGTGGGAGGGGGTGAGAGTTGGGATGGGGATAGGGGGTGAGGTGTGGTGAGGGGAAGGGGTTGAGAGTTGGGGCAGGGATAGGGGTGAGGTGTGGTGAGGGGGAGGGGGTGAGATTTGGAATGGGGATAGGGAGTGAGGTGTGGTGAGGGGGTGAGAGTTGGGATGGGGATGGGGGTGAGGTGTGGTGAGGGGGAGGGGGTGAGAGTTGGGACGGGGATAGGGGGTGAGGTGTGGTGAGGGGGAGGGGGTGAGAGTTGGGACGGGGATAGGGGGTGAGGTGTGGTGAGGGGGTGGGGGTGAGAGTTGGGATGGGGATGGGGGTGAGGTGTGGTGAGGTGGGAGGGGGTGAGAGTTGGGACGCGGATAGGGGGTGAGGTGTGGTGAAGTGGGAGGGGGTGAGAGTTGGGACGGGGATAGGGGGTGAGGTGTGGTGAGGGGGTGAGAGTTGGGACAGGGATAGTGGGTGAGGTGTGGTGAGGGAGAGGGTGTGAGAGTTAGGACGGGGATAGGGGGTGAGGTGAGGTTAGGGAGGAGGGGGTGCGAGTTGGGATGGGGATAGGGGGTGAGGTGTGGTGAGGGGGGAGGGTGTGAGAGTTGGGACGGGGATAGGGGGTGAGGTGTGGTGAGGGAGAGGGGGTGAGAGTTAGGACGGGGATAGGGGGTGAGGTGGGGTTAGGGGGAGGGGGTGAGAGATGGGATGGGAATAGGGGGTGAGGTGGGGTGAGAGTTGGGATGGGGATGGGGGTGAGGAGGGGTGAGAGGTGGGATGGGGATAGGGGGTGAGGGGAGTGAGAGGTGGTATGGGGATAGGGGGTGAGGTGTGGTGAGGGAGAGGGGGTGAGAGTTAGGACGGGGATGGAGGTGAGGGGGGTGAGAGGGGATAAGAGTTGGGACGGGGATATGGGGTGAGTTGTGGTGAGTGGGGGTGAGAGTTGGGATGGGGATGGGGGTGAGGTGTGAGGGGGGAAGGGGTGAGAGTTGGGACAGGGATAGGGGGTGAGGTGTGGTGAGGGGGAGGGGTGAGAGTTGGGACGGGGACAGGTGGTGAGGGGGAGGGGGTGAGAGTTGGCACGCGGCTAGGGGGTGAAGTGTGGTGAGGGGGAGGAGGTGAGAGTTGGGACGCGGATAGGGGTGAGGTGTGGTGAGGGGGGGTGAGAGTTTGGATGGGGATAGGGGGTGAGGTGTGGTGAGGGGGGAGGGGGTGAGAGTTGGGACGGGGATAGGGGGTGAGGTGTGGTGAGGGGGGAATGTGTGAGAGTTGGGACAGGGATAGGGGGTGAGGTGTGGTGAGGGGGTGAGAGTTGGGACAGGGATAGGGTGTGAGGTGTGGTGAGGGGGGGTGAGAGTTGGGATGGGGATAGTGGGTGAGGTGTGGTGAGGGGGAGGGGGTGAGTGTTGAGACGGGGATAGGGGGTGAGGTGTGGTGAGGGGGATGGGCTGAGAGTTGGGATGGGGATAGGGGGTGAGGTGTGGTGAGGGAGAGGGTATGAGAGTTAGGACGGGGATAGGGGGTGAGGTGAGGTTAGGGGGCAGGGGGTGAGAGTTGGGATGGGAATAAGGGGTGAGGTGGGGTGAGAGTTGGGACAGGGTTAGGGGGTGAGGAGGGGTGAGAAGTGGGACGGGGATAGGGGCTGAGGTGTGGTGAGGGGGTGAGAGCTGGGACAGGGATAGGGGGTGAGGTGTGCTGAGGGGGGAGGGGGTGAGAGTTGGGACGCAGATAGGGGTGAGGTGTGGTGAGGGGGAGGAGGTGAGAGTTGGGACGGGGATAGGGGGTGAGGTGTGGTGAGGGGGGAGGGTGTGAGAGTTGGGACAGGGATAGGGGGTGAGGTGTGGTGAGGGGGTGAGAGTTGGGACAGGGATAGGGTGTGAGGTGTGGTGAGGGGGGGTGAGAGTTGGGATGGGGATAGTGGGTGAGGTGTGGTGAGGGGGAGGGGGTGAGTGTTGAGACGGGGATAGGGGTGAGGTGTGGTGAGGGGGATGGGCTGAGAGTTGGGATGGGGATAGGGGGTGAGGTGTGGTGAGGGAGAGCGTGTGAGAGTTAGGACGGGGATAGGGGGTGAGGTGAGGTTAGGGGGCAGGGGGTGAGAGTTGGGATGGGAATAAGGGGTGAGGTGGGGTGAGAGTTGGGACGGGGATAGGGGGTGAGGAGGGGTGAGAGTTGGGACGGGGATAGGGGCTGAGGTGTGGTGAGGGGGTGAGAGCTGGGACAGGGATAGGGGGTGAGGTGTGCTGAGGGGGGAGGGGGTGAGAATTGGGATGGGGATGGGTGGTGAGGTGTGAGAGGGGAGGGGGTGAGAGTTGGGACAGGGATAGGGGGTGAGGTGTGGTGATGGGGGAGGGGGCTGAGTGTTGGGACAGGGATAGGGGGTGAGGTGTGATGAAGGTGGGAGGGGGTGAGAGGTGGGACGGGAATGGGGGTGAGAGTTGGGAAGGGGATAGGGGGTGAGGTGTGGTGAGGGGGTGGGGGTGAGAGTTGGGATGGGGATGGGGGTGAGGTGTGGTGAGGGGGTGGGGGTGAGAGTTGGGATGGGGATGGGGTGAGGTGTGGTGAGGGGAAGGGGTTGAGAGTTGGGGCAGGGATAGGGGGTGAGATGTGGTGAGGGGGTGGGGGTGAGATTTGGGATGGGGATGGGGGTGAGGTGTGGTGAGGGGGTGGGGGTGAGAGTTGGGATGGAGATGGGGGTGAGGTGTGGTGAGGGGGTGGGGGTGAGATTTGGGATGGGGATGGGGGTGAGGTGTGGTGAGGGGGTGAGAGTTGGGACGGGGATAGGGTGTGAGGTGTGGTGAGGGGGGGTGAGAGTTGGGATGGGGATAAGGGGTGAGGTGTGGTGAGGGGGAGGGGATGAGTGTTGGGACGGGGATAGGGGGTGAGGTGTGGTGAGGTGGGAGGGGGTGAGAGTTGGAACGGGGATAGGGGGTGAGGTGTGGTGATGGGGGTGAGTTGGGATGGGGATAGGGGGTGAGGTGTGGTGAGGGAGAGGGTATGAGAGTTAGGACGGGGATAGGGGGTGAGGTGAGGTTAGGGGGCAGGGGGTGAGAGTTGGGATGGGAATAAGGGGTGAGGTGGGGTGAGAGTTGGGACGAGGATAGGGCGTGAGGTGGGGTGAGAGGTGGGATGGGGATAGGAGGTGAGGGGGTGTGAGAGGTGGGATGGGGATAGGGGGTGAGGTGTGCTGAGGGGGGAGGGGTGAGAGTTGGGACCGGGATAGGGGGTGAGGTGTGATGAAGGTGTGAGGGGGTGAGAGTTGGGACGGGAATGGGGGTGATAGTTGGGATGGGGATAGGGGGTGAGGTGTGGTGAGGGGGTGGGGGTGAGAGTTGGGATGGGGATGGGGGTGAGGTGTGGTGAGGGGAAGGAGTTGAGAGTTGGGTCGGGGATAGGGGGTGAGTGTTGGGACGGGGATAGGGGGTGAGGTGTGGTGAGGGGGTGGGGGTGAGAGTTGGTATGGGGTAGGCGGTGAGGTGTGGTGAGGGGGTGGGGGTGAGAGTTGGGATGGGGATGGGGTGAGGTGTGAGGGGAAGGGGTTGAGAGTTGGGGCAGGGATAGGGGGTGAGTGTTGGGACGGGATAGGGGGTGAGGTGTGGTGAGGGGGTGGGGGTGAGAGTTGGGACGGGGATAGGTGGTGAGGTGTGGTGAGGGGGTGGGGGTGAGAGTTGGGATGGGGATGGGGGTAAGGTGTGGTGAGGGGAAGGGGTTGAGAGTTGGGGCAGGGATAGGGGGTGAGTGTTGGGACGGGGATAGGGGGTGAGGTGGGGTGAAGGGGTGGGGGTGAGAGTTGGGACGGGGATAGGCGGTGAGGTGTGGTGAGGGGGAGGGGGTGAGAGTTGGGATGGGGATAGGGGGTGAGGTGTGGTGAGGGGGTGGGGGTGAGAGTTGGGACGGGGATAGGGGGTGAGGTGTGGTGAGGAGAGGGGGTGAGAGTTGGGACGGGGATAGGGGGTGAGGTGTGGTGAGGGGGGTGAGAGTTGGGACGGGGATAGGGGGTGAGAGTTGGGACTGGGGCAGGAGAACGAAGTGGGACGGGGGTGGGTGAGCTGGGTCAGGGAGGAGATGTGGTGGGGTGAGTTTGGTTGAATTTGAATGAGGCGAACATGAGGTGGGACGGTGTGGGTGAGAGTTGGGACGGACATGAGGTGGGACAGGAGTGGTTGAGTTGGGACGGGGAGGAGATGTGGTGCAGTTGGGGTGAGTGAGAGTCGGGATGGGGGACAAAGAGAGGTAGGACAGGAAGAGGACGAGACATTGTACCGGGGACGAGGCTGCGAGTGGTCAGTGGGAGGGGGAGCTGAATGTCACGGGGGGTGGAGAGCAAGAGCTGGGTTGGGGAATTGGGGTAGGTGAGTAGTGAAATGGGTGGTGGGCGAGTTGGGATGGGGAGAGGTCGAGAGGTGGAAGGGGAGAGGGCAAAGTTTGTGGTGAAGGGATGGGGGGAGGATGAGAGGTGGGATGGGAGATGGGGAATGGGCACGAGATGGAGGAGAGTGTCTTGGTGAGGAGAAGGGGCAGGGGAAGGGGGAAGGGGGTAAGGCGTGGGACAGTGGGGGGGTGATAAGTGGGACAGGAGGAGAGGAGGGCTGTCACACGGAGGGAGGGAGATGGCATCAACATGTGGGGAGGGGGAAGGGACAGACTGAGATGAGGTGGGCGAATCGACAGGGAACAGGAAAGTGTGGCATCTTTTACCTTATCTTCGACCCGTTCTGCTATCACTCCCCCCTTTCCCCTCACACTCTCACCTTCTCACTATTCCCCTCACCCGCTCTCCATCTCCCTGTTCACTCTCACTCTTTATCTTTTCCGGTCTTCTTATTAATTTTCAAAATTATAAACATAGCAATAATATTGATAAACAGAGAATGGGATTACATTATTAATAGCTAACATTTGCATATAAAATTGCTGATAGTACAGGGATGTTAGATCTCCCCAGCTCTAAATATAATTGAACATGGTGAAAGATAAATGGAAAAAAAACTAATAAAAAACCCAAACTAGAAAAAAAAACACTAAATTAAGCTAAGCAAAACTAGACTAAACTAAACAAAACCAAAAAACAAAGTCGGGCTAACATATTGTACTGAATACAATCATTAATGTTGTTAACCCCACTCTCTATCCATATATATTTTAATTTAAAAAAAGGATTCGAAAAAAGTCAAACTACATCATATGAAAATGTTGAATAAATGGTCTCCCAAGTTTCTTCAAATTTGACGGAAGGATCAGAGGTGTCACTTCTGATTTTCTCTAAATTTAAGCAAGATATAGTTTGGGAAAACCATTGAAATGTAGTAGGAGGATTGACCTCTTTCCAATTCAATAACATTGATCTTCTCGCCATTAATGTGAGGGATGCAACCATCCGGCAGGCCGAAAGGGGTAAGTAACCAACTTCCATCATTGGTAACTCAATAATTGCAGTAATGGAGTGAGGCTGTAAATCAATACGCAAAAGTGTAGAGATAATATCTAAGATATCTTTCCAATATTTATCCAAAAAGGGGCAAGACCAGAACAAATGAGTCAAGGAAGCAGCTTCAGAGTGCCACCTATCATAAACAGGGCTCATATGAGAATAAAAACGAGCCAGTTTATTTTTAGACATAAGAGCACCTTAAATTATATCAATGTATGTTTAGCACATAAAGAGGAACTAACTGAAAATTTTTTTCCCATTTTTCTGTAGGTAAATGAAGTTACCTTTCCCATTCAGTCTTAATTTTTATCAGATATACCAGAATTTATTTTCATATTCAAATCATAAATGATTGCTATTAAACCCTTCTGATAAGGATTTAAACCAAAAATCTTTTCCGTGATATCAAACGGATATAAAGTTGGAAATGTAGGTAGCTTAGTATTTAAAAAGTTTCTAACTTGTAAATACCTGAAAAAATGAGATCTAGGCAAATTATATTTATTAGATAACTGTTCAAAAGACATAAAACAGCTATCCAAAAATAAATCACAAAGGCTTAATGTACCCTGTAATTGCGCTGATACGCAACAGGTGAAAATAACACACTGAGTCTAGCAGGGTCTGGTTGAACTGTTTCAATCCGCGCGCGCTTATGTGCCCCCTCCCAGCATCCCCTGCTCTTTGCGGGGTGGAAGTGACATCGGCTTCCGGGCCGAGGTTTGCCCTGCACTCAGAGCCCTCTCGGTTGCCGCATGGGCGAGCCGCCACATGACCCTCCACCACCACCACCCCCCCGCCCCCGGAACCGGCGATCGGAGGTGCATAGAAACATAGAAAATAGGTGCAGGAGTAGGCCATTCGGCCCTTCGAGCCTGCACCGCCATTTATTATGATCATGGCTGATCATCCAACTCAGAACCCTGCACCAGCCTTCCCTCCATACCCCCTGATCCCTTTAGCCACAAGGGCCATATCTAACTCCCTCTTAAATATAGCCAATGAACTGGCCTCAACAGTTTCCTGTGGCAGAGAATTCCACAGATTCACCACTCTCTGTATGAAGAAGTTTTTCCTAATCTCGGTCCTAAGAGGCTTCCCCTTTATTCTCAAACTGTGACTCCTCGTTCTGGACTTCCCCAACATCGGGAACAATCTTCCTGCATCTAGCCTGTCCAATTCCTTTAGGATTTTATACGTTTCAATCAGATCCCCCCACAATCTTCTAAATTCCAACGAGAACAAGCCCAGTTCATCCAGTCTTTCATCATATGAAAGTCCTGCCATCCCAGGAATCAATCTGGTGAACCTTCTTTGTACTCCCTCTATGGCAAAGATGTCTTTCCTCAGATTAGGGGACCAAAACTGCACACAATACTCCAGGTGTGGTCTCACCAAGGCCTTGTATAACTGCAGTAGTACCTCCCTGCTCCTGTACTCGAATCCTCTCGCTATAAATGCCAGCATACCATTTGCCTTTTTCACCGCCTGCTGTACCTGCATGCCCACTTTCAATGACTGGTGCCACAGCCTGCACACTCTCAGTTCTTTTAGGTGGCCGGCCTCGTCGTCGTGGGGGTGGCACCGCAAACGGGCCTTCAAGGTCTAGATGCGCCGGTTTGAGACGGTCAATGGTAAAAGTCTCTTCACGACCGCTGATGTCGAGGACGCAGGTCGTCCCATTATGGCGCACCACCTTGTAGGGTCCCTCGTATGGTCGCTGCAGGGGTGGTCTGTGCACGCCTCGGCGAACCAAAACATACTTGCTCTGTTGTAGGTCCTTGGGCATGAAAGAGGGTGTTGTTCCGTGGTGGGACGTCAGGACTGGGGCAAGTATTCCAAGCCACTCCTGGAGTTTAGTTAGGATCGCCGTAGGTGTGTCCTCCTGGCCACGGGGTGCTGTGGGAGCTGTGAGCCGGGCACCATAAACAAGTTCGGCCGATGACGTGGCCCAGTCCTCCTTGGGTGCCGTGCGGATGCCAAGCAGCACCCAGGGGACTTCGTCAACCCAGTCTGACCCTCGGAGGTGCCATCAGGGCCAACTTCAAGTGCCTGTGGAAACATCCCACCAGGCTGTTGGACTGCGGGTGGTAGCAGTTGTTCGGTGGAGCTGGGTTCCGAGGAGTTGTGCCAGTGCAGTCTACAAAGCCGTTGTGAACTGCGCACCCCTGTCTGATGTGACGTGGGCTGGCAGTCCGAACCGTGCCACCCAGATGGTAATCAGGGCTCTGGCGCATGTCTCCGTGGCCGTGTCAGCGAGTGGGACAGCTTCCGGCCACCTCGTGAACCTGTCCACCATGGTGAACAGGTATCTCGCTCCTCTCGAAACCGGCAGTGGGCCGACGATGTCCACGTGGACATGTTCAAACCTCCTATGTGTCGGCTGGAAGGGTTGCAGTGGGACCCTCACGTGCCTCCGGATTTTGGAGGTTTGATAGTGCGTGCATGTCCTGGCCCAGTGCCCGACCTGCTTGCGAGGCCGTGCCACACAAACCTGTCTGCGATCAGCCGGATGGTCGCCCGGATGGAAGGGTGGGCTAATCTGTGCAAGGCGTCAAAAACGCAGCGGCTCCAAGCGGTCGGGACAGTGGGCCGAGGTTGCCCGGTGGACACATCGCAAAAGAGCTCATTACCTTCGGGCCCAATGGGTATGTCTTCGAGGCGGAGTCCTGAGACTGTGGTTCAATACACCGGCATCTCACGGTCCAGTCGTTGCGCCTTAGCTAACGCCACATAATCCACCCTGGAGACAGAGAGTGCACTGACTGGATGGAGGTTCGTGACAGCGCGTCGGCTACCATGTTGTTCTTCCCGGAGATGTGCTTGATCGTGGTAAACTCCGAATTGTACGACAGGTGGCATTGCTGGCGGCCCGACCACAGGTCCGACACTTTGGCAAATGCGAAAGTGAGGGGCTTGTGGTCTGAGAAGACCGTGAATTCCTCCCTTTCCAGGAAATACCTGAGGTGCAGGATGGCAAGGTACAGGGCCAGCAGCTCCCTGTCGAAAGCGCTATACTCAAGTTCCGGGGGTCGTAGGTGCCGGCTGAAGAAGGCGAGCGGCTTCCACTAACCTTAGATGAGCTGCTCGAGCACGCCACCAGCTGCCGCGTCAGAGGCATCCACAGTGAGGGCAGTGGGTTCGTCGACCCGGGGGTGGACTAGGACCGTGGTGTTTGCTAGCGCGTTCTTGGCTTGTTCAAAAGCTGTTGTTGCCTCCTCTGTCCAGGTGACCTCCTTGGCCTTGCCGGACATCAAGCCAAAAAGGGGCCGCATGATCCGGGCCACTGAGGGCAGGAAACGGTGGTGAAAGTTAACCATCCCAACAAATTCCTGCAGGCCTTTAACAGTGCTGGGCCTGGCGAATTGGCGGATGGCCTCAGCTTTCGCCGGCAGAGGAGCAGCTCCATGGCGGTCGATCCGGTGTCCCAAGAAGTCGATGGCGGGTAGGCCGAACTGGCACTTGGCGGGGTTGATAGCCAGGCCGTAGTCGCTTAGGCGGCGGCAGAGCAGGCGTAGATGTGCTAGATGTTCCTGGCGGGAGCGGCTGGCGATAAGTATGTCATCCAGGTAGATGAACAGGAAGTCCAGACCTCATCCTACTGCGTCCATCAGGCGCTGGAACGTCCGTGCCGCATTTCTGAGCCTGAACGGCATCCTGAGGAACTCGAACAGGCCAAAGGGGGTAATGAGGGCCGTCTTGGGTACATCGTCTGGGTGGACTGGGATCTGATGATACCCTCATGTGCCCTCGCATCGACCAATTGTCGTCCCTTCAAATCTACGAGATGGCAGTGCGCGCAGAGGAAGTCCGCACCCAGCAATGGCTGTGACACTGCGGCCAGCGTAAATGTCCATGTAAAGCGGCTGGAACCGAACCGCAAGGGGATGGTTCTTGCGCCGTTGGTGCGGATGGTGCTGCTGTTGGCTGCCGTAAGTTCCGGTCCTGTTCTTCTAGTTCGGGTATCGTGGCTCGAGGGGGGTAGGACACTGGTTTCCGCCCCTGTGTCCACCAGGAATCTTCGCCCGGAGAGCTTGTCCCAAACGTAGAGGAGGCTATCACGGTGACCAGCCCCACCTTTGTTGATAAAAACACCAAGACTCAGAAATGGTGCCGTCCCTTGGTGTGGGTGTTCGGTGCTCTGCTGCTGGGGTGTGGGAGGGCTGGACTTTCGATGGTCGTTCCACCATTTTGTTTAGCGCGCCAAAGCACGTCCGTGTGGGCAGCCACCCCGCGCGGGTCTCTGAAGTCTTCATCTGCAGGAGGCGGATGTCTTCTGGCACTTGCTCCAAGAAGATCTGTTCAAACAGCAGGCAAGGCTTATGGCCGTCTGCCAGTGCTAGCATGTCACTCATCAGGGCTGATGGCGCCCGGTTGCCCAGGCCGTCCACATGCAGTAACTGCGCAGCCCGTTCACGGTGGGAGAGCCCAAATGTGCGGATTAACAGGGCCTTGAGTGCCTCGTACCTGTCTGTTGCCGGGGGCTGATGCAGAAAGTTGATAACACGGCCCGCTGTGTCCTGGTCGAGGGCACCCACCACGTAGTAATACCTGGTGGCGTCTGAGACAGTTTGCCTGACCTGGAACTGGGCCTCCGCTTGCTCGAACCAGACCAGGGGTTGTGTGGTCCAGAAGTTGGCAGTTTAAGGGAAACTCCATTCTGCAGAGCCGAGTCGTTCATGTTGGGTCCGAATGTCGTTGGACTGTCGGAGTCACATAGTCATAGTCATACTTTATTGATCCCGGGGGAAATTGGTTTTCGTTACAGTTGCACCATAAATAATAAATAGTAATAGAACCATAAATAGTTAAGTAGTAATATGTAAATTATGAAATAAATCCAGGACCAGCCTATTGGCTCAGGGTGTCTGACGCTCCAAGGGAGGAGTTGTAAAGTTTGATGGCCACAGGCAGGAATGACTTCCTATGACGCTCTGTGCTGCATCTCGGTGGAACGAGTCTCTGGCTGAATGTACTCCTGTGCCCAACCAGTACATTATGTAGTGGATGGGAGACATTGTCCAAGATGGCATGCAACTTAGACAGCATCCTCTTTTCAGACACCACCGTGAGAGAGTCCAGTTCCATCCCCACAACATCACTGGCCTTACGAATGAGTTTGTTGATTTTGTTGGTGTCTGCTACCCTCAGCCTGCTGCCCCAGCACACAACAGCAAACATGATCGCACTGGCCACCACAGTAGTCGCGCTGATATACAACGAGTGAAAGCAACACACTGAGTCGAGCAGGGTGTGGTTGAACTGTTTACTGTTTCAATTCACGCGCGCTTAAGTGCCCGCTCCCAGCATCCCCCGCTCTTTGCGGGGTGGAAGTGACATCGGCTTCCGGGCCGAGGCCTGCCCCGCACTCCAAGCCCTCTCGGTTGCCGCTGGCTGCGGACTCGCCCGCGACTGCTGGAGCCGGTTCGCTTGTCGTCACAACCCTTCATTTTCCATACCGAGAAAGCTTGATCTATAACAGATGGTTGAAAGAAAAAGTTAGATATAATAGGTCTTGATAAAATAAATTGGTTCAAACCACAGAATTTACGAAATTGAAACCATATTCGTAGTGTATTGGGTTAACCATTTGTTTATTTAATTTAGAAAGAACAAATGGAAGAGGAGTCCCTAAAATGGAAGTCAGAGAAAATCCTTGTACGGATTTACAGTCCAGGTTTACCCATTGTGGGGTTAAAGTTATATCCAAATCATGCGTCCAGAATATTAAATATCAAATATTAATTGCCCAATAGTAAAATCTAAAATTCAGCAATGCTAAACCACCATCCTTTTTAGACTTCTGTAAATATTTTTTTCTTACTCTAGGATTTTTATTTTGCCACATATATGAAGAAATTTTAGAATCTAAAGTATCAAAAAAGGATTTAGAAATGAAAATAAGTAATGCTTGAAACAAGTATAAAAATTTATATACCTCTAATCCCGAAAAATCTATTCCAGCAGTAGTATCCTTGCTTGATCAGTTTCTGTAATTTTTCTCGCTCTCACTCTTTCTCCATCTCTCCCATTCCCCTCCCACACTCACTTCATCTCTCCGATTCCCCTCCCACACTCACTCCATCTCTCTGATTCCCCTCCCACACTCACTCCATCTCTCCGTTCCCCTCTCTCACACTCTCGCTCTCTCTCCATCTACACGATTCCCCTTGCTCAATCTGTCCATCTCTCCATTACCCTCTCTCACACTCTCACTCTCTCTCAGTCTACACAATTCCCCTTTCCCACTCTCTCCATCTCTCTCATTCCCCTCTCACACTCTCTCCATCTCTCCTGAGCCCCTTGTTCACACTCTGTCTATCTGTCCTGAGCCCTCTCTCACCCTCTCAATATTCCCTGTTCCCATCTCACACTCTCTTTACAGCTCGTCATTCACCTCTCGCACTCTCTCCATCTTCCCCTTTTCCCCTCTCACCCTCTTCATCTCCCTGTTCCTCTCTCACACTCTCTCCATTTCTCACCTTCCCCCCTCTCACACTCTCTCCATTTCTCCCAGTCCCCCTTGCAAGGTTTTGGGGGTATTGTTTTTTTATATAACTGAGCTGGTTACAGGCTGGGGTCTAATCCTGGGATCAGGAGCTTTATATGTATAATAACAGATCATTGGGCATAGGTTACACACTGTAATCCAGTGGTTCAAGGGGTTTATACATTGTCTCTGAAACATATTCACCCCACCCCATCCCAGAAGTTTTCATGTTTTATTGTCTCTCAACATTGAATCACATGGATTTAATTTGTCTTTTTTGACACTGATCAATAGAAAAAGACTTTGATGTCAAGGTGAAAACAGATCTCTACAAAATTATCAAAATTAATTACAAATATAAAACACAAAGTAACTGATTGCATAAATATTCACCCTCCCCTTTAAAATGACCACCAAATCATCACTAGCGCCGCCAATTGGTTTTAGAAGTCACATAATTAGTTAAATGGAGATCTGTTTTTGGAGACCTGTGTGCAGACAAGATGTTTCAATTGACTGTAGTAAAAATACACCTGTATCTGGAAGGTCCAACTGCTGGTGAGTCAGTATCCTGGCAGAAACTACACCATGAAGACAAAAGAACACTCAGGAGATGGATACAAGAAAATTTCCAAGTCATTGAATGTCCCTTGGAGTACAGTTAAATCAATCGTCAAGAAATGGGAAGAATATGCCACAGTTGTAAATCTGCCTAGAGCAGGCTGTCCTCAAAATCTGAGTGACCGTGCAAGAAGGGTAGTCCAGCATTTTGTGTGTGTTACTTGGATTTCCAGCATCTGCAGCTTTTCTCTTGTTTGGGACTAGTGAGGGAGGCCACCAAGAGACGTATGACAACTCTGGAGGAGTTACAAGCCTCGGTGGCTGAGATGAGGGAGACTTGCACAGACAACAACTTTTACCCGGCTGCTTCACCAGTCGCGGCTTTATGAGAAAGTGGCAAAGAGAAAGCCACTGTTGAAAAAGAAAACTCGCATGGAATCTCAGCTGGAGCTTGCCAGAAGGCATATAGGAGGCTCTGAAGTTAGCTGGAAGAAGGTTCTATGGTCTGATGAAACCAAAATCGAGCTTTTTGGCCATCAGACTAAACGCTATGTTTGGTATATGCACAACATCGAAGACACACCATCCCTACCGTAGAGCATGGTGGAGACTGCATCGTGCTGTGGGGATGCTTCACTGCAGCAGGCCCTGGAAGGCTTGTGAAGGTAGAGGGTGAAATGAATGCAGCAAAGTACAGGGAAATCCTGGAGGAAAACCTGATGCAGTCTGCAAGAGAACTGCAACTTGGGAGAGCTGTTTTACAGCAAGACAATGACCCCAAGCATAAAGCCAAATCTACACAGGAATGACTTAAAAACACAAAGTTCATGTCCTGGAGTGGCCAACTGATAGCCCAGATCTCAATCCAATTGAGAATTTGTGGCTGGATTTGAAAAAGGCTGTTCACTCACAATCCCCATGTAATCTGACAGAGCTTGAGCAGTTTTGTCAAGAAGAATGGGGAAAAATTGCAGTGTCCAGATGTGCAAAGCTGATAGAGACCCTATCCACACTGACTCAAGGCTGTAATTGCTGCCAAAAGTGCATCTACTAAATACTGACTTGAAGGGGATGAGTAATTATGCAATCAATTATTTTGTGTTTAATAATTGTAATAAATTTAGACCTGAAGAAATTTGTTTTCACTTTGGCATGAAAGGGTCTTCCATGGATGGGAGTATTCAAGGACATTTTCAACCTCTCACTGCTACAGGCAGAAGTTCCCACTTGCTTCAAAAAGGCAATAATTATACCAGTGCCTAAGAAGAATAATGTGGACTGCCTTAATGACTATCACCCAGTAGTACTCACGTCGACAATGATGAAATGCTTTGAGAGGTTGGTCATGACTAGACTGAACTCCTGCCTCAGCAAAGACCTGGACCCATTGCAATTTGCCTATCGCCACAATAGGTCAACAGCAGATGCAATCTCAATGGCTCTCCACATGGCTTTAGACCACCTGGACAACACAAAACACCCATGTCAGGATGCTAACAACAGGAATTCTGCAGATGCTGGAAATTCAAGCAACACAGATAAAAGTTGCTGGTGAACGCAGCAGGCCAGGCAGCATCTCAGGACTAGTCCTGACGAAGGATCTCGGCCTGAAACGTCGACTGCACCTCTTCCTAGAGATGCTGCCTGGCCTGCTGTGTTCACCAGCAACTTTTATGTATGTTGCTTGTATATGTCAGGATGCTGTTCATTGACTACAGCTCAGCATTTAATACCATCATTCCCACAATCCTGAGTCAGAAGTTACAGAACTTGGGCCTCTGTACCTCCCTCTACAATTGGATCCTCAACTTCCTAACCGGAAGACCACAATCTGTGCGTATTAGTGATAACATCTCCTACTTGCTGATGATCAACATTGGCGCACCTCCGGGGTGTGTGCTTAGCCCACTGCTCTACTCTCTCTATACACATGACTGTGTGGCTAGGCATAGCTCAAATACCATCTATAAACTTGCTGACGATACAAACCATTGTTGGTAGAATCTCAGGTGGTGATGAGAGGGCGCACAGGAGTGAGATATGCCAACTAGTGGAGTGGTGTCACAGCAACAGCCTGGCACTCAACATCAGTGAGACGAAAGAGCTGATTGTGGACTTCAGGAAGGGTAAGATGAAGGAACACATACCAATCCTCATAGAGGGATCAGAAGTGGGGAGAGTGAGCAGCTTCAAGTTCCTGGGTGTCAAGATCTCTGAGAATCTAACCTGATCCCTACATGTCGATGTAGTTACAAAGAAGGCAAGACATTGGCTATACTTTATTAGGAGTTTGAAGAGATTTGGTATGTCAACAAATACACTCAAAACCTCTATGGATGTACTGTGGAGAGCATTCTGACAGGTTGCATCACTGTCTGGTATGGAGGGGCTGCTGCACAGGACCGAAAGAAGCTGCAGAGGGTTGTAAATCTAGTCAGCTCCATCTTGGGTACTAGCCTACAAAGTACCCAGGACATCTTCAAGGAGCGGTGTCTCAGAAAGGCAGCGTCCATTATTAAGGACCTCCAGCACCCAGGTCAGCCCTTTTCACACTGTTACCATCAGGTAGGAGGTACAGAAGCCTGAAGGCACACACTCAGAGATTCAGGAACAGCTTCTTCCCCTCTGCCATCTGATTCCTAAATGGACATTGAATCCTTGCACACTACCTCACTTTTTAAAAATCTGTCTTTTTACACGAGTTTTAATCTATTCAATATACGTATACAGTAATCGATTTATTTATTTATTTATTTATTTTGTGTCCCGTTTCCCCCCCCCCCCATATTATGTATTGCATTGAATTGCTGCTGCTATGTTGACAAATTTCGTGGCACATTTCAGTGATAATAAACCTGATTCTGTTGATCAGTGTCAAAAAAGTCAAATTAAATCCACTGTTATACAATGCTGTAAAACAATAAAACATGAAAACTTCCGAAGGGGGTGAATACTTTCCATAAACATTGAATAGAATAACAGATCCCCAGGGTTATGTTACAGGTGGGGATCTAACCCAGTGGTTCAGGGGTTTATATATAGGATAACTGATTCCTGGGAGTGGGTTTCAGGCTGGGATCAATTCTAATCTCCCCTCTTTTCTCTCTGTCCCTTCCTCCCTTCAACCCTTCCTCTTTCTCTCACCTAACACCTATGGCCCCTTCCCTCCCTCTCCTTTACCCTCTCCCACACCTTTTTTCCTCTCCTCTTCCTTCCTTCTATCCCTGCTTCCTAACTTCCTCACAATCTTTCTTCCTACACTCTCCCTCACTTCCCTCTCCTTCCCCCTTTCCCTCGCCATCTATCTTCCCCTCTCTCTCCCTCCTCCCCCCACTCTTTCTCTCCTCCTCTCCCCCCCTCCCTTCCTCTCTTTCCCTTCTCCACCCCCTTTTTCCCCCTCGTCCTCGTTCCCCTCTCCCCTGCTCCCGTCTCTTCACTCCTTGCTGCCTCTCCCTCTCCCCACAGACACCCACCTGGCTGCCCCTTTTCCTCAGGGAGCGTGCGGGGAGCCCTCGGGCTCTCACCCCTCCTCCACACCGGCGAGCTGGAGGGCTTGGGGACGTGCAGTGCGCGGGCGCTTACGCTCCTGAGCAGCGCCTTCGGTGCGAGTGGGCTCCTGCTGGTGGGAATTGCTGTGAGCACTGACTACTGGCTGTACCTGGAGGAGGGGCTGGTTTCCCAACATAATCAGAGCACCGAGATCACCATGGCTCTCCACTCTGGCCTTTGGAGGGTCTGCTTCGTCGCTGGTAGGGGCGAGGTGCTGAGTGATGGAGGGAGCAAGGGATGGGAGGGAGGGAGCAAAGGAGGGTCAGATGGTCTGTTTCATCGTTGGTAAGGACAAGGGGTTGAGTGATGGAGGAGGAGAGAGAGGGACAGAGGAAGGAACGAAGGAGAGTCTGCCAGTATACAGAGGTATGAGAGAAGAGCAGGTCAACATTGATTGGAAGGAAACCAATTTTATAGAGAAAAAAATAGTGGGAAGTTAGAAGATTGGGAAGCTTTTAAAAACCAACAGAAGTCAACTAAAAAAGTCATTAAGAAGGTAAAGGTGGAATACCAAGGTAAGCTAACCGTTAATATTAAAGAGATTCGTCAGGTGCATAAAGTATAAAAGAGAGGTGAGAGTTGATATCAGACCGCTGGAAGTTGATGCTGAAAGAGTAGTAATAGGGGACAAGGAAATGTGGAAGAACTGAATAAGTATTTTGCATCAGTCTTCACTGTGGAAGACACTAGCAGTATGCCAGAAGTTTGAGTGTGTCGGGGGGCAGAAACGTGTTAGGTTTTACTAGGGAGAAGGGTTTTGGGAAACTGAAAGGTCTGAAGGTAGATAAGTCGCCTGGTGTACACTCCAGAGTTCTGAAAGAGGTGGCTGAAGAGATTGTGGGGGCATTAGTAACGATCTTTCAAGAATCACTTGACTCTGGAATGGTTCTGGAAGACTGAAAAATTGCAAATGTCTCCACTCTTCAAGATGAGGGAAAGGCAGAAGGAAGGAAATTATAGGCCACTTAGTCTGATTTCAGAGGCTGGGAAGATGAAGGAGTTGATAGTTAAGGATATGGTTTCGGCTTGCTTGGAGACACATGATAAAAAAGGCCATAGACAGCATGGTTTCCTCAAGGGAATATGTTTCCTGCCAAATCTGTTGGAATTCTTTGAAGGACTAACAAACAGGACGGACAAAGGAGAATCGGTTGATGTTGTGTACTTGGATTTTCAGAAGTCCTTTGACAAGGTGTCACACATGAGGCTACTTAACAGATTAAGAACCTATGGTATTACAGAGAAGATTCTAACAAGGATAAAGCAATGACTGATTGGCAAGAGGCAGAGAATGGGAACAAAGGGAGCCTTTTCTGGTTGGATGCCGGTAACTAGTGATGTTCCGCTGGGGTTTGTTTTAGGGCCACTCCTTTTGACGTTATGTGTCAGTGACTTGAATGATGGAATCGATGGCTTTGTGGCAAAGTTTGTGAACAATACGAAGATAGGTGGAGGGGCAGATAGTCTTGAGGAAGCAAAGAGGCTACAGAAGAACTTGGGCAGATTAGGAAAATGGGCAAAGAAGTGGCAGATGGAATACAGCGTTGGGAAGTGTACGGTCATTCACTTTAGTAAAAGTAATAAAAGGGTTGACTATTTTCTAACTGGTGAAAAAAATCAAAAACCTAAAGGGACTTGTGAGTTGTCGTGAAGGATTCCCTAGAGGTTAATTTGCACATTGAGTCTGTGGTGACAAAGGCAAATGTGATGTTAGCATTCATTTTGAGAGGAATAGAATATAAAAGCCCCTTATCTAAAAATTGATGTGCTGACATTGGAGAGAGTTCATGAAAATGATTCCAGGATTGAATAGCTTGAAGCATGTTTGAAGGCTCTGGGCCTGTATTCACTGGAATTCAGAACAGTAAGGGGTGAAAACTATCGAATGGTGAAAGGCCTTGATAGAGTGGATGTGGAGAGGATGTTTCCTATGGTGGGAGAGTCTAAGACCAGAGGACACAGCCTCAGAATAGAGGGGTGTCCCTTTTAGAACGGAGAAGAGGAGGAATTTCTTTAGCCAGAGAGTGGTGAATCTGTGGAATTCATTGCCACAGGTGGCTGTGGAGGCTGCCTTTATTAATTTTTAAGGCAGAGGTTGATAGGTTCTTGATTGGTCAGGGCATGAAGGGATGCAGGGAGAAGGCAGGAGATTGGGAGGGAGAGGAAAAGCCACGATGAAATGGTGGAGCAGACTCGACGGGCCAAATGGCCTTATTCTGCTCCTCTATCTTATGATCTTATAACCAGAGGGTCCGTTTCATCCCAGGTAGGGATGAGGGACTGAGGAATGGTGGAAGGGAGAGAGGGATGGATGGAGCGAGGGAGTATAACCAGAGGGTCTGTTTCATCCCAGGTAGGGATGAGGGACTGAGGAATGGTGGAAGGGAGAGAGGGAGGGATGGAGCGAGGGAGTATAACCAGAGGGTCTGTTTCATCCCAGGTAGGGATGAGGGACTGAGGAATGGTGGAAGGGAGAGAGGGAGGGATGGAGCGAGGGAGTATAACCAGAGGGTCTGTTTCATCCCAGGTAGGGATGAGGGACTGAGGAATGGTGGAAGGGAGAGAGGGAGGGAGGGAGGGATGGAGCGAGGGAGTATAACCAGAGGGTCTGTTTCATCCCAGGTAGGGATGAGGGACTGAGGAATGGTGGAAGGGAGAGAGGGAGGGATGGAGCGAGGGAGTATAACCAGAGGGTCTGTTTCATCCCAGGTAGGGATGAGGGACTGAGGAATGGTGGAAGGGAGAGAGGGAGGGATGGAGCGAGGGAGTATAACCAGAGGGTCTGTTTCATCCCAGGTAGGGATGAGGGACTGAGGAATGGTGGAAGGGAGAGAGGGAGGGATGGAGCGAGGGAGTATAACCAGAGGGTCTGTTTCATCCCAGGTAGGGATGAGGGACTGAGGAATGGTGGAAGGGAGAGAGGGAGGGATGGAGCGAGGGAGTATAACCAGAGGGTCTGTTTCATCGCAGGTAGGAACAAAGGGGTGAGGATGGAGAGAGAAAGGGACAGTGGAAAGAGGAATGGGAAGGGAAGAATGAGAGGGAGGGATGGAGGAGAGCGAACTGTAGAGGGAGAGGGAGGGAGGATGGACTGAATGAGGTTGGCGAAGAAAGGTGGAGGTGTGAAGGGTGGGCGAAGAACAGTTCACACCCTGATATCTTCCTCCTTGCCTTTTACACCCTCTCTCCGCTCTCCTTTCTCTTTTTAACCCTCCCTCTCCCCTCTTTCCCCCTCTCTCACTCCCTAATCTCCCTCCCCTCCCTCTCACCCTCACTCCCCCTCCCTCTCACCCTCTCTCTTACCCCTCTTTCTCCCTCCTCTATCTCCCTTTCTCATCCCCTCTCTCACCAGGCCGGGAGAACGGCCGATGTGTGGCGACAGAGTATTTCCTGGAGCCTGAAGTTGAGATTACAACAGAGAACACAGCCAATATTCTCAGTGAGCATGTGTCCCCTCTCATCCGTTCTCGGGACCCCTCCCATCCATCCTCCCTGGACAAGAGAACTCCCTGGGCACTAGATCCCCTCCCCAGAACCCCTCCCACCTATTCTCCCCGGGACCCCTCCCATCCTTTCTCGGGACACTGACGCACGTCCTCTCCAAGACCCCTCCCATCTGTCCCTGGGACCCCTCCCACCCGTCCTTCCCGAACACGGGAACGCACCCACCCGCTTCCCTGGGACCCGTCCCACCTGTCCTTCCCGGGGCCCCTTCCTACAGTGACGCCCCCCTCTCTGCCGCCTCCCCCACTGAATGGCCACCACACTGACACAGAATTACCCACTCTCCTCTCCCCTCCTTCCTCTCTGCATTCTCTCCCCCTTCTCCCTCCCCCATCTGCCCCTCTCTTTCTCCCCCGTTTCTCTTCCCCTTCTCTTTCCCCTCCCTCTCTCTCTCCCCTCTCCCCTCCCCCTTTTCTCTCTCCCCTCCACACCCTCTCTCCCCCCTCACCCCTCTTTCTCCCTCCTTATTCTCAACCCTCTCTCGCTCTCCCCTCTCCCTCACCCCGTCCCTCTCTCCCCTTTCTCTCTGCCCCTCCCTCTCCCTCCCCTGTCCCACAGAGATGATTCAGACAGCCACCCCCTTTCCGATGGTGAGCCTCCTCTTTGTCTTCACTGCCTTCATCATCAGTAACATTGGACACATCCGTCCCCAGCGCACCATCCTGGCCTTTGTCTCTGGAATATTCTTCATTCTGTCTGGTAAGTGCCTGCCTTTCCCCGCGGGAGTGGTCGGACTGAGAACAGAGTGATCCCCGGGCAACGCTTCCCCTTCCTCCTCCATTCACAGACCAGGGAATGTCGGCCGGGACGGTGCCCGGAGTGCAGCAGATGCAGAGTGCCTGTGCAAACTGAATATGGAATATTGCAGCACCAGGCATTTTCACCTCTGTCTGTGCCCCTCGTAATCTGATAAACCTCTATCAGATCTCCCCTCAGCGTCCGACACTCCAGGGGAAACAGCCCAAGTTAGTCCAACCTCATGTCCTCTAATCCACGCAACAGCCACAAAGCACCCCCCCCGCCACACCCGTCCCGTAATGGGGAGACCAGAACTGCGCACGATACTCCGAGAGCGGACAGACCAGAGTTTAATACGGCTGCAACGTAGCTTCCCGACTTGTACTTAACGCCCGACCGATGAAGACAAGCGCAAGTGTTGTGTGCCTTCTTTACTTGTACAGCCACTTTCAGGGACCCCCAGGACCCCTCTGTACATCAACACTCATCCTCTGCCCTCACGTTTGACCTCCCAAAGTGCAACACCTCATACTTGTCCGGGTTAAACTCCATCTGCCATTTCTGCACAGACTGCTGATAAAGTATGTGCATAAATGTGTATAAAATATGTGTATAAAAGCTGTAATAATAACAGGGTTGTCATGGTGGGAGATTTTAATTTCCCAAATATTGATTGGCATCTCTCTGGAGCTAGGGGTTTACATGGGGTGGAGTTTGTTGGGTGTGTTGGCGCATGGCCAAGTGGTTAAGGTGTTCGTCTAGTGATTTGAAGGTCGCTAGTTCGAACCTTGGCTGAGGCCGTGTGTTCTGTCCTTGAGCAAGGCACCTAACCACACATTGCTCTGCGACGACACTGGTGCCAAGCTGTATGGGTCCTAGTGCCCTTCCCTTGGACAACATTGGTGACGTGGAGAGGGGAGACTTGCAGCATGGGGCAACTGCCGGTCTTCCATACAACCTTGCCCAGGCCTGCGCCCTGGAAACCTTCCAAGGTGCAAATCCATGTCTCATGAGACTAACAGATGCCTATTATTATTATTATTATGTTAGGTGTGTTCAGGAAGGTTCCCTGACACAATATGTAGATAAGCCTACAAGAGGAGAGGCTGTACTTGATCTGGTATTGGGAAATGAACCTGGTCAGATGTCAGATCTCTCAGTGGGAGAGCATTTTGGAGATAGTGATCACAAGTCTACCTCCTTTACCATAGCATTGGAAAGGGATAGGAACAGACAAGTCAGGAAAGTGTCTAATTAGAGTTTAATTGAAGCTATCAGGCAGGAACTTGGAAGCATAAATTGTGAAGAGATGTCCTCAGGGAGATGTACGGCAGAATTGTGGCAAATGTTCAGGGGACATTTGTGTGAAGTTCTGCGTAGGTACGTTCCAATGAGACAGGGAAAGGATGGTAGGGTTTAGGAACCGTGGTGTACAAAGGCTATTGAAAATCTAGTCAAGTTTAAAAAAAGCTTAAGAAAGGTTCAAAAAACTAGGTAATGATAGAGATCTAGAAGATTATAAGGCTAGCAGGAAGGAGCCTGAGAATGAAATTAGGAGATCCAGAAGGGGCCATGAGAAGGCCTTTGTGAGCAGGATTAAAGAAAACCTCAAGGCATTCTATAAGTATGTGAAGAGCAAGAGGATAAGATGTGAGAGAATAGGACCTATCAACTGTGACAGTGGAAAATTGTGTATGGAACCGGAGTAGAGATAACCCAGGAAATTATAGACCAGTGAGTAATACTTCAGTTGCTGGTAAATTGATGGGAAAAATCCTGAGAGGCAGGATTTATGAACATTTGGAGAGGTAGAATATGATTAAGAATAGTGAGCTTGGCTTTGTCAAAGGCAGGTCGTGCCTTACGAGCCTGATTGAATTTTTTGAGAATGTGACTAAACACATTGATGAAGGTAGAGCAGTAGATGTAGTGTATATGGATATCAGCAAGGCATTTGATAAGGTACCCCATGCAAGCCTTATTGAGAAAGTAAGGATGTACGGGATCCAAGAGGACCTGGCTTTGTGGATCCAGAACTGGGTTGCCACAGAGGCAAAGAGTGGTTGTAGATGGGTCATATTCTGCATGGAGGTCGGTGACCAGTGGTGTGCCTCAGGGATCTGTTCTGGGACCCCTTCTCTTCATGATTTTTATAAATGACCTGGATGAGGAGGTGGAGGGATAGGTTAGTAAATTTGCTGATGACACAAAGGCTGGGGGTGTTGTGGATAGTGTGGAGGGCTGTCAGAGGTTACAGCAGGACATCTATAAGATGCAAAACTGGGCTGAGAAGTGGCAGATGGAGTTCAACCCAGATAAGTGTGAAGTGGTTCATTTTTGTAGGTCAAATGTGATGGCAGAATATAGTAAGGCTCTTGGCAGTGTGGAGGATCAGAGGGATTTTGGGGTCCAAGTCCATAGGACACTCAAAGCAGCTGTGCAGGTTGACTCTGGTTAAGAAGGCATACAGTGCATTGGACTTTATAGCTTTATAGGACCCTGGTCAGACCCCACTTGGAGTACTGTGCTCAGTTCTGGTCACCTCACTACAGGAAGCATGTGGAAATGATAGAAAGGGTGCAGAGGAGATTTACTAGGATGTTGCCTGGATTGGGGAGCACGTCCTATGAGAACAGGTTGAGTGAACTTGGCCTTTTCTCCTTGGAGCGACGGAGGATGAGAGGTGACCTGATAGAGGTGTATAAGATGATGAGAGGCATTGATCGTGTGGATAGTCAGAGGCTTTTCCCCAGGGCTGAAACGGCTAGCACAAGAGGGCATAGTTTTAAAGTGCTTGGAAGTAGGTACAGAGGGGATGTCAGGGGTAAGTTTTTTTATGCGGAGAATAGAGAGTGCGTGGAATGAGCTGCCGGTGACGATGGTGGAGGCGGATATGATAGGGTCTTTTAAGAGACTCCTGGGTAGGTACATAGAACTTAGAAAAATAGAGGGCTATGGGTAACCCTCGGTAATTTCTAAAGTACATGTTTGGCACAGTATTGTGGGCCGAAGGGCCTGTATTGTGCTGTAGGTTTTCTGTGTGTCTAGGTATCTAATATGTATGGCCTTCTTTGTAATTGTGTTAATATGTTGGTATGATTATACGACAGAGATGTTGACACCAGGAACTAGAAACTGCTCACCCTTTCCTCTTCTGATCCTTCGATGAGGACTGGTGTGTGTTCCCTCGAGTTCCCCTGCCTGCAGTCCACAATGAACTCCTTGCTCTTACTGATGTTGAGTGCAAGTTTGAACCAGCTGATCTATCTCACTCCTGTACGCCTCCCCGTCACCGTCTGAAATTCTGCCAACTTTAGTTGTGTTATGGGCAAATTTATAGAAGGTGTTTTAGCTGTGCCTAGCCGCACAGTCATGGGTGTAGAGAGAGAGTAGAGCAGTGGGCTAAGCAGGTGAGCCAGTGTTGACTGTCAGCAAGGAGGAGATGATTTTTCTGATCCGCACAGACTTTGGCCTCCTGGTGAGGAAGTCAAGGATCCAGTTGCAGAGGGAGATGCAGAAGGCCCAAGTATTGGAACTTTTTGATTAGAACTGAGGGTGTGATTGTGTTGACACTGAGCTGCAATCAATAATCAGCAGCCTGATGTAGGTATCGCTGTTGTCCAGGTGATCCCGGACCACACAGAGAGCCAATGGGACTGTAGATCTACTGTGGCAATAGGCAAATTGCAGTGGGTCCAGATCCTTGTTGATTCAGGTCACAACCAACCTCTCAAATCGCCGTAGATATGAGTGCAACTGGGGAGAGTCATTGAGACAGCTCACCCGGCTCTTCTTGGACACCGCTATGCCTGCTGCCCTTCTGAAGCAGGTGGGAACCTCCGACTGCAGCCGTGACAGATTGAGGTTGGTTGCCATGAGCTTTTAGACCCTTCCAGGGCCTGAGGTCTTGCGAAGGGTCGTCCTTCTGGAAGATATTCAGACATTGGACCCCAGTACCGATATCACTGTAGTTTTATTCTCCCTTCCAAAGTGAACATAGAAGGTGTTCCTGGTCTGCGAGAGAAGCAACACAACCACTCGTGATGTTGGGTTTCGCTTTGTGGGAAGTAACGGCCTGCAAACCCACCAGCGCCAACGGGCATCTGATTCCATCGTTAACCTCTATTGGAATTGTTATTTAACATACGGGGAGAGAGAGAAAGGGGGCGATTGGACAGCAAGAGGGAGGAGTGAGTGAGAGGGGGGACGGGAGGGGTGGAGAGAGAGGGATGGAGAGAGGGGTGGTGGTGGAGAGAGAGGGGTGGAGAGAGAGAGGGATGGAGAGAGGGGTGGAGATAGGTGGAGGAGGTATAGAGAAGGGTGGAGGGGGATGGAGAGAGGGGAGAGGGGGGTTGGGTGAAAGGGTGGAGAGAGTGAGGCGTAAAGAGAGTGAAATGGAGAGAGGGTAGAGAGAGCGGAAGGGGACAGAATGGTGGAGAGAGTGAGAGGTGAGAGAGGGGAGATAGCAGGGGATGGAAAGAGAAAGGTGGGGTGAGGGGAGAGTAGGCTGGAGAGAGAGGGGTGGACAGAGAGAGTGGGGAGAGGGGTAGAGTGAGGGAGGGGGGAGAGGTGTAGGGTGAGGGAGAGGGGGAGAGATGGTCAGGGGTCAGAATCTGTTGTTTACTCTCTGTTGCTCGTCTCCCCCTCATTGCCTCCATCACCCTCCTTGCCCCTCACTCCTCTCCCACTTCCCCATCGCACCGTCCTTTCCCTTCCCAAACCTGCCCAGGTCTGAGCCTGGTGGTGGGCTTGGTCCTCTACATCTCCAGCATCAACGATGAGGTGATGAACCGCCCGAGGGAGCCGGAGCTCCACTTCCGCTACCGGTACGGATGGTCATTTGCTTTCGCCGCCTCGTCCTTCCTCCTCAAAGAGGTGCGTCCCTCTCGGGGATGGGAGGGGAGGGGAGAAGGGAGAATGGGATAGGAGGGGAGGGATTATGAGGAGAGGGAGGGGGTGAGGGAAAGAGAAGAGGGAGCGGGGAGAGGAGTGGATGGGGAAAGGAGGGGGATGGAGGGGAGGGGGAGGCATGGGGAGGTGAGCAGGATGGAAAGGGAGAAAGGAGAGGGAAGAAGGGAAGAGTAGAAGATGAAAAGGAGAGGGCGGGTAGAGGAGACGGAGTGTAGGGAGGGAGGAGAGGGGAGAACGAGAGGTAGGGAGAGAGGAAAGAAGGGAGTGGATGTGGAGGAGAAAGAGAGGGAGGGGAGAGTGAAAGGGTGAAGGAGGGGGAGAGGGTCAACACTGAACCATCCCCTCATCCCTCACCCTCACCCTCACCCTGCCACGACACAGAGCTGCCTCACCGTCACTCCCACAATTCCCACTTCATCCGCCCCTCACCCCGTACTGGGCTCGCTCATACACACCCCTCCCTCACTGACACCACAATCTGCTCTTTTGTAGTATGCCAGCGTGCAGAGCTCTCTCACTGCTCCCACAGTCTGCCCCCTCATTGACAGAGGTGTGCTCCCTCACAGGGTGCTGGCATGCTCCCTCACTGTCTCCACATTGTGCTCCATCACTGATGGTGGTGTGCTCCCTCATTGTTTCCACAATGTGCTCCCTCACTGATGGTGGTATGCTCCCTCACTGGTCCCACAAAGTGCTCCCTCACTGATGTTGGTATGCTCCCTCATTGGTCCCACAATGTGCTCCCTCACTGATGGTGGTATGCTCCCTCATTGGTCCCACAATGTGCTCCCTCACTGATGGTGATGTGTTCTCTCATTGTTCCCACAATGTTCTCCCTCATTGTTCACACAATGTGCTCCCTCACTGATGGTAATCTGCTCCTTCATTGTTCACACAATGTGCTCCCTCACTGATGGTGATCTGCTCCTTCATTAGTCCCACAATGTGCTCCCTCACTGATGGTGATCTGCTCCTTCATTAGACCCACAATGTGCTCCCTCACTGATGGTGATCTGCTCCTTCATTAGTCCCACAATGTGCTCCCACACTGATGGTGGTATTCTCCCTCACGCAGGGCGCTGGAGTGCTTTCGGTCTATCTGTTTATGAAGCGCTACGCAGAGGAAGAGATGTACCGGCCACATCCAGCCCTCTATCGCCCGCGGCTGAGTGACTCGTCTGACCATTCAGCCCAGTTTCTGCACCCCCAGCCCTGGCAACGGGCACGCAGTGCATCTGAGATTTCCAGCGACATTTCCATCCAGATGAATGAGAGCTTCCCGCCTGCTGTCACCTGTGATCGTGGGAGGTACTCGACCTCACCCTGCTGAGCAGAAAGAAAACTGGATGCACTTGCACAGAGTGAAGTTCACTCCAGACCGTCCCATCACACACTCCCAGGGTCAGACAGAGTGAAGCACCCTCCACGCCGTCCCATCACACACTCCCGGGGTCAGACAGAGTGAAGCACCCTCCACGCCGTCCCATCACACACTCCCGGGGTCAGACAGAGTGAATCTCCCTCCACACCGTCCCATCACACACTCCCGGGGTCAGACACAGAGTGAATCTCCCTCCACACTGTCCCATCACACACTCCCGGGGTCAGACACAGAGTGAAGCTCCCTCCACACTGTCCCATCACACACTCCCGGGGTCAGACACAGAGTGAATCTCCCTCCACACGGTCCCATCACACACTTCAGGGTCAGACAGAGTGAAGCTCCCTCCACATTATCCCACCAATCACTCCTGGGGTCAGATACAAATTGAAGCTCCCTCCACACTGTCCCATCACTCACTCACTCACGGGGTCAGACAGAGTGAAGCTCCCTCCACATTATCCCAGCACTTGCTCCCGGGGTCAGACACAGTGAATCTCTCTCCACACTGTCCCATCGCTCACTCATGGGGTCAGACACAGAGTGAATCTCCCTCCACACCATCCCATCACACTCCCAGGGTCAGACACAGAGTGAAGCTCCCTCCACACCGTCCCATCACACACTCCCGGGGTCAGACTTTCTCCTCCTCACTCCCTCTGTTCTTTTTCTGTGTTTCTCTTTCTATCCGTCCAGGTGTCTTAGCTTCTCCTACGTTCGACAGCCATCTCTTGCTCCATCTCTGTTCCTCTCTCTCTGTCTCTCTCCTCCTCTTTCTCTCTTTCTCCCCCGTCCATCACCCTACCCATCCCACTCCCCCTTTCTCCCTCCTGCTCCCCTCCCCCTCCCTCTTCTTTCTCTTTCTGCTTCCCTCCCACCTCTCTTCATAATTTCCCCCTCCCTCCCTGCATTCTGCCCTTCTCTCTGTTTCTCTGGTGTGTGTCCATGACCCCATCATGTCCTCACCCTCCGCACATTTGCCAGGACTTGGTGTGTCCGAGAGGGAGACCACCCACGGGGCCCAGGTGTGAGCAAGAGCCCCCCCTCTGGTCTGGCCAGAGACCCTGGCTGTGTGAGGGTGGGGGGTGGAAGGAGAGGGAGGTGTGTGATGTGGACGGAGGGAGTGTGGGGACTGAGATCCTCACCCTGTCGCAAAGTCTGGCCGTTCTGAGGACCCAGAGGAGGGTCGGGGGTGGGGGGTGGGGGTTGGGGCAAAAAGAAACCACGATGTGGGGTGAGAAAAAAATCATTGCACGTCCTTTTATACGATCCGTGAACATTGTCAACTGTTGCGTGTTTTGTGTACCTGCGCGTCGCTATCCATCGTTCGCAACCGATCTCCCCCCGGAGGGGCGCAGGCTGGGGGGGTGGGGGTTGGGGGCTGTGGGGCAAGAGATGGGCCTGTGGGGTAGGGGCTGGAACTACTGGCAGAGGTGTGCAGGCAAAGGGTGGAAGCCATTTCTCAACAGGAGAGTCGCCGACAGAGTGTTGGAGCGTGAATGTAGACAAATAAAAAACACCCCACACACTGGTTTGAAGTTGGTTACGTATCACTGTGGGCACAGGGGCGTGGGGGTGGCAGAGGGGTGACAATGGGACAGAGAGCACACCCCGGGTAAGACGCTGACGAAGCCGACTTCAGATTGTCACACACTCCCGGGTCAGCCACAGCGTGAATATCCCTCCACATCGTCACACACTCCTGAGTAAGACACAGCATGTAACTCCCTCCGCATAGTCATACACTCCCGGGTCAGACACAGCGTGAAACTCCCTCCACATCGTCACACACTTCCGGGTCAGACACAGCGTGAAACTCCCTCCGCATAGTCACACACTCCCGGGTCAGACACAGCGTGAAACTCCGTCCACATTGTCACACACTCCCGGGTCAGACACAGCGTGAAACTCCCTCCGCATCATCACAAACTCCCGGGTCAGACACAGCTTGAAACGCCCTCCATATCGTCACACACACCCGGGTCAGACACAGCGTGAAACTCCCTCCACGTCGAGACACACTCCCGGGTCAGAATCAACGTGAAACTCCCTCCACGTCGTCACACACTCCGGGGTCAGATTCAGCGTGAAACTCCCTCCTCTTCACACACTCCCGGTTCAGACACACTGTGAAACTGCCTCTGCATCGTCACACACTCCAGGGTCAGACAAAGCGTGAATTGCTTCCACATCGTAACACACTCCTGAGACAGACACAGCGTGAAACTTCCACACGTCGTCACACACTCCTGAGTAAGAAACAGCGTGAAACTCACTCCACGTCATCACACACACCTGAGTCAGGCACGGCATGAAACTCCCTCCACGTCGTTACACACTCCCGGGGTCAGACACAGCGTTGAAATCACTCTGCATCGTCACACACTCCCGGGACAGACACAGAGTCAAACTCCCTCCACATCGTCACACACTCCTGAGTAAGAAACAGTGTGAATCTCCCTCCACATCGTTACACTCCCCGCGTCAGACACGGCGTGAAACTCCCTCCACGTCATCACACATTCCGGGGTCAGACACAGCGTGAAACTCCCTCCACGTCACACACTCCCGGTTCAGACACAGTGTGAAACTCCCTCCACATCGTCACACACTCCTTGGTCAGACACAGCGTGAAACTCCCTCTGCATCGTCACACATTCCCGCGTCAGACACAGCGTGAATCACCCTCCACGTCATCACACACTTCCGGGTCAGACACAGACTGAAACTCGGTCCGCATCGTCACACACTCCAGGGGTCAGACACAGGGTGAAGCTCCCTCCACACTGTCCCATCACTCTCTCTTGGAGTCAGATACAGAGTTAAACTCCCTCCACACTGTCCCATCACACACTCCCGGGGTCAGACACAGCGTTAAACTCCCTCCACGACACACACTCCCGGGTCAGACACAGCGGGAAACTCCCTCCACGTCGTCACACACTCCGAGGTCAGACACAGCGTCAAACTCCCTCCTCGTCACACACTCCCTGGTCAGGCAAAGCGTGAAACTCCCTCCACATCGTCACACACCCCACGTCAGACACAGCGTGAGCTCGCTCCACATCGTCACACACACACGGGGCAGACGTAGAGTGAAACTCCCTCCGCATCGTCACACACTCCGGGGTCAGATTCAGCGTGAAACTCCCTCCTCTTCACACACTCCCGGTTCAGACACAGTGTGAAACTCCCTCCACATTGTCACACGCTCCCGAGTCAGACACAGCGTGAAACTCCCTCTGCAACGTCACACACTCCAGGGTCAGACACAGCGTGGAACTTCTTCCACATCGTCACACACTCCTGAGTCAGACATAGCGTGAAACTCCCTCCACATCGTTACACACCCGGGGTCAGCCACCGCGTGAAACTCCCTCCACGTTTCTAAACACACTCCCGGGTTAGACTTAGCGTGAAACTCGCTCCGCATCGTCACACACACACGGGTCAGACGCAAAGTGAAACTCCCTTCGCATCAATCATACAATCCCGGGTCAGACACAGCGTGAAACTCCCTTCACGTCGTCACACACTCCGGGGTCAGACACAGCGTGAAACTCCCTCCGCATAGTCACACACTCCCGGGTCAGACACAGCGTGAAACTCCGTCCACATTGTCACACACTCCCGGGTCAGACACAGCGTGAAACTCCCTCCGCATCATCACAAACTCCCGGGTCAGACACAGCTTGAAACGCCCTCCACATCATCACAAACTCCCGGGTCAGACACAGCTTGAAACGCCCTCCATATCGTCACACACACCCGGGTCAGACACAGCGTGAAACTCCCTCCACGTCGAGACACACTCCCGGGTCAGAATCAACGTGAAACTCCCTCCACATCGTCACACACCCGAGGTCAGACACAGCGTGAAACTCCCTCCACGTCATCACACACTCCCGGGTCTGGCACAGCGTGAATCTCCCTCCACCTCGTCACACACTCCCGGATCTGGCAGAGCGTGAAACACCCTCTACATCTACACACAGTCCTCAGTCAGACACACCGTGAAACTCCCTCCACGTCGTCACACACACCTGAGTCAGGCACGGCATGAAACTCCCTCCACGTCGTTACACACTCCCGGGGTCAGACACAGCGTTGAAATCACTCTGCATCGTCACACACTCCCGGGACAGACACAGAGTCAAACTCCCTCCACATCGTCACACACTCCTGAGTAAGAAACAGTGTGAATCTCCCTCCACATCGTTACACTCCCCGCGTCAGACACGGCGTGAAACTCCCTCCACGTCATCACACATTCCGGGGTCAGACACAGCGTGAAACTCCCTCCACGTCACACACTCCCGGTTCAGACACAGTGTGAAACTCCCTCCACATCGTCACACACTCCTTGGTCAGACACAGCGTGAAACTCCCTCTGCATCGTCACACATTCCCGCGTCAGACACAGCGTGAATCACCCTCCACGTCATCACACACTTCCGGGTCAGACACAGACTGAAACTCGGTCCGCATCGTCACACACTCCAGGGGTCAGACACAGGGTGAAGCTCCCTCCACACTGTCCCATCACTCTCTCTTGGAGTCAGATACAGAGTTAAACTCCCTCCACACTGTCCCATCACACACTCCCGGGGTCAGACACAGCGTTAAACTCCCTCCACGACACACACTCCCGGGTCAGACACAGCGGGAAACTTCCTCCACGTCGTCACACACTCCGAGGTCAGACACAGCGTCAAACTCCCTCCTCGTCACATATTCCCGGTTCAGACACAGTGTCAAACTCCCTTCCCATCGTCACACACTCCCGCGTCAGAAACAGCGTGAAATTGCCTCCACGTCGTCACACACTCCCTGGTCAGGCAAAGCGTGAAACTCCCTCCACATCGTCACACACCCCACGTCAGGCAAAGCGTGAAGCTCGCTCCACATCGTCACACACACACGGGGCAGACGTAGAGTGAAACTCCCTCCGCATCGTCACACACTCCGGGGTCAGATTCAGCGTGAAACTCCCTCCTCTTCACACACTCCCGGTTCAGACACAGTGTGAAACTCCCTCCACATTGTCACACGCTCCCCAGTCAGACACAGCGTGAAACTCCCTCTGCAACGTCACACACTCCAGGGTCAGACACAGCGTGGAACTTCTTCCACATCGTCACACACTCCTGAGTCAGACATAGCGTGAAACTCCCTCCACATCGTTACACACCCGGGGTCAGCCACCGCGTGAAACTCCCTCCACGTTTCTAAACACACTCCCGGGTCAGACTTAGCGTGAAACTCGCTCCGCATCGTCACACACACACGGGTCAGACGCAAAGTGAAACTCCCTTCGCATCGTATACACTCCCGGGTCAGAAACAGCGTGAAACTCCCTCCACGTCGTCACACACTCCGGGGTCAGATTCAGCGTGAAACTCCCTCCTCTTCACACACTCCCGGTTCAGACACAGTGTGAAACTCCCTCCACATTGTCACACACTCCCGAGTCAGACACAGCGTGAAACTCCCTCTGCAACGTCACACACTCCAGGGTCAGACACAGCGTGGAACTTCTTCCACATCGTCACACACTCCTGAGTCAGACATAGCGTGAAACTCCCTCCACATCGTTACACACCCGGGGTCAGCCACCGCGGGAAACTCCCTCCACGTTTCTAAACACACTCCCGGGTCAGACTTAGCGTGAAACTCGCTCCGCATCGTCACACACACACGGGTCAGACGCAAAGTGAAACTCCCTTCGCATCGTATACACTCCCGGGTCAGACACAGCGTGAAACTCCCTCCACGTCGTCACACACTCCGGGGTCAGATTCAGCGTGAAACTCCCTCCTCTTCACACACTCCCGGTTCAGACACAGTGTGAAACTCCCTCCACATTGTCACACGCTCCCGAGTCAGACACAGCGTGAAACTCCCTCTGCAACGTCACACACTCCAGGGTCAGACACAGCGTGGAACTTCTACCACATCGTCACACACTCCTGAGTCAGACATAGCGTGAAACTCCCTCCACATCGTTACACACCCGGGGTCAGCCACCGCGTGAAACTCCCTCCACGTTTCTAAACACACTCCCGGGTCAGACTTAGCGTGAGACTCGCTCCGCATCGTCACACACACACGGGTCAGACGCAAAGTGAAACTCCCTTCGCATCGTATACACTCCCGGGTCAGACACAGCGTGAAACTCCCTCCACGTCGTCACACACTCCGGGGTCAGATTCAGCGTGAAACTCCCTCCTCTTCACACACTCTCGGTTCAGACACAGTGTGAAACTCCCTCTGCATCGTCACACGCTTCCGAGTCAGACACAGCGTGAAACTCCCTCTGCAACGTCACACACTCCAGGGTCAGACACAGCGTGGAACTTCTTCCACATCGTCACACACTCCTGAGTCAGACATAGCGTGAAACTCCCTCCACATCGTTACACACCCGGGGTCAGCCACCGCGTGAAACTCCCTCCACGTTTCTAAACACACTCCTGGGTCAGACTTAGCGTGAAACTCGCTCCGCATGTCACACACACACGGGTCAGACGCAAAGTGAAACTCCCTTCGCATCGTCATACACTCGCGGGTCAGACACAGCGTGAAACTCCCTCCACGTCGTCACACACTCCGGGGTCAGATTCAGCGTGAAACTCCCTCCTCTTCACACACTCCCGGTTCAGACACACTATGAAACTCCCTCTGCATCGTCACACACTCCAGGGTCAGACAAAGCGTGAATTGCTTCCACATCGTAACACACTCCTGAGACAGACACAGCGTGAAACTTCCACACGTCGTCACACACTCCTGAGTAAGAAACAGCGTGAAACTCACTCCACATCGTTACACACCCGGGGTCAGCCACAGCGTGAAACTCCCTCCACGTTTCTACACACACTCCCGGGTCAGACACCGCGTGATCTCCCTCCACATCGTCACACACTCCTGAGTCAGACACAGCGTGAAACTCCCTCCACGTCGTCACACACTCCGGGGTCAGATTCAGCGTGAAACTCCCTCCTCTTCACACACTCCCGGTTCAGACACAGTGTGAAACTCCCTCCACATTGTCACACGCTCCCGAGTCAGACACAGCGTGAAACTCCCTCTGCAACGTCACACACTCCAGGGTCAGACACAGCGTGGAACTTCTTCCACATCGTCACACACTCCTGAGTCAGACATAGCGTGAAACTCCCTCCACATCGTTACACACCCGGGGTCAGCCACCGCGTGAAACTCCCTCCACGTTTCTAAACACACTCCTGGGTCAGACTTAGCGTGAAACTCGCTCCGCATCGTCACACACACACGGGTCAGACGCAAAGTGAAACTCCCTTCGCATCGTCATACACTCGCGGGTCAGACACAGCGTGAAACTCACTCCACGTCGTCACACACTCCGGGGTCAGATTCAGCGTGAAACTCCCTCCTCTTCACACACTCCCGGTTCAGACACACTGTGAAACTCCCTCTGCATCGTCACACACTCCAGGGTCAGACAAAGCGTGAATTGCTTCCACATCGTAACACACTCCTGAGACAGACACAGCGTGAAACTTCCACACGTCGTCACACACTCCTGAGTAAGAAACAGCGTGAAACTCACTCCACATCGTTACACACCCGGGGTCAGCCACAGCGTGAAACTCCCTCCACGTTTCTACACACACTCCTGGGTCAGACACCGCGTGATCTCCCTCCACATCGTCACACACTCCTGAGTCAGACACCGCGTGAAACACCCTCCACATTGTTACACACCCCGGGTCAAACCCAGCGTGAAACTCCCTCCTCGTCACACACTCCCGGTTCAGACACAGCGTAAAACTCCCTCCACATCGTCGCACACTCCTGAGCAGGAAACAGCTTGAAACTCCCTCCACATTGTTACACACCCCGGGTCAGACATGCGTGAATCTCCCTCCACATCGTCACACACTCCCAGGTCTGGCACAGCGTGAAACACCCTCCACAGCTTCACACAGTCCTGAGTCAGACACGGCGTAAAACTCCCTCCAGATCGTCACACACTCCGGGGTCAGAGTCAATGTGAAACACCCTCGACATCGTCACACACTGCTGAGTCAGACACGGCGTGAAGCTCCCTGCACGTCGTCACACACTCCGGGGTCAGACACAGCGTGAAACTCCCTCCACATCGTCACACACCGCAGGTCAGACACTGCGTGAAACTCCCTCTGAATCGTCACACAGTCTGGAGTCACACACAGCGTGAAACTCCCTCCTCTTCACACACTCCCGGCTCAGACACAGAGTGAAACTCCCTCCACATCGTCATACACTCCCGGGTCAGACACAGCGTGAAAATTCCTCTGCATCGTCGCACACTCCCGGGTCAGATACAGTGTGAAACTCCCCCCTTGTCACACACACCCGGGTCAGACACAGCGTGAAACTCCCTCCAGATCGTCACACACTCCGGGGTCAGACTCAGTGTGAAACTCCCTTCAGATAGTCACATACTCCGGGGTCAGACACTGCGTGAAACTCCCTCCACGTTTCTAAACACGCTCCCGAGTCAGACACAGCGTGAAACTCCCTCTGCAACGTCACACACTCCAGGGTCAGACACAGCGTGGAACTTCTTCCACATCGTCACACACTCCTGAGTCAGACATAGCGTGAAACTCCCTCCACATCGTTACACACCCGGGGTCAGCCACCGCGTGAAACTCCCTCCACGTTTCTAAACACACTCCCGGGTCAGACTTAGCGTGAAACTCGCTCCGCATCGTCACACACACACGGGTCAGACGCAAAGTGAAACTCCCTTCGCATCGTCATACACTCCCGGGTCAGACACAGCGTGAAACTCCCTCCACGTCGTCACACACTGCGGGGTCAGATTCAGCGTGAAACTCCCTCCTCTTCACACACTCCCGGTTCAGACACAGTGTGAAACTCCCTCCACATTGTCACACGCTCCCGAGTCAGACACAGTGTGAAACTCCCTCTGCAACGTCACACACTCCAGGGTCAGACACAGCGTGGAACTTCTTCCACATCGTCACACACTCCTGAGTCAGACATAGCGTGAAACTCCCTCCACATCGTTACACACCCGTGGTCAGCCACCGCGTGAAACTCCCTCCACGTTTCTAAACACACACCCGGGTCAGACTTAGCGTGAAACTCGCTCCGCATCGTGACACACACACGGGTCAGACGCAAAGTGAAACTCCCTTCGCATCGTCATACACTCCCGGGTCAGACACAGCATGAAACTCCCTCCACGTCGTCACACACTCCGGGGTCAGATTCAGCGTGAAACTCCCTCCTCTTCACACACTCCCGGTTCAGACACAGTGTGAAACTCCCTCTGCATCGTCACACACTCCAGGGTCAGACAAAGCGTGAATTGCTTCCACATCGTAACACACTCCTGAGACAGACACAGTGTGAAACTTCCACACGTCGTCACACACTCCTGAGTAAGAAACAGCGTGAAACTCACTCCACATCGTTACACACCCGGGGTCAGCTACAGCGTGAAACTCCTTCCACGTTTCTATACACACTCCTGGGTCAGACACCGCGTGATCTCCCTCCACATCGTCACACACTCCTGAGTCAGACACAGCGTGAAACACCCTCCACATTGTTACACACCCCGGGTCAGACATGCGTGAATCTCCCTCCACATCGTCACACACTCCCAGGTCTTGCACAGCGTGAAACACCCTCCACAGCTTCACACAGTCCTGAGTCAGACACGGCGTAAAACTCCCTCCAGATCGTCACACACTCCGGGGTCAGAGTCAATGTGAAACACCCTCTACATCGTCACACACTGCTGAGTCAGACACGGCGTGAAGCTCCCTGCACGTCGTCACACACTCCGGGGTCAGACACAGCGTGAAACTCCCTCCACATCGTCACACACCGCGGGTCAGACACTGCGTGAAACTCCCTCTGAATCGTCACACACTCCGGAGTCACACACAGCGTGAAACTCCCTCCTCTTCACACACTCCCGACTCAGACACAGAGTGAAACTCCCTCCACATCGTCATACACTCCCGGGTCAGACACAGCGTGAAAATCCCTCTGCATCGTCGCACATCCCGGGTCAGATACAGTGTGAAACTCCCCCCTTGTCACACACACCCGGGTCAGACACAGCGTGAAACTCCCTCCAGATCGTCACACACTCCGGGGTCAGACTCAGTGTGAAACTCCCTCCAGATAGTCACACACTCCGTGGTCAGACACAGCGTGAAACTCCCTCCACGTCATCACACACTCCTGGGTCAGACACAGGCTGAAACTCCTTCCACACCGTCCCATCGCACACTCCCGGGGTCAGACACAGGGTGAAGCTCCCTCCACACTTTCGCATCACTCACTCACAGAGTCAGACACAGACTGAAACTCCCTCCATACTGCCCCATCACACTCTCCCGGGGTCAGACACAGAGTGATTCTCTCTCCACACCGTCCCATCACACACTCCCGGGGTCAGACACAGCGTGAAACTCCCTCCACGTCGTCACACACCCCGGGTCAGACAACGCGTCAAACTCCCTCCACGTCGACACACACTCCCGGGTCAGACACAGCGTGAAACTCCATCCACATCGTCACACACTCCCGGGTCAGACACGGCGTGACACTCCCTCCACGTCGTCACACACTCCCGGCTCAGACACAGCGTGAAACTCCCTCCACATCGTCACACACTCCTGAGTAAGAAACAGCGTGAATCTCACTCCACAACGTCACACTCCCCGGGTCAGATACGGTGTGAAACTCCCTCCAGGTCGTCACACACTCCCGGGTCAGACACAGCGTGAAACTCACTCCAGATTGTCACATACTCCAGGGTCAGACACAGAGTGAAACTCCCTCCGCATTGTCACACACTCCCGGGTCAGACACAGCGTGAAACTCCCTGCACATCGTCACACACCCCAGGTCAGACACAGCGTGAAACTGCCTCCACGTCGTCACACACTCCAGGGGTCAGACACAGGGTGAAATTCCCTCCACACTGTCCCATCACTCACTCTCGGAGTCAGATACAGAGTGAAACTCCCTCCACACTGTCCCATCGCACACTCCCGGGGTCAGACACAGCGTGAAACTCCCTGCACATCGTCATACACTCCTGGGTGAGAAACAGCGTGAAACTCCCTCCAGATCGTCACACACTCCCGGGTCAGACACAGCGTGAAACTCCCTCCACGTCGTCACACACTCCCGGGTCAGACACTGCGTGAAACTCCCGCTGAATCGTCACACACTCCGGAGTAAGAAACAGCATAAATCTCACTCCACATCGTCAGACTCCCCGGTTCAGACACGGCGTGACACTCCCTCCACGTCGTCACACCGTCCCAGGTCAGACACAGCGTGAAACTCCTTCCACATCGTCACACACTCCTGAGTAAGAAACAGCATAAATCTCACTCCACATCGTCAGACTCCCCGGTTCAGACACGGCGTGACACTCCCTCCACGTCGTCACACCGTCCCAGGTCAGACACAGCGTGAAACTCCCTCCACATCGTCACACACTCCTGAGTAAGAAACAGCGTGAATCTCACTCCACATCGTCACACTCCCCGGGTCAGATACGGCGTGAAACTCCCTCCACGTCGTCACACACTCCCGGGTCAGACACAGCGTGAAACTCACTCCAGATTGTCACATACTCCCGGGTCAGACACAGAGTGAAACTCCCTCCGCATTGTCACACACTCCCGGGTCAGACACAGCGTGAAACTCCCTCCACATTGTCACACACCCCAAGTCAGACACAGCGTGAAACTGCCTCCACGTCGTCACGCACTCCAGGGGTCAGACACAGGGTGAAATTCCCTCCACACTGTCCCATCACTCACTCTCGGAGTCAGATACAGAGTGAAACTCCCTCCACACTGTCCCATCGCACACTCCCGGGGTCAGACACAGCGTGAAACTCCCTCCAAGTCGTCACACAGCCCGGGTCAGACAACGCGTGAAACTCCCTCCAAGTCGACACACACTCCCGGGTCAGACACAGCGTGAAACTCCCTCCTCGTCACACATACCGGGGTCAGATACAGCATGAAATTCCCTCTGCATCGTCGCACACTCCTGAATCAGGCACGGCATGAAACTCCCTCCACGTCGTTACACACTCCCGGGGTCAGACACAGCGTTGAAATCACTCCGCATCGTCACACACCCCGCGTCAGACACGGCGTGAAACTCCCTCCACGTCATCACACATTCCGGGGTCAGACACAGCGTGAAACTCCCTCCACGTCACACACTCCCGGTTCGGACACAGTGTGAAACTCCCTCCACATCGTCACACACTCCTTGGTCAGACACAGCGTGAAACTCCCTCTGCATCGTCACACATTCCCGCGTCAGACACAGCGTGAATCACCCTCCACGTCGTCACACACTTCCGGGTCAGACACAGATTGAAACTCGGTCCGCATCGTCACACACTCCAGGGGTCAGACACAGGGTGAAGCTCCCTCCACACTGTCCCATCACTCTCTCTTGGAGTCAGATACAGAGTTAAACTCCTCCACACTGTCCCATCACACACTCCCGGGGTCAGACACAGCGTGAGACTCCCTCCACGACACACACTCCCGGGTCAGACACAGCGTGAAACTCCCTCCACGTCGTCACACACCCCGGGGTCAGATTCAGCGTGAAATTCCCTCCAGATCGTCACACACTCCGAGGTCAGACACAGCGTCAAAACTCCGTCCTCGTCACATATTCCCGGTTCAGACACAGTGTCAAACTCCCTTCACATCGTCACACACTCCCGCGTCAGACACAGCGTGAAATTGCCTCCACGTCGTCACACACTCCCTGGTCAGACAAAGCGTGAAACTCGCTCCGCATCGTCACACGCACCCAGGTGAGACACAGCGTGAAACTCCCTCCACGTTGTCACACAGTCCGGGGTCAGATTCAGCGTGAAACTCCCTCCAGATCGTCACACACTCCGAGGTCAGACACAGCGTCAAACTCCCTCCTCGTCACATATTCCTGGTTCAGACACAATGTCAAACTCCCTTCACATCGTCACACACTCCCGCGTCAGAAACAGCGTGAAATTGCCACCACGTCGTCACACACTCTCTGGTCAGGCAAAGCGTGAAACTCCCTCCACATCGTCACACACCCCACGTCAGACACAGCGTGAAACTCGCTCCACATCGTCACACACACACGGGGCAGACGTAGAGTGAAACTCCCTCCGCATCGTCACACACTCCGGGGTCAGATTCAGCGTGAAACTCCCTCCTCTTCACACACTCCCGGTTCGGACACAGTGTGAAACTCCCTCCACATTGTCACACGCTCCCGAGTCAGACACAGCGTGAAACTCCCTCTGCATCGTCACACACTGCTCAGTCAGACACGGCGTGAAGCTCCCTGCACGTCGTCACACACTCCGGGGTCAGACACAGCGTGAAACTCCCTCCACATCGTCACACACCGCGGGTCAGACACTGCGTGAAACTCCCTCTGAATCGTCACATACTCCGGAGTCACACACAGCGTGAAACTCCCTCCACTCTTCACACACTCCCGGCTCAGACACAGAGTGAAACTCCCTCCACATCGTCATACACTCCCGGGTCAGACACAGCGTGAAAATCCCTCTGCATCGTCGCACACTCCCGGGTCAGATACAGTTTGAAACTCCCCGCTTGTCACACACACCCGGGTCAGACACAGCGTGAAACTCCCTCCAGATCGTCACACACTCCGGGGTCAGACACAGTGTGAAACTCCCTCCAGATAGTCACACACTCCGGGGTCAGACAGAGCGTGAAACTCCCTCCACGTCGTCACACACTCCGGGGTCAGATTCAGCGTGAAACTCCCTCCTCTTCACACACTCCCGGTTCAGACACAGTGTGAAACTCCCTCCACATTGTCACACGCTCCCGAGTCAGACACAGCGTGAAA
The DNA here is from genome assembly GCF_963921235.1 of Mobula hypostoma. Lineage (NCBI taxonomy): Eukaryota > Metazoa > Chordata > Chondrichthyes > Myliobatiformes > Myliobatidae > Mobula > Mobula hypostoma. Next base: position 34,219,283 of record NC_086124.1, read on the forward strand.
CTCCCTCTGCATCGTCACACACTGCTCAGTCAGACACGGCGTGAAGCTCCCTGCACGTCGTCACACACTCCGGGGTCAGACACAGCGTGAAACTCCCTCCACATCGTCACACACCGCGGGTCAGACACTGCGTGAAACTCCCTCTGAATCGTCACATACTCCGGAGTCACACACAGCGTGAAACTCCCTCCTCTTCACACACTCCCGGCTCAGACACAGAGTGAAACTCCCTCCACATCGTCATACACTCCCGGGTCAGACACAGCGTGAAAATCCCTCTGCATCGTCGCACACTCCCGGGTCAGATACAGTTTGAAACTCCCCGCTTGTCACACACACCCGGGTCAGACACAGCGTGAAACTCCCTCCAGATCGTCACACACTCCGGGGTCAGACTCAGTGTGAAACTCCCTCCAGATAGTCACACACTCCGGGGTCAGACACAGCGTGAAACTCCCTCCACGTCGTCACACACTCCGGGGTCAGACACAGCGTGAAACTCCCTCCACGTCGTCACACACTCCCGGTTCAGACACAGTGTGAAACTCCCTCCACATTGTCACACGCTCCCGAGTCAGACACAGCGTGAAACTCCCTCTGCATCGTCACACACTGCTCAGTCAGACATGGCGTGAAGCTCCCTGCACGTCGTCACACACTCCGGGGTCAGACACAGCGTGAAACTCCCTCCACATCGTCACACACCGCGGGTCAGACACTGCGTGAAACTCCCTCTGAATCGTCACATACTCCGGAGTCACACACAGCGTGAAACTCCCTCCTCTTCACACACTCCCGGCTCAGACACAGAGTGAAACTCCCTCCACATCGTCATACACTCCCGGGTCAGACACAGCGTGAAAATCCCTCTGCATCGTCGCACACTCCCGGGTCAGATACAGTTTGAAACTCCCCGCTTGTCACACACACCCGGGTCAGACACAGCGTGAAACTCCCTCCAGATCGTCACACACTCCGGGGTCAGACTCAGTGTGAAACTCCCTCCAGATAGTCACACACTCCGGGGTCAGACAGAGCGTGAAACTCCCTCCACGTTGTCACACACTCCGGGGTCAGATTCAGCGTGAAACTCCCTCCTCTTCACACACTTCCGGGTCAGACACAGTGTGAAACTCCCTCTGCATCGTCACACACTCCAGGGTCAGACAAAGCGTGAATTGCTTCCACATCGTAACACACTCCAGAGACAGACACAGCGTGAAACTCCCTCCACATCGTCACACACCCCTGAGTAAGAAACAGCGTGAAACTCCCTCCACATCGTTACACACCCCGGGTTCAGACACAGAGTGAAACTCCCTCCACGTCGACACACACTCCCGGGTCAGACACCGCGTGATCTCCCTCCACATCGTCACACACTCCTGAGTCAGACACAGCGTGAAACTCCCTCCACATTGTTACACACCCCGGGTCAAACCCAGCGTGAAACTCCCTCCTCGTCACACACTCCCGGTTCAGACACAGCGTAAAACTCCCTCCATATCGTCATACACTCCTGAGCAGGAAACAGCTTGAAACTCCCTCCACATTGTTACACACCCCGGGTCAGACATGCGTAAATCTCCCTCCACATCGTCACACACTCCCAGGTCTGGCACAGCGTGAAACACCCTCCACAGCTTCACACAGTCCTGAGTCAGACACGGCGTAAAACTCCCTCCAGATCGTCACACACTCCGGGGTCAGACTCAGTGTGAAACTCCCTCCAGATAGTCACACACTCCGGGGTCAGACACAGCGTGAAACTCCCTCCACGTCATCACACACTCCTGGGTCAGACACAGGCTGAAACTCCTTCCACACCGTCCCATCGCACACTCCCGGGGTCAGACACAGGGTGAAGCTCCCTCCACACTTTCGCATCACTCACTCACAGAGTCAGACACAGACTGAAACTCCCTCCATACTGCCCCATCACACTCTCCCGGGGTCAGACACAGAGTGATTCTCTCTCCACACCGTCCCATCACACACTCCCGGGGTCAGACACAGTGTGAAACTCCCTCCACATCGTCACACACTCCCGGGTCAGACGCAACGTGAAACTCCCTATGAATCGTCACAAACTCCAGATCAGACACAGCGTGAAACTCGTTCCGCATCGTCACACACTCCCGGGTCAGACACAGTGTGAAACTCCCTCCGCATCGTCACACAATCCCGGGTCAGACACAGAGTGAAACTCCCTCCACATCGTCACACACCCTTGAGTAATAACAGCGTGAATCTTCTTCCACATCGTTACACACCCCGGGTCAGGCACTGCGTAAAAGTCCCTCCAAGTGTCGACACACACTCCCTGGTTAGACACAGCGTCAAACTCCCACCGCATCATCAAACACTCACGGGTCAAACACAGCGTAAAACTCCCTGCAAGTCGACACACACTCCTGGGTCAGACACAGCGTGAAACTCCCTCTGCATCGTCACACACTCCCGGGTCAGACGCAGAATGAAACTCCCTCGGCATCTTCACACACTCCCGGATCAGACACGGAGTGAAACTCCCTCCACGTTGTCGCACACACCAGGGTAAGACACAGCGTGAAACTCCCTCCACGTCGACACACACTCCCGGGTGAGACACAGCGTGAAACTCCCTCCACATCGTAACACACTCCTGAATAAGAAACAGTGTGAAACTCCCTCCACATCGTCACACAACCCGGGTCAGACAACGCGTGAAACTCCCTCCACGTCGACACACACTCCCGGGTGAGACACAGCGTGAAACTGCTTCCACATCGGCACACACTCCTGAGTCAGACACAGCCTGAACTCCCACCACGTTGTCACACACTGCGGGGTCAGACACAGGGTGAAACTCCCTCCACACCGTCCCATCACACAGTCCCGGGTCAGATACAGAGTGAAAGTCCCTCCACAATGTCCCATCACTCACTGACGGAGTCAGGCACAGAGTGAAACTCCCTCCATACTGTCCCATCACACTCACCCGTGGTCAGACACAGAGTGATTCTCTCTCCACACCGTCCCATCACACACTCCCGGGGTCAGACACAGCGTGAAACTCCCTCCACATCGTCACACACCCCGGGTCAGACACCGCGTGAAACTCCCTCCACGTCGACACACACTCCCGGGTCAGACCCAGCGTGAATCTCCCTCCACATCGTCACACACTCCCGGGTCAGACACAGCGTGAAATTCCCTCCTCGTCGTCACACACTCCCGGTTCAGACACAGAGTGAAACTCCCTCCACATCGTCACACACCCCTGAGTAAGAAACAGCGTGAATCTCACTCCACAACGTCACACTCCCCGGGTCAGACACAGTGTGAAACTCCCTCCAGGTCGTCACACACTCCCGGGTCAGACACAGCGTGAAACTCCCTCCAGATTGTCACACACTCCCGGGTCAGACACAGAGTGAAACTCCCTCCGCATTGTCACACACTCCCGGGTCAGACACAGCGTGAAACTCCCTCCACATCGTCACACACTCCCGGGTCAGACACAGCGTGAAACTCCCTCCACGTCGTCACACACTCCCCGGGTCAGACACAGGGTGAAATTCCCTCCACACTGTCCCATCACTCACTCTCGGAGTCAGATACAGAGTGAAACTCCCTCCACACTGTCCCATCGCACACTCCCGGGGTCAGACACAGCGTGAAACTCCCTGCACATCGTCATACACTCCTGGGTGAGAAACAGCGTGAAACTCCCTCCAGATCGTCACACACTCCCGGGTCAGACACAGCGTGAAACTCCCTCCACGTCGTCACACACTCCCGGGTCAGACACAGCGTGAAACTCCCGCTGAATCGTCACACACTCCGGAGTAAGAAACAGCATAAATCTCACTCCACATCGTCAGACTCCCCGGTTCAGACACGGCGTGACACTCCCTCCACGTCGTCACACCGTCCCAGGTCAGACACAGCGTGAAACTCCTTCCACATCGTCACACACTCCTGAGTAAGAAACAGCATAAATCTCACTCCACATCGTCAGACTCCCCGGTTCAGACACGGCGTGAAACTCCCTCCACGTCGTCACACCGTCCCAGGTCAGACACAGCGTGAAACTCCCTCCACATCGTCACACACTCCTGAGTAAGAAACAGCGTGAATCTCCCTCCACATCGTCACACACCCCGGGTCAGTCACAGCGTGAAACTCCCTCCACGTCGTCACACACTCCCGGGTCAGACACAGCGTGAAACTCCCTCCAGATTGTCACACACTCCCGGGTCAGACGCAGAGTGAAACTCCCTCCGCATTGTCATACATTCCAGGGTCAGTCACAGCGTGAAACTCCCTCCACATTGTCACACACTCCAAAGTCAGACACAGCATGAAACTGCCTCCACGTCGTCACACACTCCAGGGGTCAGACACAGGGTGAAATTCCCTCCACACTGTCCCATCACTCACTCTCGGAGTCAGATACAGAGTGAAACTCCCTCCACACTGTCCCATCGCACACTCCCGGGGTCAGACACAGCGTGAAACTCCCTCCAAGTCGTCACACAGCCCGGGTCAGACAACGCGTGAAACTCCCTCCAAGTCGACACACACTCCCGGGTCAGACACAGCGTGAAACTCCCTCCTCGTCACACATACCGGGGTCAGATACAGCATGAAATTCCCTCTGCATCGTCGCACACTCCTGAATCAGGCACGGCATGAAACTCCCTCCACGTCGTTACACACTCCCGGGGTCAGACACAGCGTTGAAATCACTCCGCATCGTCACACACCCCGCGTCAGACACGGCGTGAAACTCCCTCCACGTCATCACACATTCCGGGGTCAGACACAGCGTGAAACTCCCTCCACGTCACACACTCCCGGTTCGGACACAGTGTGAAACTCCCTCCACATCGTCACACACTCCTTGGTCAGACACAGCGTGAAACTCCCTCTGCATCGTCACACATTCCCGCGTCAGACACAGCGTGAATCACCCTCCACGTCGTCACACACTTCCGGGTCAGACACAGATTGAAACTCGGTCCGCATCGTCACACACTCCAGGGGTCAGACACAGGGTGAAGCTCCCTCCACACTGTCCCATCACTCTCTCTTGGAGTCAGACACAGAGTGAAGCTCCCTCCACACCGTCCCATCACACACTCCCGGGGTCAGACACAGCGTGAAACTCCCTCCACGTCGTCACACACTCCCGGGTCAGACACAGCGTGAAACTCCCTCCACGTCGTCACACACTCCGGGGTCAGATTCAGCGTGAAACTCCATCCAGATCGTCACACACTCCGAGGTCAGACACATCGTCAAACTCCCTCCTCGTCACCTATTCCCGGTTCAGACACAGAGTAAAACTCCCTCCACATCGTCACACACTCCCGGGTCAGACACAGCGTGAAATTGCCTCCACGTCGTCACACACTCCCTGGTCAGACAAAGCGTGAAACTCGCTCCGCATCGTCACACGCACCCAGGTGAGACACAGCGTGAAACTCCCTCCACGTAGTCACACAGTCCGGGGTCAGATTCAGCGTGAAACTCCCTCCAGATCGTCACACACTCCGAGGTCAGACACAGCGTCAAACTCCCTCCTCGTCACATATTCCTGGTTCAGACACAATGTCAAACTCCCTTCACATCGTCACACACTCCCGCGTCAGAAACAGCGTGAAATTGCCACCACGTCGTCACACACTCCCTGGTCAGGCAAAGCGTGAAACTCCCTCCACATCGTCACACACCCCATGTCAGACACAGCGTGAAACTCGCTCCACATCGTCACACACACACGGGGCAGACGTAGAGTGAAACTCCCTCCGCATCGTCACACACTCCGGGGTCAGATTCAGCGTGAAACTCCCTCCTCTTCACACACTCCCGGTTCAGACACAGTGTGAAACTCCCTCCACATTGTCACACGCTCCCGAGTCAGACACAGCGTGAAACTCCCTCTGCATCGTCACACACTGCTCAGTCAGACACGGCGTGAAGCTCCCTGCACATCGTCACACACTCCGGGGTCAGACACAGCGTGAAACTCCCTCCACATCGTCACACACCGCGGGTCAGACACTGCGTGAAACTCCCTCTGAATCGTCACATACTCCGGAGTCACACACAGCGTGAAACTCCCTCCACATCGTCACACACTCCCGGCTCAGACACAGAGTGAAACTCCCTCCACATCGTCATACACTCCCGGGTCAGACACAGCGTGAAAATCCCTCTGCATCGTCGCACACTCCCGGGTCAGATACAGTTTGAAACTCCCCGCTTGTCACACACACCCGGGTCAGACACAGCGTGAAACTCCCTCCAGATCGTCACACACTCCGGGGTCAGACTCAGTGTGAAACTCCCTCCAGATAGTCACACACTCCGGGGTCAGACAGAGCGTGAAACTCCCTCCACGTCGTCACACACTCCGGGGTCAGATTCAGCGTGAAACTCCCTCCTCTTCACACACTCCCGGTTCAGACACAGTGTGAAACTCCCTCCACATTGTCACACGCTCCCGAGTCAGACACAGCGTGAAACTCCCTCTGCATCGTCACACACTGCTCAGTCAGACACGGCGTGAAGCTCCCTGCACGTCGTCACACACTCCGGGGTCAGACACAGCGTGAAACTCCCTCCACATCGTCACACACCGCGGGTCAGACACTGCGTGAAACTCCCTCTGAATCGTCACATACTCCGGAGTCACACACAGCGTGAAACTCCCTCCTCTTCACACACTCCCGGCTCAGACACAGAGTGAAACTCCCTCCACATCGTCATACACTCCTGGGTCAGACACAGCGTGAAAATCCCTCTGCATCGTCGCACACTCCCGGGTCAGATACAGTTTGAAACTCCCCGCTTGTCACACACACCCGGGTCAGACACAGCGTGAAACTCCCTCCAGATCGTCACACACTCCGGGGTCAGACTCAGTGTGAAACTCCCTCCAGATAGTCACACACTCCGGGGTCAGACAGAGCGTGAAACTCCCTCCACGTCGTCACACACTCCGGGGTCAGATTCAGCGTGAAACTCCCTCCTCTTCACACACTTCCGGTTCAGACACAGTGTGAAACTCCCTCTGCATCGTCACACACTCCAGGGTCAGACAAAGCGTGAATTGCTTCCACATCGTAACACACTCCTGAGACAGACACAGCGTGAAACTTCCACACGTCGTCACACACTCCTGAGTAAGAAACAGCGTGAAACTCACTCCACATCGTTACACACCCGGGGTCAGCCACAGCGTGAAACTCCCTCCACGTTTCTACACACACTCCCGCGTCAGACACAGCGTGAAATTGCCTCCACGTCGTCACACACTCCCTGGTCAGACAAAGCGTGAAACTCGCTCCGCATCGTCACACGCACCCAGGTGAGACACAGCGTGAAACTCCCTCCACGTTGTCACACAGTCCGGGGTCAGATTCAGCGTGAAACTCCCTCCAGATCGTCACACACTCCGAGGTCAGACACAGCGTCAAACTCCCTCCTCGTCACATATTCCTGGTTCAGACACAATGTCAAACTCCCTTCACATCGTCACACACTCCCGCGTCAGAAACAGCGTGAAATTGCCACCACGTCGTCACACACTCCCTGGTCAGGCAAAGCGTGAAACTCCCTCCACATCGTCACACACCCCACGTCAGACACAGCGTGAAACTCGCTCCACATCGTCACACACACACGGGGCAGACGTAGAGTGAAACTCCCTCCGCATCGTCACACACTCCGGGGTCAGATTCAGCGTGAAACTCCCTCCTCTTCACACACTCCCGGTTCAGACACAGCGTGAAACTCCCTCTGCATCGTCACACACTGCTCAGTCAGACACGGCGTGAAGCTCCCTGCACATCGTCACACACTCCGGGGTCAGACACAGCGTGAAACTCCCTCCACATCGTCACACACCGCGGGTCAGACACTGCGTGAAACTCCCTCTGAATCGTCACATACTCCGGAGTCACACACAGCGTGAAACTCCCTCCTCTTCACACACTCCCGGCTCAGACACAGAGTGAAACTCCCTCCACATCGTCATACACTCCCGGGTCAGACACAGCGTGAAAATCCCTCTGCATCGTCGCACACTCCCGGGTCAGATACAGTTTGAAACTCCCCGCTTGTCACACACACCCGGGTCAGACACAGCGTGAAACTCCCTCCAGATCGTCACACACTCCGGGGTCAGACTCAGTGTGAAACTCCCTCCAGATAGTCACACACTCCGGGGTCAGACAGAGCGTGAAACTCCCTCCACGTCGTCACACACTCCGGGGTCAGATTCAGCGTGAAACTCCCTCCTCTTCACACACTCCCGGTTCAGACACAGTGTGAAACTCCCTCCACATTGTCACACGCTCCCGAGTCAGACACAGCGTGAAACTCCCTCTGCATCGTCACACACTGCTCAGTCAGACACGGCGTGAAGCTCCCTGCACGTCGTCACACACTCCGGGGTGAGACACAGCGTGAAACTCCCTCCACATCGTCACACACCGCGGGTCAGACACTGCGTGAAACTCCCTCTGAATCGTCACATACTCCGGAGTCACACACAGCGTGAAACTCCCTCCTCTTCACACACTCCCGGCTCAGACACAGAGTGAAACTCCCTCCACATCGTCATACACTCCCGGGTCAGACACAGCGTGAAAATCCCTCTGCATCGTCGCACACTCCCGGGTCAGATACAGTTTGAAACTCCCCGCTTGTCACACACACCCGGGTCAGACACAGCGTGAAACTCCCTCCAGATCGTCACACACTCCGGGGTCAGACTCAGTGTGAAACTCCCTCCAGATAGTCACACACTCCGGGGTCAGACAGAGCGTGAAACTCCCTCCACGTCGTCACACACTCCGGGGTCAGATTCAGCGTGAAACTCCCTCCTCTTCACACACTTCCGGTTCAGACACAATGTGAAACTCCCTCTGCATCGTCACACACTCCAGGGTCAGACAAAGCGTGAATTGCTTCCACATCGTAACACACTCCTGAGACAGACACAGCGTGAAACTTCCACACGTCGTCACACACTCCTGAGTAAGAAACAGCGTGAAACTCACTCCACATCGTTACACACCCGGGGTCAGCCACAGCGTGAAACTCCCTCCACGTTTCTACACACACTCCCGGGTCAGACACCGCGTGATCTCCCTCCACATCGTCACACACTCCTGAGTCAGACACAGCGTGAAACTCCCTCCACATTGTTACACACCCCGGGTCAAACGCAGCGTGAAACTCCCTCCTCGTCACACACTCCCGGTTCAGACACAGCGTAAAACTCCCTCCTTATCGTCATACACTCCTGAGCAGGAAACAGCTTGAAACTCCCTCCACGTTGTTACACACCCCGGGTCAGACATGCGTAAATCTGCCTCCACATCGTCACACACTCCCAGGTCTGGCACAGCGTGAAACACCCTCCACAGCTTCACACAGTCCTGAGTCAGACACGGCGTAAAACTCCCTCCAGATCGTCACACACTCCGGGGTCAGAGTCAATGTGAAACACCCTCTACATCGTCACACACTGCTGAGTCAGACACGGTGTGAAGCTCCCTGCACGTCGTCACACACTCCGGGGTCAGACACAGCGTGAAACGCCCTCCACATCGTCACACACCGCGTGTCAGACACTGCATGAAACTCCCTCTGAATCGTCACACACTCCGGAGTCACACACAGCGTGAAACTCCCTCCTCTTCACACATTCCCGGCTCAGACACAGAGTGAAACTCCCTCCACATCGTCACACACCGCGGGTCACACACTGCGTGAAACTCCCTCTGAATCGTCACACACTCCGGAGTCACACACAGCGTGAAACTCCCTCCTCTTCACACACTCCCGGCTCAGACACAGAGTGAAACACCCTCCACATCGTCATACACTCCCGGGTCAGACACAGCGTGAAAATCCCTCTGCATCGTCATACACTCCCGGGTCAGACACAGCGTGAAATTCCCTCCACGTCGTCACACACTCCGGGGTCAGATTCAGCGTGAAACTCCCTCCTCTTCACACACTCCCGGTTCAGACACAGTGTGAAACTCCCTCCACATTGTGACACGCTCCCGAGTCAGACACAGCGTGAAACTCCCTCTGCAACGTCACACACTCCAGGGTCAGACACAGCGTGGAACTTCTTCCACATCGTCACACACTCCTGAGTCAGACATAGCGTGAAACTCCCTCCACATCGTTACACACCCGGGGTCAGCCACCGCGTGAAACTCCCTCCACGTTTCTAAACACACTCCCGGGTCAGACTTAGCGTGAAACTCGCTCCGCATCGTCACACACACACGGGTCAGACGCAAAGTAAAACTCCCTTCGCATCGTCATACACTCCCGGGTCAGACACAGCGTGAAACTCCATCCACGTCGTCAAACACTCCGGGGTCAGATTCAGCGTGAAACTCCCTCCTCTTCACACACTCCCGGTTCAGACACAGTGTGAAACTCCCTCTGCATCGTCACACACTCCAGGGTCAGACAAAGCGTGAATTGCTTCCGCATCGTAACACACTCCTGAGACAGACACAGCGTGAAACTTCCACACGTCGTCACACACTCCTGAGTAAGAAACAGCGTGAAACTCACTCCACATCGTTACACACCCGGGGTCAGCCACAGCGTGAAACTCCCTCCACGTTTCTACACACACTCCTGGGTCAGACACCGCGTGATCTCCCTCCACATCGTCACACACTCCTGAGTCAGACACAGCGTGAAACACCCTCCACATTGTTACACACCCCGGGTCAAACCAAGCGTGAAACTCCCTCCTCGTCACACACTCCCGGTTCAGACACAGCGTAAAACTCCCTCCACATCGTCGCACACTCCTGAGCAGGAAACAGCTTGAAACTCCCTCCAGATTGTTACACACCCCGGGTCAGACAAGCGTGAATCTCCCTCCACATCGTCACACACTCCCAGGTCTGGCACAACGTGAAACACCCTCCACAGCTTCACACAGTCCTGAGTCAGACACGGCGTAAAACTCCCTCCAGATCGTCACACACTCCGGGGTCAGAGTCAATGTGAAACACCCTCTACATCGTCACACACTGCTCAGTCAGACACGGTGTGAAGCTCCCTGCACGTCGTCACACACTCCGGGGTCAGACACAGCGTGAAACTCCCTCCACATCGTCACACACCGGGGGTCAGACACTGCGTGAAACTCCCTCTGAATCGTCACATACTCCGGAGTCACACACAGCGTGAAACTCCCTCCTCTTCACACACTCCCGGCTCAGACACAGAGTGAAACTCCCTCCACATTGTCATACACTCCCGGGTCAGACACAGCGTGAAAATCCCTCTGCATCGTCGCACACTCCCGGGTCAGATACAGTGTGAAACTCCCCCCTTGTCACACACACCCGGGTCAGACACAGCGTGAAACTCCCTCCAGATCGTCACACACTCCGGGGTCAGACTCAGTGTGAAACTCCCTTCAGATAGTCACACACTCCGGGGTCAGACACAGCGTGAAACTCCCTCCACGTTTCTAAACACACTCCCGGGTCAGACTCAGCGTGAAGCTCGCTCCGCATCATCACACACACACGGGTCAGACGCAAAGTGAAACTCCCTTCGCATCGTATACACTCCCGGGTCAGACACAGCGTGAAACTCCCTCCACGTCGTCACACACTCCGGGGTCAGATTCAGCGTGAAACTCCCTCCTCTTCACACACTCCCGGTTCAGACACAGTGTGAAACTCCCTCCACATTGTCACACGCTCCCGAGTCAGACACAGCGTGAAACTCCCTCTGCAACGTCACACACTCCAGGGTCAGACACAGCGTGGAACTTCTTCCACATCGTCACACACTCCTGAGTCACACATAGAGTGAAACTCCCTCCACATTGTTACACACCCGGGGTCAGGCACCGCGTGAAACTCCCTCCACGTTTCTAAACACACTCCCGGGTCAGACTTAGCGTGAAACTCGCTCCGCATCGTCACACACACACGGGTCAGACGCAAAGTGAAACTCCCTTCGCATCATCATACACTCCCGGGTCAGACACAGCGTGAAACTCCCTCCACGTCGTCACACACTCCGGGGTCAGATTCAGCGTGAAACTCCCTTCTCTTCACACACTCCCGGTTCAGACACAGTGTGAAACTCCCTCTGCATCGTCACACACTCCAGGGTCAGACAAAGCGTGAATTGCTTCCGCATCGTAACACACTCCTGAGACAGACACAGCGTGAAACTTCCACACGTCGTCACACACTCCTGAGTAAGAAACAGCGTGAAACTCACTCCACATCGTTACACACCCGGGGTCAGCCACAGCGTGAAACTCCCTCCACGTTTCTACACACACTCCTGGGTCAGAGACCGCGTGATCTCCCTCCACATCGTCACACACTCCTGAGTCAGACACAGCGTGAAACTCCCTCCACATTGTTACACACCCCGGGTCAAACGCAGCGTGAAACTCCCTCCTCGTCACACACTCCCGGTTCAGACACAGCGTAAAACTCCCTCCATATCGTCATACACTCCTGAGCAGGAAACAGCTTGAAACTCCCTCCACATTGTTACACACCCCGGGTCAGACATGCGTAAATCTCCCTCCACATCGTCACACACTCCCAGGTCTGGCACAGCGTGAAACACCCTCCACAGCTTCACACAGTCCTGAGTCAGACATGGCGTAAAACTCCCTCCAGATCGTCACACACTCCGGGGTCAGAGTCAATGTGAAACACCCTCTACATCGTCACACACTGCTGAGTCAGACACGGCGTGAAGCTCCCTGCACGTCGTCACACACTCCGGGGTCAGACACAGCGTGAAACGCCCTCCACATCGTCACACACCGCGTGTCAGACACTGCATGAAACTCCCTCTGAATCGTCACACACTCCGGAGTCACACACAGCGTGAAACTCCCTCCTCTTCACACACTCCCGGCTCAGACACAGAGTGAAACTCCCTCCACATCGTCACACACCGCGGGTCAGACACCGCGTGAAACTCCCACTGAATCGTCACACACTCCGGAGTCACACACAGCGTGAAACTCCCTCCTCTTCACACACTCCCGGCTCAGACACAGAGTGAAACACCCTCCACATCGTCATACACTCCCGGGTCAGACACAGCGTGAAAATCCCTCTGCATCATCATACACTCCCGGGTGAGACACAGCGTGAAATTCCCTCCACGTCGTCACACACTCCGGGGTCAGATTCAGCGTGAAACTCCCTGCTCTTCACACACTCCCGGTTCAGACACAGTGTGAAACTCCCTCGACATTGTGACACGCTCCCGAGTCAGACACAGCGTGAAACTCCCTCTGCAACGTCACACACTCCAGGGTCAGACACAGCGTGGAACTTCTTCCACATCGTCACACACTCCTGAGTCAGACATAGCGTGAAACTCCCTCCACATCGTTACACACCCGGGGTCAGCCACCGCGTGAAACTCCCTCCACGTTTCTAAACACACTCCCGGGTCAGACTTAGCGTGAAACTCGCTCCGCATCGTCACACACACACGGGTCAGACGCAAAGTAAAACTCCCTTCGCATCGTCATACACTCCCGGGTCAGACACAGCGTGAAACTCCATCCACGTCGTCAAACACTCCGGGGTCAGATTCAGCGTGAAACTCCCTCCTCTTCACACACTCCCGGTTCAGACACAGTGTGAAACTCCCTCTGCATCGTCACACACTCCAGGGTCAGACAAAGCGTGAATTGCTTCCGCATCGTAACACACTCCTGAGACAGACACAGCGTGAAACTTCCACACGTCGTCACACACTCCTGAGTAAGAAACAGCGTGAAACTCCCTCCACATCGTTACACACCCCGGGTTCAGACACAGCGTGAAACTCCCTCCACGTTTCTACACACACTCCTGGGTCAGACACCGCGTGATCTCCCTCCACATCGTCACACACTCCTGAGTCAGACACAGCGTGAAACACCCTCCACATTGTTACACACCCCGGGTCAAACCAAGCGTGAAACTCCCTCCTCGTCACACACTCCCGGTTCAGACACAGCGTAAAACTCCCTCCACATCGTCGCACACTCCTGAGCAGGAAACAGCTTGAAACTCCCTCCACATTGTTACACACCCCGGGTCAGACAAGCGTGAATCTCCCTCCACATCGTCACACACTCCCGGGTCTGGCACAGCGTGAAACACCCTCCACAGCTTCACACAGTCCTGAGTCAGACACGGCGTAAAACTCCCTCCAGATCGTCACACACTCCGGGGTCAGAGTCAATGTGAAACACCCTCTACATCGTCACACACTGCTCAGTCAGACACGGCGTGAAGCTCCCTGCACGTCGTCACACACTCCGGGGTCAGACACAGCGTGAAACTCCCTCCACATCGTCACACACCGGGGGTCAGACACTGCGTGAAACTCCCTCTGAATCGTCACATACTCCGGAGTCACACACAGCGTGAAACTCCCTCCTCTTCACACACTCCCGGCTCAGACACAGAGTGAAACTCCCTCCACATTGTCATACACTCCCGGGTCAGACACAGCGTGAAAATCCCTCTGCATCGTCGCACACTCCCGGGTCAGATACAGTGTGAAACTCCCTCCAGATCGTCACACACACCCGGGTCAGACACAGCGTGAAACTCCCTCCAGATCGTCACACACTCCGGGGTCAGACTCAGTGTGAAACTCCCTTCAGATAGTCACACACTCCGGGGTCAGACACAGCGTGAAACTCCCTCCACGTTTCTAAACACACTCCCGGGTCAGACTCAGCGTGAAGCTCGCTCCGCATCGTCACACTCACACGGGTCAGACGCAAAGTGAAACTCCCTTCGCATCGTATACACTCCCGGGTCAGACACAGCGTGAAACTCCCTCCACGTCGTCACACACTCAGGGGTCAGATTCAGCGTGAAACTCCCTCCTCTTCACACACTCCCGGTTCAGACACAGTGTGAAACTCCCTCCACATTGTCACACGCTCCCGAGTCAGACACAGCGTGAAACTCCCTCTGCAACGTCACACACTCCAGGGTCAGACACAGCGTGGAACTTCTTCCACATCGTCACACACTCCTGAGTCAGACATAGAGTGAAACTCCCTCCACATCGTTACACACCCGGGGTCAGCCACCGCGTGAAACTCCCTCCACGTTTCTAAACACACTCCCGGGTCAGACATAGCGTGAAACTCGCTCCGCATCGTCACACACACACGGGTCAGACGCAAAGTGAAACTCCCTTCGCATCGTCATACACTCCCGGGTCAGACACAGCGTGAAACTCCCTCCACGTCGTCACACACTCCAGGGTCAGATTCAGCGTGAAACTCCCTCCTCTTCACACACTCCCGGTTCAGACACAGTGTGAAACTCCCTCTGCATCGTCACACACTCCAGGGTCAGACAAAGCGTGAATTGCTTCCGCATCGTAACACACTCCTGAGACAGACACAGCGTGAAACTTCCACACGTCGTCACACACTCCTGAGTAAGAAACAGCGTGAAACTCACTCCACATCGTTACACACCCGGGGTCAGCCACAGCGTGAAACTCCCTCCACGTTTCTACACACACTCCTGGGTCAGACACCGCGTGATCTCCCTCCACATCGTCACACACTCCTGAGTCAGACACAGCGTGAAACACCCTCCACATTGTTACACACCCCGGGTCAAACCCAGCGTGAAACTCCCTCCTCGTCACACACTCCCGGTTAAGACACAGCGTAAAACTCCCTCCACATCGTCGCACACTCCTGAGCAGGAAACAGCTTGAAACTCCCTCCACATTGTTACACACCCCGGGTCAGACATGCGTGAATCTCCCTCCACATCGTCACACACTCCCAGGTCTGGCACAGCGTGAAACACCCTCCACAGCTTCACACAGTCCTGAGTCAGACACGGCGTAAAACTCCCTCCAGATCTTCACACACTCCGGGGTCAGAGTCAATGTGAAACACCCTCTACATCGTCACACACTGCTGAGTCAGACACGGCGTGAAGCTCCCTGCACGTCGTCACACACTCCGGGGTCAGACACAGCGTGAAACTCCCTCCACATCGTCACACACCGCGGGTCAGACACTGCGTGAAACTCCCTCTGAATCGTCACACACTCCGGAGTCACACACAGCGTGAAACTCCCTCCTCTTCACACACTCCCGGCTCAGACACAGAGTGAAACTCCCTCCACATCGTCATACACTCCCGGGTCAGACACAGCGTGAAAATTCCTCTGCATCGTCGCACACTCCCGGGTCAGATACAGTGTGAAACTCCCTTCAGATAGTCACACACTCCGGGGTCAGACACAGCGTGAAACTCCCTCCACGTTTCTAAACACACTCCCGGGTCAGACTTAGCGTGAAACTCGCTCCGCATCGTCACACACACACGGGTCAGACGCAAAGTGAAACTCCCTTCGCATCGTCATACACTCCCGGGTCAGACACAGCGTGAAACTCCCTCCACGTCGTCACACACTCCGGGGTCAGATTCAGCGTGAAACTCCCTCCTCTTCACACACTCCCGGTTCAGACACAGTGTGAAACTCCCTCTGCATCGTTACACACTCCAGGGTCAGACAAAGCGTGAATTGCTTCCACATCGTAACACACTCCTGAGACAGACACAGCGTGAAACACCCTCCACATTGTTACACACCCCGGGTCAAACCCAGCGTGAAACTCCCTCCTCGTCACACACTCCCGGTTCAGACACAGCGTAAAACTCCCTCCACATCGTCGCACACTCCTGAGCAGGAAACAGCTTGAAACTCCCTCCACATTGTTATACACCCCGGGTCAGACATGCGTGAATCTCCCTCCACATCGTCACACACTCCCAGGTCTGCACAGCGTGAAACACCCTCCACAGCTTCACACAGTCCTGAGTCAGACACGGCGTAAAACTCCCTCCAGATCGTCACACACTCCGGGGTCAGAGTCAATGTGAAACACCCTCGACATCGTCACACACTGCTGAGTCAGACACGGCGTGAAGCTCCCTGCACGTCGTCACACACTCCGGGGTCAGACACAGCGTGAAACTCCCTCCACATCGTCACACACCGCGGGTCAGACACTGCGTGAAACTCCCTCTGAATCGTCACACACTCCGGAGTCACACACAGCGTGAAACTCCCTCCTCTTCACACACTCCCGGCTCAGACACAGAGTGAAACTCCCTCCACATCGTCATACACTCCTGGGTCAGACACAACGTGAAAATCCCTCTGCATCGTCGCACACTCCCAGGTCAGATACAG
The DNA here is from genome assembly GCF_963921235.1 of Mobula hypostoma. Lineage (NCBI taxonomy): Eukaryota > Metazoa > Chordata > Chondrichthyes > Myliobatiformes > Myliobatidae > Mobula > Mobula hypostoma. The sequence continues at coordinate 34,236,554 of NC_086124.1, forward strand.
TGTGAAACTCCCCCCTTGTCACACACACCCGGGTCAGACACAGCGTGAAACTCCCTCCAGATCGTCACACACTCCGGGGTCAGACTCAGTGTGAAACTCCCTCCAGATAGTCACACACTCCGGGGTCAGACACAGCGTGAAACTCCCTCCATGTCGTCACACACTCCTGGGTCAGACACAGGCTGAAACTCCTTCCACACCGTCCCATCGCACACTCCCGGGGTCAGACACAGGGTGAAGCTCCCTCCACACTGTCGCATCACTCACTCACAGAGTCAGACACAGACTGAAACTCCCTCCATACTGCCCCATCACACTCTCCCGGGGTCAGACACAGAGTGACTCTCTCTCCACACCGTCCCATCACACACTCCCGGGTCAGACACAGTGTGAAACTCGTTCCGCATCGTCACACACTCCCGGGTCAGACACAGTGTGAAACTCCCTCCGCATCGTCACACAATCCCGGGTCAGACACAGAGTGAAACTCCCTCCACATCGTCACACACCCTTGAGTAAGAAACTGCGTGAATCTTCTTCCACATCGTTACACACCCCGGGTCAGACGCAGAGTGAAACTCCCTCCGCATCGTCATACATTCCAGGGTCAGTCACAGCGTGAAACTCCCTCCAAGTGTCAACACACACTCCCTGGTCAGACACAGCGTCAAACTCCCACAGCATCATCAAACACTCACGGGTCAAACACAGCGTAAAACTCCCTGCAAGTCGACACACACTCCCGGGTCAGACACAGCGTGAAACTCCCTCTGCATCGTCACACACTCCCGGGTCAGACACTGCGTGAAACTCCCTCTGAATCGTCACACACTCCGGAGTCACACACAGCGTGAAACTCCCTCCTCTTCACACACTCCCGGCTCAGACACAGAGTGAAACTCCCTCCACATCGTCATACACTCCCGGGTCAGACACAGCGTGAAAATCCCTCTGCATCGTCGCACACTCCCGGGTCAGATACAGTCTGAAACTCCCCCCTTGTCACACACACCCGGGTCAGACACAGCGTGAAACTCCCTCCAGATCGTCACACACTCCGGGGTCAGACTCAATGTGAAACTCCCTCCAGATAGTCACACACTCCGGGGTCAGACACAGCGTGAAACTCCCTCCACGTCGTCACACACTCCTGGGTCAGACACAGGCTGAAACTCCTTCCACACCGTCCCATCGCACACTCCCGGGGTCAGACACAGGGTGAAGCTCCCTCCACACTGTCGCATCACTCACTCACAGAGTCAGACACAGACTGAAACTCCCTCCATACTGCCCCATCACACTCTCCCGGGGTCAGACACAGAGTGACTCTCTCTCCACACCGTCCCATCACACACTCCCGGGGTCAGACACAGTGTGAAACTCCCTCTGCATCGTCACACACTCCCGGGTCAGACGCAGAATGAAACTCCCTCGGCATCTTCACACACTCCCGGATCAGACACGGAGTGAAACTCCCTCCACGTTGTCGCACACACCAGGGTAAGACACAGCGTGAAACTCCCTCCACGTCGACACACACTCCCGGGTGAGACACAGCGTGAAACTCCCTCCACATCGTAACACACTCCTGAATAAGAAACAGTGTGAAACTCCCTCCACATCGTCACACAACCCGGGTCAGACAACGCGTGAAACTCCCTCCACGTCGACACACACTCCCGGGTGAGACACAGCGTGAAACTGCTTCCACATCGGCACACACTCCTGAGTCAGACACAGCCTGAACTCCCACCACGTTGTCACACACTGCGGGGTCAGACACAGGGTGAAACTCCCTCCACACCGTCCCATCACACAGTCCCGGGTCAGATACAGAGTGAAAGTCCCTCCACAAAGTCCCATGACACACTGACGGAGTCAGGCACAGAGTGAAACTCCCTCCATACTGCCCCATCACACTCACCCATGGTCAGACACAGAGTGATTCTCTCTCCACACCGTCCCATCACACACTCCCGGGGTCAGACACAGCGTGAAACTCCCTCCACGTCGTCACACACCCCGGGTCAGACAACGCGTCAAACTCCCTCCACGTCGACACACACTCCCGGGTCAGACACAGCGTGAAACTCCATCCACATCGTCACACACTCCCGGGTCAGACACGGCGTGACACTCCCTCCACGTCGTCACACACTCCCGGCTCAGACACAGCGTGAAACTCCCTCCACATCGTCACACACTCCTGAGTAAGAAACAGCGTGAATCTCACTCCACAACGTCACACTCCCCGAGTCAGATACGGCGTGAAACTCCCTCCAGGTCGTCACACACTCCCGGGTCAGACACAGCGTGAAACTCCCTCCACGTTTCTAAACACACTCCCGGGTCAGACACAGCGTGAAACTCCCTCCGCATTGTCACACACTCCCGGGTCAGACACAGCGTGAAACTCCCTCCACATCGTCACACACTCCCGGGTCAGACACAGCGTGAAACTCCCTCCACGTCGTCACACACTCCCGGGTCAGACACAGCGTGAAACTCCCTCCACGTCGTCACACACTCCCGGGTCAGACACAGAGTGAAACTCCCTCCACATCGTCACACACTCCCGGGTCAGACACAGTGTGAAACTCCCTCCTCGTCACACACTCCCGGGTCAGACACAGCGTGAAACTCCCTCCACGTCGTCACACACTCCCGGGTCAGACACAGAGTGAAACTCCCTCCACATCGTCACACACTCCCGGGTCAGACACAGCGTGAAACTCCCTCCACGTCGTCACACACTCCCGGGTCAGACACAGCGTGAAACTCCCTCCACATCGTCACACACTCCCGGGGTCAGACACAGGGTGAAGCTCCCTCCACACTGTCGCATCACTCACTCACGGAGTCAGACACAGACTGAAACTCCCTCCATACTGCCCCATCACACACTCTCGGGGTCAGACACAGAGTGACTCTCTCTCCACACCGTCCCATCACACACTCCCGGTTCAGACACAGCGTGAAACTCCCACCGCATCGTCACACACTCCCGGGTCAGACACAGTGTGAAACTCCCTCCACATCGTCACACACCCCTGAGTCAGACACAGCGTGAAACTCCCTCCACATGGTCACACACCCCTGAGTAAGACACAGCGTGAAACTCCCTCCACATCGTCACACACTCCCGGGTCAGACACAGCGTGAAACTCCCTCCACGTCGTCACACACTCCTGGGTCAGACACAGCGTGAAACTCCCTCCACATCGTCACACACTCCCGGGTCAGACACAGCGTGAAACTCCCTCCACATCGTCACACACTCCCGGGTCAGACACAGCGTGAAACTCCCTCCACGTCGTCACACACTCCCGGGTCAGACGCAGCGTGAAACTCCCTCCACATCGTCACACACCCCTGAGTAAGAAACAGCGTGAAACTCCCTCCACATCGTTACACACCCCCGGGTCAGACACAGAGTGAAACTCCCTCCACATCGTCACACACTCCCGGGTCAGACACAGCGTGAAACTCCCTCCACATTGTCACACACTCCCGGGTCAGACACAGCGTGAAACTCCCTCCACATCGTCACACACTCCGGGGTCAGACACAGAGTGAAACTCCCTCCACATCGTCACACACTCCCGGGTCAGACACAGCGTGAAACTCCCTCCACGTCGTCACACACTCCCGGGTCAGACACAGAGTGAAACTCCCTCCACGTCGTCACACACTCCCGGGTCAGACACAGCGTGAAACTCCCTCTGCATCGTCACACACTCCGGAGTCACACACAGCGTGAAATTTCCTCCTCTTCACACACTCCCGGTTCAGACACAGAGTAAAACTCCCTCCACATCGTCACACACTCCCGGGTCAGACACAGTGTGAAAATCCCTCCTCGTCACACACTCCCGGGTCAGACACAGTGTGAAACTCCCTCCAGATCGTCACACACTCCGGGGTCAGACACAGCGTGAAACTCCCTCCACGTCGTCACACACTCCCGGGTCAGACACAGGCTGAAACTCCTTCCACACCGTCCCATCACACACTCCCGGGGTCAGACACAGGGTGAAGCTCCCTCCACACTGTCGGATCACTCACTCACGGAGTCAGACACAGACTGAAACTCCCTCCATACTGCCCCATCACACACTCCCGGGGTCAGACACAGAGTGACTCTCTCTCCACACCGTCCCATCACACACTCCCGGGGTCAGACACAGAGTGAAACTCCCTCCTCGTCACACACTCCCGGGTCAGACGCAGAATGAAACTCCCTCGGCATCTTCACACACTCCCGGATCAGACACGGAGTGAAACTCCCTCCACGTTGTCGCACACACCAGGGTAAGACACAGCGTGAAACTCCCTCCACGTCGACACACACTCCCGGGTGAGACACAGCGTGAAACTCCCTCCACATCGTAACACACTCCTGAATAAGAAACAGTGTGAAACTCCCTCCACATCGTCACACAACCCGGGTCAGACAACGCGTGAAACTCCCTCCACGTCGACACACACTCCCGGGTCAGACACAGCGTGAAACTGCTTCCACATCGGCACACACTCCTGAGTCAGACACAGCCTGAACTCCCACCACGTTGTCACACACTGCGGGGTCAGACACAGGGTGAAACTCCCTCCACACCGTCCCATCACACAGTCCCGGGTCAGATACAGAGTGAAAGTCCCTCCACAATGTCCCATCACTCACTGACGGAGTCAGGCACAGAGTGAAACTCCCTCCATACTGTCCCATCACACTCACCCGTGGTCAGACACAGAGTGATTCTCTCTCCACACCGTCCCATCACACACTCCCGGGGTCAGACACAGCGTGAAACTCCCTCCACGTCATCACACACCCCGGGTCAGACAACGCGTGAAACTCCCTCCACGTCGACACACACTCCCGGGTCAGACCCAGCGTGAAACTCCCTCCACATCGTCACACACTCCCGGGTCAGACACGGCGTGACACTCCCTCCATGTCGTCACACACTCCCGGCTCAGACACAGCGTGAAACTCCCTCCACATCGTCACACACTCCTGAGTAAGAAACAGCGTGAATCTCACTCCACAACGTCACACTCCCCGGGTCAGATACGGCGTGAAACTCCCTCCAGGTCGTCACACACTCCCGGGTCAGACACAGCGTGAAACTCACTCCAGATTGTCACATACTCCAGGGTCAGACACAGAGTGAAACTCCCTCCGCATTGTCACACACTCCCGGGTCAGACACAGCGTGAAACTCCCTGCACATCGTCACACACCCCAGGTCAGACACAGCGTGAAACTGCCTCCACGTCGTCACACACTCCAGGGGTCAGACACAGGGTGAAATTCCCTCCACACTGTCCCATCACTCACTCTCGGAGTCAGATACAGAGTGAAACTCCCTCCACACTGTCCCATCGCACACTCCCGGGGTCAGACACAGCGTGAAACTCCCTGCACATCATCATACACTCCTGGGTGAGAAACAGCGTGAAACTCCCTCCAGATCGTCACACACTCCCGGGTCAGACACAGCGTGAAACTCCCTCCACGTCGTCACACACTCCCGGGTCAGACCCAGCGTGAATCTCCCTCCACATCGTCACACACTCCGGGGTCACACACAGCGTGAAACTCCCTCCTCTTCACACACTCCCGGTTCAGACACAGAGTGAAACTCCCTCCACATCGTCATACACTCCCGGGTCAGACACAGGGTGAAGCTCCCTCCACACTGTCGCATCACTCACTCACGGAGTCAGACACAGACTGAAACTCCCTCCATACTGCCCCATCACACACTCCCGGGGTCAGACACAGAGTGACTCTCTCTCCACACCGTCCCATCACACACTCCCGGGGTCGGATACAGCGTGACATTCCCTCCACATCGTCACACATTTCCGGGTCAGACACAACGTGAAACTCCCTCTGAATCGTCACAAACTCCGGATCAGACACAGCGTGAAACTCCCTCCACATCGTCACACACTCCCGGGTCAGACACAGCGTGAAACTCCCTCCAGATCGTCACACACTCCCGGGTCAGACACAGCGTGAAACTCGTTCCGCATCGTCACACACTCCCGGGTCAGACACAGAGTGAAACTCCCTCCACATCGTCACACACCCTTGAGTAAGAATCAGCGTGAATCTTCCTCCACATCGTTACACACCCGGGGTCAGGCACTGCGTAAAAGTCCCTCCAAGTGTCGACACACACTCCCTGGTCAGACACAGCGTCAAACTCGCTGTACGTCGTCACATATTCCGGAGTCAGACACACCCTGAAACTCCCTCCAGATCGTCACACACTCCTGGGTGAGAAACAGCATGAAACTCCCTGCAGATCGTCACACACTCCGGGGTCAGACACAGTGTGAAACTCCCTCCGAATCGTCACAAACTCCGGATCAGACACAACGTGAAACTCCCTTCACGTCGTCACACACTCCTGGGTGAGAAACAGCGTGAAACTCCCTCCAGATCGTCACACACTCCCAGGTCAGACACAGCGTGAAACTCGTACCGCATTGTCACACACTCCCGGGTCAGACACAGCGTGAAACTCGTACCGCATCGTCACACACTCCCGGATCAGACACAGCGTGGAACTCGTTCCGCATCTTCACACACTCCTGGGTCAGACACAGAGTGAAACTCCCTCCACATTGTCACACACCCTTGAGTAAGAAACATCGTGAATCTTCCTCCACATCGTTACACACCTCGGGTCAGGCACTGCGTAAAAGTCCCTCCTCGTGTCGACACACACTCCCTGGTCAGACACAGCGTCAAAATCGCTGTACGTCTTCACACACTCCCGAGTCGGACACAGCGTGAAACTCCCTCCACATCGTAACACACTCCTGAATAAGAAACAGTGTGAAACTCCCTCCACATCGTCACACAACCCGGGTCAGACAACGCGTGAAACTCCCTCCACGTCGACACACACTCCAGGGTCAGACACAGCGTGAAGCTCCCTCCTCTTCAAACACTCCCGGTTCAGACACAGTGTGAAACTCCCTCCACATCGTCACACACTCCTCAGTCAGACACAGCCTGATCTCCCACCACGTCGTCACACACTGCGGGGTCAGACACAGGGTGAAACTCCCTCCACACCGTCCCATCACACAGTCCCGGGGGTCAGACACAGAGTGAAAGTCCCTCCACAAAGTCCCATCACTCACTGACAGAGTCAGGCACAGAGTGAAACTCCCTCCATACTGTCCCATCACACACTCCAGGGTCAGACACAGCGTGAAACTCCATCCACATCGTCATCAACTCCCGGGACAGACACAGAGTGAAACTCCCTCCACATCGTCACACACCCTTGAGTAAGAATCAGCGTGAATCTTCCTCCACATCGTTACACACCCCGGGTCAGGCACTGCGTAAAAGTCCCTCCAAGTGTCGACACACACTCCCTGGTCAGACACAGCGTCAAACTCGCTGTACGTCGTCACATATTCCGGAGTCAGACACACCGTGAAACTCCCTCCAGATCGTCACACACTCCTGGGTGAGAAACAGCGTGAAACTCCCTGCAGATCGTCACACACTCCGGGGTCAGACACAGCGTGAAACTCCATCCAGATCGTCACACACTCTGAGGTCAGACACAGCGTCAAGCTCCCTCATCGTCACATATTCCCGGTTCAGACACAGCGTGAAATTCCCTCTGCATCGTCACACATTCCCAGGTGAGACACAGCCTGAAACTGCCTCCACATCGTCACACACTCCTGAGTCAGACACAGCCTGAACTCCCACCTCGTCGTCACACACAGTGGGGTCAGATACAGGGTGAAACTCCCTCCACACACCGTCCCATCACACACTACCGGGGTCAGACACAGGGCGAAATTCCCTCCACACTGTCCCATCACACACTCACGGAGTTAGACACACTGTGAAACACCCTCCACGTCGTCACACACTCCCAAGTTGGACACAGCGTGAAACTCTTCCAGATAGTCACATTCCGGGGTCAGCCACAGCGTGAAGCTCCCTCCACATCGTCACACACTCCCGGGTCAGACACAACGTGAAACTCCCTTCGCATCGTCACACACTTCCGGGTCAGACGCAGAATGAAACTCCCTCGGCATCTTCACACACTCCCAGGTCAGACACAGAGTGAAACTCCCTCCACGTTGTCGCACACACCAGGGTAAGACACAGCGTGAAACTCCCTCCACATCGTCAGACACCCCAGGTCAGACACAGCGTGAAACTCTCTCCACATCGTCACAAAACCCGGGTCAGACAACGCATGAAACTCCCTCCCTGTCGACACACATTCCAGGGTCAGACACAGCGTGAAGCTCGCTCCTCTTCAAACACTCCTGGTTCAGACACAGTGTGAAACTCCCTCCACATCGTCACACACTCCCGGGTGAGACACAGCGTGAAACTGCTTCCACATCAGCACACACTCCTCAGTCAGACACAGCCTGAACTCCCACCACGTCGTCACAGACTGCGGGGTCAGACACAGGGTGAAACTCCCTCCACACCGTCCCATCACACAGTCCCGGGGTCAGACACAGAGTGAAAGTCCCTCCACAAAGTCCCATCACTCACTGACAGAGTCAGGCACAGAGTGAAACTCCCTCCATACTGTCCCATCACACACTCCAGGGTCAGACACAGCGTGAAACTCCATCCACATCGTCATAAACTCCCGGGACAGACACAGCGTCAAACTCCCTCCACGTTGCCACACACACGTGGGTCAGACACAGCGTGAAACTCCCTCCACATCGCCATACACTCCTGAGTAAGAAACAGCGTGAATCTTACTCCACATCGTCACACTCCCTGGGTCAGACACAACGTGAAACACGCTCTGCATCGTCACACAATCCCGTGTCAGACACAGCGTGGAACTCCCTCCACATAGTCACACACTCCAGGGGTCAGACACAGGGTGAAATTCAATCCACAATGTCCCATCACTCACTCTGGGAGTCAGATACAGATTGAAACTCCCTCCACACTGTCCCATCACACACTCCCGGGGTCAGACACAGCGTGAAACTCCCTCCATGTCGTCACACACTCCCGGGTCAGACACAGCGTGAAACTCCCACCAGATCGTCACACACTCCCCAGGTCAGACACAACGTGAAACTCGCTCTGCATCGTCACACACCCCTGGGTCAGACACAGAGAGAAACTCTTTCTGCATTGTCACACACACCAAGGTCAGGCACAGAGTGAAACTTCCTCCTCGTCACACACACCTGGGTCAGACACAGCGTGAAACTCCCTCCATGTCGTCGCCCACCCCCGGGTCAGACACAGAGTGAAACTCCCTCCTCGTCACAAACTCCCGGGTCAGACACAGCGTGAAATTGCCTCCACGTCGACACACACTCCCGGTTCAGACACAGCGTGAAACTCACTCCGCGTCATCACACAGTCCCGAGTCAGACACAGCGTGCAACTCCCTCCACGTCATCACAGACTCCCGGGTCAGACACAACGTAAAACTCCCTCCACGTCGTCACACACTCCGGGGTCAGACACAACGTGAAAGTCCCTCCAGATCGTCACACACTCCGGGGTCAGACACAGCGTGAAACTCCCTCCACGTCGTCACACACTCCCGGGTCAGACACAGTGTGAAACTCCCTCCAGATCGTCACACACTCCCGGGTCAGACACAGAGTGAAACTCCCTCCGCATCATCACACAATCCCGGGTCAGACACAGCGTGAAATTCCCACCATTTCGTCACACACTCCCCAGGTCAGACACAGCGTGAAACCTCCCTCCACGTCGTCACACACTCCCGGGTCAGACACAGAGTGAAACTTCCTCCAGATCGTCACACACTCCCGGGTCAGACACAGCGTGAAACTCCCTCCACATCGTCACACACTCCCAGGTCAGACACAGTGTGAAACTCCCTCCACATCGTCACACACTCCCGGGTCAGACACAGAGTGAAACTCCCTCCAGATCGTCACACACTCGCGGTTCAGACGCAGAGTGAAACTCCCTCCGCATCGTCACACACTCCCGGGTCAGACACAGAGTGAAACTCCCTCCACATCGTCACACACTCCCGGGTCAGACACAGAGTGAAACTCCCTCCGCATCGTCACACACTCCCGGGTCAGACACAGCGTGAAATTCCCACCATTTCGTCACACACTCCCCAGGTCAGACACAGCGTGAAACCCCTTCCACGTCGTCACATACTCCCGGGTCAGACACAGAGTGAAACTCCCTCCTCGTCACAAACTCCCGGGTCAGTCACAACGTGTAACTTCCTCCAGATTGTCACACACTCCCGGGTCAGACACAGCGTGAAACTCGTTCCGCATCGTCACACACTCCCGGGTCAGACACAGTGTGAAACTCCGTCCGCATCGTCACACACTCCCGGGTCAGACACAGAGTGAAACTCCCTCCAGATCGTCACACACTCCCGGGTCAGACACAGCGTGAAATTCCCACCATTTCGTCACACACTCCCCAGGTCAGACACAGCGTGAAACCCCCTCCACGTCGTCACACATTCCTGGATCAGACATAGCGTGAAACTCCGTCTGCATCGTCACGCACTCCTGAGTCAGACACGTCGTGAAACTCCCTCCACGTCTTCAAACACCCCCGGGTCAGACACAGCGTGAAACTCCCTCCACGTAGTCACACACTCCCGGGGTCAGACACAGCGTTGAAATCACTCCGCATCGTTACACACTCCCGGGTCAGACACAGCGTGAAACTCCCTCCACATTGTCCCATCACTCACTCCAGGCGTCAGACACAGGGTGAAGTTCCCTCCACACTGTCCCATCACTCACTCACGCAGTCATATGCAGAATGAAACTCCCTCCATACTGTCCCATCACACACTCCTGTGTCAGACACAGCGTGAAACTCCATCCGCATCGTCACACACTCCCGGAACAGACACAGAGTCAAACTCCCTCCACATCGGCACACACTCCTGAGTAAGAAACAGCGTGAAATTCCCTCCACATCGTCACAGTCCCCGGGTCAGACACGGCGTGAAGCTCCGTCCACGTCGACACACACCCCGGGTGAGACACAACGTGAAACTCCCTCTCCGTCGTCACACACTCCCGGGTCAGACACAGCGTGAAACTGCCTCCACATCGTCACACACTCCCAGGTCAGACACAGCATGAAACTCCCACCACGTCGTCACACACTCCCGGCTCAGACACAGGCTGAAACTCCTTCCACACCGTCCCATCACACACTCCCGGGGTCAGACACAGGGTGAAGCTCCCTCCACACTGTCGGATCACTCACTCACGGAGTCAGACACAGACTGAAACAACCTCCATACTGCCCCATCACACACTCCCGGGGTCAGACACAGAGTGACTCTCTCTCCACACCGTCCCATCACACACGCCCGGGGTCGGACACAGCGTGAAACTCCCTCCACATTGTCACACACTCCCGGGTCAGACACAGCGTGAAACTCCCTCCACATCGTCACACACTCTGGGGACAGACACAGTGTGAAACTCCCTCCACCTCGTCACACACTCCCGGGTCAGACACAACGTGAAACTCCCTCTGAATCGTCACAAACTCCGGATCAGACACAGCGTGAAATTGCCTCCACATCATCACACACTCCTGAGTCAGGCACAGCGTGAAACTCCCTCCACGTCATCACACACTCCCGGGTCAGACACAGCGTGAAACTCGCTCCGCATGGTCACACACTCCCGGGTCAGACGCAGAGTGAAACTCCCTCCTCATCGTTACACACCCCCGGGTCAGACACAGAGTGAAACTCTTTCTACATTGTCACACACACCCGGGTCAGACACAAAGTGAAACTCCCTCCTCGTCACACACTCCCGGGTCAGACACAACGTGAAAACCCCTCCAGATAATCATACACTCCCGTGTCAGACACAGTGTGAAACTCCATCCACATCGTCATAAACTCCCGGGACAGACACAGCGTCAAACTCCCTCCACGTTGCCACACACACGTGGGTCAGACACAGCGTGAAACTCCCTCCACATCGCCATACACTCCTGAGTAAGAAACAGCGTGAATCTTACTCCACATCGTCACACTCCCTGGGTCAGACACAACGTGAAACACGCTCTGCATCGTCACACAATCCCGTGTCAGACACAGCGTGGAACTCCCTCCACATAGTCACACACTCCAGGGGTCAGACACAGGGTGAAATTCAATCCACAATGTCCCATCACTCACTCTGGGAGTCAGATACAGATTGAAACTCCCTCCACACTGTCCCATCACACACTCCCGGGGTCAGACACAGCGTGAAACTCCCTCCATGTCGTCACACACTCCCGGGTCAGACACAGCGTGAAACTCCCACCAGATCGTCACACACTCCCCAGGTCAGACACAACGTGTAACTCGCTCTGCATCGTCACACACCCCTGGGTCAGACACAGAGTGAAACTCTTTCTGCATTGTCACACACACCAAGGTCAGGCACAGAGTGAAATTGCCTCCACATCGTCACACACTCCGGATCAGACACAGCGTGAAACTCCCTCCACGTCGTCACACACTCCCGGATCAGACACAGAGTGAAACTCCCTCCTCGTCACAAACTCCCGGGTCAGACACAGCGTGAAATTGCCTCCAAATCGTCACACACTCCTGAGTCAGACACAGCGTGAAACTCACTCCGCGTCATCACACAGTCCCGAGTCAGACACAGCGTGCAACTCCCTCCACGTCATCACAGACTCCCGGGTCAGACACAACGTAAAACTCCCTTCACGTCGTCACACACTCCGGGGTCAGACACAACGTGAAAGTCCCTCCAGATCGTCACACACTCCGGGGTCAGACACAGCGTGAAACTCCCTCCACGTCGTCACACACTCCCGGGTCAGACACAGTGTGAAACTCCCTCCAGATCGTCACACACTCCCGGGTCAAACACAGAGTGAAACTCCCTCCGCATCATCACACAATCCCGGGTCAGACACAGCGTGAAATTCCCACCATTTCGTCACACACTCCCCAGGTCAGACACAGCGTGAAACCCCCCTCGACGTCGTCACACACTCCCGGGTCAGACACAGAGTGAAACTTCCTCCAGATCGTCACACACTCCCGGGTCAGACACAGCGTGAAACTCGTTCCGCATCGTCACACACTCCCAGGTCAGACACAGTGTGAAACTCCCTCCGCATCGTCACACAATCCCGGGTCAGACACAGAGTGAAACTCCCTCCAGATCGTCACACACTCCCGGGTCAAACACAGAGTGAAACTCCCTCCGCATCGTCACACAATCCCGGGTCAGACACAGAGTGAAACTCCCTCCAGATCGTCACACACTCCCGGGTCAAACACAGAGTGAAACTCCCTCCGCATCGTCACACAATCCCGGGTCAGACACAGCGTGAAATTCCCACCATTTCGTCACACACTCCCCAGGTCAGACACAGCGTGAAACCCCTTCCACGTCGTCACATACTCCCGGGTCAGACACAGAATGAAACTCCCTCCTCGTCACAAACTCCCGGGTCAGTCACAACGTGTAACTTCCTCCAGATTGTCACACACTCCCGGGTCAGACACAGCGTGAAACTCGTTCCGCATCGTCACACACTCCCGGGTCAGACACAGTGTGAAACTCCGTCCGCATCGTCACACAATCCCGGGTCAGACACAGAGTGAAACTCCCTCCAGATCGTCACACAATCCCGGGTCAGACACAGCGTGAAATTCCCACCATTTCGTCACACACTCCCCAGGTCAGACACAGCGTGAAACCCCCTCGACGTCGTCACACACTCCCGGGTCAGACACAGAGTGAAACTCCGTCTGCATCGTCACGCACTCCTGAGTCAGACACGGCGTGAAACTCCCTCCACGTCTTCAAACACCCCCGGGTCAGACACAGCGTGAAACTCCCTCCACGTAGTCACACACTCCCGGGGTCAGACACAGCGTTGAAATCACTCCGCATCGTTACACACTCCCGGGTCAGACACAGCGTGAAACTCCCTCCACATTGTCCCATCACTCACTCCAGGCGTCAGACACAGGGTGAAGTTCCCTCCACACTGTCCCATCACTCACTCACGCAGTCATATGCAGAATGAAACTCCCTCCATACTGTCCCATCACACACTCCTGGGTCAGACACAGCGTGAAACTCCATCCGCATCGTCACACACTCCCGGAACAGACACAGAGTCAAACTCCCTCCACATCGGCACACACTCCTGAGTAAGAAACAGCGTGAAATTCCCTCCACATCGTCACAGTCCCCGGGTCAGACACGGCGTGAAGCTCCGTCCACGTCGACACACACCCCGGGTGAGACACAACGTGAAACTCCCTCTCCGTCGTCACACACTCCCGGGTCAGACACAGCGTGAAACTGCCTCCACATCGTCACACACTCCCAGGTCAGACACAGCGTGAAACTCCCTCCACATCGTCACACACTCCCGGCTCAGACACAGGCTGAAACTCCTTCCACACCGTCCCATCACACACTCCTGGGGTCAGACACAGGGTGAAGCTCCCTCCACACTGTCGGATCACTCACTCACGGATCAGACACAGACTGAAACAACCTCCATACTGCCCCATCACACACTCCCGGGGTCAGACACAGAGTGACTCTCTCTCCACACCGTCCCATCACACACTCCTGGGGACAGACACAGCGTGAAACTCCCTCCACATTGTCACAAACTCCCGGGTCAGACACAGCGTGAAACTCCCTCCACATCGTCACACACTCTGGGGTCAGACACAGTGTGAAACTCCCCCCACCTCGTCACAAACTCCCGGGTCAGACACAACGTGAAACTCCCTCTGAATCGTCACAAACTCCAGATCAGACACAGCATGAAATTGCCTCCACATCATCACACACTCCTGAGTCAGGCACAGCGTGAAACTCCCTCCACGTCATCACACACTCCCGGGTCAGACACAGCGTGAAACTCCCTCCGCATCGTCACACACTCCCGGGTCAGACGCAGAGTGAAACTCCCTCCTCATCGTTACACACCCCCGGGTCAGACACAGAGTGAAACTCTTTCTACATTGTCACACACACCCGGGTCAGACACAAAGTGAAACTCCCTCCTCGTCACACACTCCCGGGTCAGACACAACGTGAAAATCCCTCCAGATAATCATACACTCCCGGGTCAGACACAGTGTGAAACTCCATCCAGATCGTCACTCACTCTGAGGGCAGACACAGCGTCAAACTCCCTCCCCGACACCTATTCCCGGTTCAGACACAGTGTGACACTCCCTCCACATCGTCACAAACTCCCGGGTCAGACACAGCGTGAAACTCTTTCCTCGTCACACAGTCCTGGTTCAGACACAGTGTTAATCACCCTCCACATCATCACACATTCCTCAGTCAGACACGGTGTAAAACTCCCTCCACGTCATCTCACACTCCTGAGTCACACACAGCATGAAACTCCCACCACGTCGTCACACACTCCCGGCTCTGACACAGGCTGAAACTCCTTCCACACCATCCCATCACACACTCCCGGGGTCAGACACAGAGTGACTCTCTCTCCACACCGTCCCATCACACACTCACGGGGTCAGACACAGAGTGACTCTCTCTCTACACCGTCCCATCACACACTCCCAGGGACGGACACAGCGTGAAACTCCCTCCACATTGTCACAAACTCCTGGGTCAGACACAGCGTGAAACTCCCTCCACATCGTCACACACTCCGGGGTCAGACACAGTGTGAAACTCCCCCCACCTCGTCACACACTCCCGGGTCAGACACAACGTGAAACTCCCTCTGAATCGTCACAAACTCCAGATCAGACACAGCGTGAAATTGCCTCCGCATGGTCACACACTCCCGGGTCAGAAGCAGAGTGAAACTCCCTCCTCATCGTTACACACCCCCGGGTCAGATACAGAGTGAAACTCTTTCTATATTGTCACACACACCCGGGTCAGACACAGAGTGAAACTCCCTCCTCGTCACACACTCCCGGGTCAGACAAACGTGAAAATCCCTCCAGATAATCATACACTCCCGGGTCAGACACAGTGTGAAACTCCATCCAGATCGTCACACACTCCGAGGGCAGACACAGCGTCAAACTCCCTCCTCGTCACCTATTCCCGGTTCAGACACAGTGTGACACTCCCTCCACATCGTCACACACTCCCGGGTCAGACACAGCGTGAAACTCCCTCCACGTCGACACACACTCCCCGGGTCAGACGCAGGGAGAAACTCTCACCGCATCAGCACACACTCCTGTGTCAGACACAGTGTTAATCACCCTCCACATCGTCACACATTCCTCAGTCAGACAAGGCGTGAAACTCCCTCCACGTCATCTCACGCTCCTGAGTCACACACAGCATGAAACTCCCACCACGTCGTCACACACTCCCGGCTCAGACACAGGCTGAAACTCCTTCCACACCGTCCCATCACACACTCCCGGGGTCAGACACAGGGTGAAGCTCCCTCCACACCGTCCCATCACACACTCCCGGGGTCAGACACAGGGTGAAGCTCCCTCCACACTGTCGGATCACTCACTCACGGAGTCAGACACAGACTGAAACTCCCTCCATACTGCCCCATCACGCACTTCCGGGGTCAGACACAGAGTGACTCTCTCTCCACACCGTCCCATCACACACTCCCGGGGTCGGATACAGCGTGAAACTCCCTCCACATCGTCACACACTCCCGGGTCAGACACAGCGTGAAACTCCCTCCACATCGTCACACACTCCGGGGTCAGACACAGCGTGAAACTCCCTCTTCGTCACACACTCGCGGTTCAGACGCAGAGTGAAAGTCCCTCCACATCGTTACACACCCCCGGGTCAGACACAGAGTGAAACTCCCTCCAGATAATCACACACTCCCGGGTCAGACACAGCGTGAAACTCCCTCCGCATCGTCACACACTCCCGGGTCAGACACAGCGTGAAATTGCCTCCACATCGTCACACACTCCCGGGTCAGACACAGCGTGAAACTCACTCCGCATCGTCACACACTCCCGGGTCAGACACAGCGTGAATCTCCCTCCACATCGTCACACACTCCCGGGTCTGGCACAGCGTGAAACACCCTCCACAGCTTCACACAGTCCTGAGTCAGACATGGCGTAAAACTCCCTCCACGCCGTCACAAACACCCGGGTCAGACACAGCATGAAATTGTCTCCACATCGCCACACACTCCTGAGTCAGACACAGCGTGAAACTCCCTCCAGATCGTCACGCACTCCCGGGTCAGACACAGCGTGAAACTCCCTGCACCTCGTCACACACTCCTGAGTCAGACACAGCGTGAAACTCCCTCCACTTCGTCACACACTCCCGGGTCAGACACAACGTGAAACTCCCTCTGAATCGTCACACACTCCCAGGTCAGACACAGTGTGACGAGAATACACATAAAATTAAGATGTTTGCTGGCCTGGGTTAGCATCAGTGACATCAGCAAGTGGTCTGCCACCTGCCCTCAGGGGAAGGAGAGATAAGGAACAATGGAGCAGCGTCTGGAGATGTGTAATGAAGGGACGTGGGAGAGAGAGAGCTGTCTGGAGCGGCTCCCCCTTTGAACCCTGAACTGTTTGAAGTGATGGACAGGCGATACCCCAGCAGGGGGATAAAAAGGGACAGGTTCGCTAAGACAGGCACACACGCCACCCGAGGTAACGAGACCCTGGAAGCGGTACGCCTCTCACGAGTAGGTGGGAAGTACCAGACAACGACCAGGGTGGAAAGGTACGATCAGCAGGAACCCGGTGTGTGTCCGCCCTTTCTTGGGTGCCGGGATCACTGCAGAGGATCGACCGCATCTGGAGGAGGGGTCACAGTCGGTGACCTCAGGTGACATCACCAAGGACCCGCCCAAAAGCTGCTTGTGAGCAATATCGCCGGTCTGTGAGTGGAAGCCGTTCTGAATGATCAGTTCTTCTCGTTCTCTCTCTCTCTCCCCACGTTGTCCATCGCCATGGCAACGATTACTGCGAACTGAACTACTAAACTGGACTGAACTTTGGGTCACTTTGAAGTTTGGTCATTTACCCCTAGGCAACGATAGAGCTTGATTGATGCTGTTATCTTAATTCTGTGCACATGTGTGTTTATCATCGCTGAACTGTTGCATTTATTATCCTTTCGATTACTGTGTTGCTTGTTTCTTTAATAAAACTTTCTTAGTTCTAGTACTCCAGACTCCAACTGAGTGATCCATTTCTGCTGGTTTGGCAACCCAGTTATGGGG
Source organism: Mobula hypostoma (assembly GCF_963921235.1). Lineage (NCBI taxonomy): Eukaryota > Metazoa > Chordata > Chondrichthyes > Myliobatiformes > Myliobatidae > Mobula > Mobula hypostoma. The sequence continues at coordinate 34,254,807 of NC_086124.1, forward strand.
TACGTAACAACAGCGTGAAACTCGCTCCACATGGTCACACACTCCCGGGTCAGACGCAGAGTGAAACTCCCTCCTCATCGTTGCACACCCCCGGGTCAGACACAGAGTGAAACTCTTTCTACATTGTCACACACACCTGGGTCAGACACAGAGTGAAACTCCCTCCTCGTCACACACTCCCGGGTCAGACACAACTTGAAAATCCCTCCAGATAATCATACACTCCCGTGTCAGACACAGTGTGAAACTCCATCCAGATCGTCACACACTCCGAGAGCAGACATAGCGTCAAACTCCCTCCGCACTGTCGCATCACTCACTCACGGAGTCTGACACAGACTGAAACTCCCTCCATACTGTCCCATCGTCACAAACTCCTGGGTCAGACACAGCGTGAAATTGCCTCCACATCGTCACACACTCCCGGGTCAGACACAGCATGACACTCACTCCGCATCGTCACACACTCCCGGGTCAGACACAGCGTGAATATCCCTCCACATCGTCACACACTCCCAGGTCTGGCACAGTGTGAAACACCCTCCACAGCTTCACACAGTCCTGAGTCAGACACGGCGTAAACCTCCCTCCACGTCGTCACACACGACCGGGTCAGACACACCGTGAAACTCCCTCCACGTCGTCACCACTCCCGAGTCAGACACAGCGTGAAACTCCCTCCAGATCGTCACCACTCCCGGGTCAGACACAGCGTGAAACTCCCTCCACATCGTCACACACTCCCGGGTCAGACACAGCGTGAAACTCCCTCCACGTCGTTCACAAACTCCGGGGTCAGACACAGCGTGAAACTCCCTCTTCGTCACACACTCGCGGTTCAGACGCAGAGTGAAACTCCCTCCACATCGTCACACACTCCCGGGTCAGACACAGTGTGAAGCTCCCTCCACGTCGACACACACTCCCGGGTCAGACCCTGCGTGAAACTCCCTCCTCTTCACACACTCCCGGTTCAGACACAGATTGAAACTCCCTCCACATCGTCATACGCTCCCGGGTCAGACAAAACGTGAAACTCCCTCTGCATTGTCGCACACTCCCGGGTCAGACACAGTGTGAAACTCCCTCCTCGTCACACACTCTCGGGATCAGACACAGCGTGAAACTCCCTCCACATCGTCACACAAACCGGGTCAGACAACGCGTGAAACTCCCGACATGTCGACACACACTCCCGGTTCAGACCCAGCGTGCATCTCCCTTCACATCGGCACACACTCCGGGGTCACACACAGCGTGAAATTTCCTCCTCTTCACACACTCCCGGTTCAGACACAGAGTAAAACTCCCTCCACATCGTCACACACTCCCGGTTCAGACACAGAGTGAAACTCCCTCCACATCGTCATACACTCCCGGGTCAGACACAGCGTGAATCTCCCTCTGCATCGTCGCACACTCCCGGGTCAGACACAGCGTCAAACTCCCTCCAGATCGTCACACACACCGGGATCAGACTCAGTGTGAAACTTCCTCCACATCGTCACACACTCCCGGGTCAGACACAACGTGAAATTCCCTCTGAATCGTCACAAACTCCCGGGTCAGGCACAGCGTGAAACATCCTCCACATCGTCACACACTCCCGGGTCAGACACAACGTCAAACTCCCTCCTCGTCACCTATTCCCGGTTCAGACAGAGTGTGACACTCCCTCCACATCGTCACAAACTCCCGGGTCAGACACAGCGTGAAATTGCCTCCACATCGTCACACACTCCCGGGTCAGACACAGCGTGAAACTCCGTCTGCATCGTCACGCACTCCTGAGTCAGACACGGCGTGAAACTCCCTCCACGTCTTCAAACACCCCCGGGTCAGACACAGCGTGAAACTCCCTCCACGTCGTCACACATCCCGGGGTCAGACACAGCGTTGAAATCACTCCGCATCGTCACACACTCCCAGGTCAGACACAGCGTGAAACTCCCTCCACATCGTCCCATCACTCACTCCAGGCGTCAGACACAGGGTGAAGTTCCCTCCACACTGTCCCATCACTCACTCACGCAGTCATATGCAGAATAAAACTCCCTCCATACTGTCCCATCACACACTCCTGGGTCAGACACAGCGTGAAACTCCATCCGCATCGTCACACACTCCCGGAACAGACACAGAGTCAAACTCCCTCCACATCGGCACACACTCCTGAGTAAGAAACAGCGTGAAATTCCCTCCACATCGTCACAGTCCCCGGGTCAGACATGGCGTGAAACTCCGTCCACGTCGACACGCACCCCAGGTGAGACACAACGTGAAACGCCCTCTCCGTCGTCACACACTCCGGGGTCAGACACAGCGTGAAACAACCTCCACATCGTCACACACTCCTGAGTCAGACACAGTGTGAAACTGCCTCCACATCGTCACACACTCCCGGCTCAGGCACAGTGTTAATCATCATCCACATCATCACACATTCCTCAGTCAGACACGGTGTGAAACTCCCTCCACGTCGTCTCACACTCCTGAGTCACACACAGCATGAAACTCACCACCACGTCGTCACACACTCCCAGCTCAGACACAGGCTGAAACTCCTTCCACACCGTCCCATCACACACTCCTGGGGTCAGACAAAGCGTGAAGCTACGCCGCATCATCACACACTCCCGGGTCAGACACAACGTCAAACTCCCTCCTCGTCACCTATTCCCGGTTCAGACAGAGTGTGACACTCCCTCCACATAGTCACAAACTCCCGGGTCAGGCACAGCGTGAAATTGCCTCCACATCGTCACACACTCCCGGGTCAGACACAGCGTGAAACTCCGTCGGCATCGTCACGCACTCCTGAGTCAGACACGGCGTGAAACTCCCTCCACGTCTTCAAACACCCCCGGGTCAGACACAGCGTGAAACTCCCTCCACGTCGTCACACATCCCGGGGTCAGACACAGCGTTGAAATCACTCCGCATCGTCACACACTCCCAGGTCAGACACAGCGTGAAACTCCCTCCACATCGTCCCATCACTCACTCCAGGCGTCAGACACAGGGTGAAGTTCCCTCCACACTGTCCCATCACTCACTCACGCAGTCATATGCAGAATGAAACTCCCTCCATACTGTCCCATCACACACTCCTGGGTCAGACACAGCGTGAAACTCCATCCGCATCGTCACACACTCCCGGAACAGACACAGAGTCAAACTCCCTCCACATCGGCACACACTCCTGAGTAAGAAACAGCGTGAAATTCCCTCCACATCGTCACAGTCCCCGGGTCAGACATGGCGTGAAACTCCGTCCACGTCGACACGCACCCCAGGTGAGACACAACGTGAAACGCCCTCTCCGTCGTCACACACTCCGGGGTCAGACACAGCGTGAAACAACCTCCACATCGTCACACACTCCTGAGTCAGACACAGTGTGAAACTGCCTCCACATCGTCACACACTCCCGGCTCAGGCACAGTGTTAATCATCATCCACATCATCACACATTCCTCAGTCAGACACGGTGTGAAACTCCCTCCACGTCGTCTCACACTCCTGAGTCACACACAGCATGAAACTCACCACCACGTCGTCACACACTCCCAGCTCAGACACAGGCTGAAACTCCTTCCACACCGTCCCATCACACACTCCTGGGGTCAGACACAGCGTGAAGCTACCTCCGCATCATCACACACTCCCGGGTCAGACACAGCGTGAAACACCCTCCACATCGTCACACACCCCAGGTCAGACACAGCGTGAAACTCCCTCCACGTCGTCACACACCCACGGGTCAGACACAGCGTTGAAATCATTCCGCATCGTCACACACTCCCGGGTCAGACACAGCGTGAAACTCCCTCCACATCGTCCCATCACTCATTCCAGGTGTCAGACACAGGGTGAAGTTCCCTCCACACTGTCCCATCACTCACTCACGCAGTCATATGTAGAATGAAACTCCCTCCATACTGTCCCATCACACACTCCCGGGTCAGACACAGCGTGAAACTCCATCCGCATCGTCACACACTCCCGGAACAGACACAGAGTCAAACTCCCTCCACATCGGCACACACTCCTGAGTAAGAAACAGCGTGAAATTCCCTCCACATCGTCACATTCCCCGGGTCAGACACGGCGTGAAACTCCGTCCAGGTCGACACACACCCCGGGTGAGACACAACGTGAAACTCCCTCTCCGTCGTCACACACTCCGGGGTCAGACACAGCGTGAAACTCCCTCCACGTCGTCACACACCCCCGGGTCAGACAAAGCGTGAATCTCCCACCACGTCGTCACACATTCCTGGGTCAGACACAGCGTGAAACTCCCTCCACATCGTCACAAACTTCCGGGTCAGACACAGCGTGAAACTCCCTCCACATCGTTACACACCCCCGGGTCAGACACAGTGTGAAACTCCATCCAGATCGTTACACACTCCGAGGTCAGACACATCGTCAAACTCCCTCCTCGTCACCTATTCCCGGTTCAGACACATTGTGACACTCCCTCCACATCGTCACAAACTCCCGGGTCAGACACAGCGTGAAATTGCCACCACATCGTCACACACTCCCGCGTCAGACACAGCGTGAAACTCCCTCCACATCGTCCCATCACTCATTCCAGGTGTCAGACACGGGGTGAAGTTCCCTCCACACTTTCCCATCACTCACTCACGCAGTCATATGCAGAATGAAACTCCCTCCATACTGTCCCATCACACACTCCCGGGTCAGACACAGCGTGAAACTCCATCCGCATCGTCACACACTCCCGGAACAGACACAGAGTCAAACTCCCTCCACATCGGCACACACTCCTGAGTAAGAAACAGCGTGAAATTCCCTCCACATCGTCACAGTCCCCGGGTCAGACATGGCGTGAAACTCCCTCCACGTCTTCAAACACCCCCGGGTCAGACACAGCGTGAAACTCCCTCCACATCGTCCCATCACTCACTCCAGGCGTCAGACACAGGGTGAAGTTCCCTCCACACTGTCCCATCACTCACTCACGCAGTCATATGCAGAATGAAACTCCCTCCATACTGTCCCATCACACACTCCCGGGTCAGACACAGCCTGAAACTCCATCCGCATCGTCACACACACCCGGAACAGACACAGAGTCAAACTCCCTCCACATCGGCACACACTCCTGAGTAAGAAACAACGTGAAATTCCCTCCACATCGTCACAGTCCCCGGGTCAGAAACGGCGTGAAACTCCGTCCACGTCGACACACACCCAAGGTGAGACACAACGTGAAACTCCCTCTCCGTCGTTACACACTCTGGGGTCAGACACAGTGTGAAACTCCCTCCACGTCGTCACACACTCCCGCGTCAGACACAGCATGAAACTCCCTCCACGTCGTAAAACATTCCGGGGTCAGACACAGCGTGAAACTCCCTCCACGTCGTCACACACTCCCGGGTCAGACACAGCGTGAATCTCCCTCCACATCGTCAGAAACTCCCGGGTCAGACACAGCGTGAAACACCCTCCACATCGTCACACACTCCTGAGTCAGACACAGTGTGAAACTCCCTCCACATCGTCACACACCCCCGGTCAGACACAGCGTCAAACTCCCTCCACATCATCACACATTCCCGGCTCAGACACAGTGTTAATCACCCTCCACATCATCACACATTCCTCAGTCAGACACGGTGTGAAACTCCCTCCACGTCGTCTCACACTCCTGAGTCACACACAGCATGAAACTCCCACCACGTCGTCACACACCCCAGGTCAGACACACCGTGAGCTCCCTCCACATCGTCACACACTCCCGGGTCAGACACAATGTCAAACTCCCTCCTCGTCACCTACTCCCGGTTCAGACACAGTGTGACACTCCCTGCACATAGTCACAAACTCCCGGGTCAGACACAGCGTGAAACTCCGTCTGCATCGTCACGCACTCCTGAGTCAGACACGGCGTGAAACTCCCTCCACGTCTTCAAACACCCCCGGGTCAGACACAGCGTGAAACTCCCTCCACGTCGTCACACACTCCCGGGGTCAGACACAGCGTGAAACTCCCTCCACATCGTCCCATCACTCACTCCAGGCGTCAGACACGGGGTGAAGTTCCCTCCACACTGTCCCATCACTCACTCACGCAGTCATATGCAGAATGAAACTCCCTCCATACTGTCCCATCACACACTCCCGGGTCAGACACAGCGTGAAATTCCATCCGCATTGTCACACACTCCCGGAACAGACACAGAGTCAAACTCCCTCCACATCGGCACACACTCCTGAGTAAGAAACAGCGTGAAAATCCCTCCACATCGTCACAGTCCCCGGGTCAGACATGGCGTGAAACTCCGTCCACGTCGACACACACCCCGGGTGAGACACAATGTGAAACGCCCTCTCCGTCGTCACACACTCCGGGGTCAGACACAGCGTGAAACAGCCTCCACATCGTCACACACTCCTGAGTCAGACACAGTGTGAAACTCCCTCCACATCGTCACACACTCCTGGCTCAGACACAGTGTTAATCACCCTCCACATCATCACACATTCCTCAGTCAGACACGGTGTGAAACTCCCTCCACGTCGTCTCACACTCCTGAGTCACACACAGCATGAAACTCCCACCACGTCGTCACACACTCCCAGCTCAGACACAGGCTGAAACTCCTTCCACACCGTCCCATCACACACTGCTGGGGTCAGACACAGCGTGAAGCTACCTCCGCATCATCACACACTCCCGGGTCAGACACAGCGTGAAACACCCTCCACATCGTCACACACCCCAGGTCAGACACAGCGTGAATCTCCCTCCACGTCGTCACACACCTACGGGTTAGAAACAGCGTGAACCTCCCTCCACGTCGTCACGCACTCCCGAGTCAGACACAACGTGAAACTCCCTCTACGTCATCACACACTCCCGGAGTCAGACACAGCGTTGAAATCACTCCGCATCGTCACACACTCCCGGGTCAGACACAGCGTGAAGCTCCCTCCACATCGTCCCATCACTCATTCCAGGTGTCAGAAACGGGGTGAAGTTCCCTCCACACTGTCCCATCACTCACTCACGCAGTCATATGCAGAATGAAACTCCCTCCATACTGTCCCATCACACACTCCCGGGTCAGACACAGCGTGAAACTCCATCCGCATCGTCACACACTCCCGGAACAGACACAGAGTCAAACTCCCTCCACATCGGCACACACTCCTGAGTAAGGAACAGCGTGAAATTCCCTCCACATCGTCACAGTCCCCGGGTCAGACATGGCGTGAAACTCCGTCCACGTCGACACACACCCCGGGTGAGACACAATGTGAAACGCCCTCTCCGTCGTCACACACTCCGGGGTCAGACACAGCGTGAAACAGCCTCCACATCGTCACACACTCCTGAGTCAGACACAGCGTGAAACTCCCTCCAAATTGTCACACACCCCCGGGTCAGACACAGGCTGAAACTCCTTCCACACCGTCCCATCACACACTCCTGGGGTCAGACACAGCGTGAAGCTACCTCCGCATCATCACACACTCCCGGGTCAGACACAGCGTGAAACACCCTCCACATCGTCACACACCCCAGGTCAGACACAGCGTGAAACTCCCTCCACGTCGTCACACACCCACGGGTCAGACACAGCGTGAACCTCCCTCCACGTCGTCACACACTCCCGAGTCAGACACAACGTGAAACTCCCTCTACGTCATCACACACTCCCGGGGTCAGACACAGCGTTGAAATCACTCCGCATCGTCACACACTCCCGGGTCAGACACAGCGTGAAACTCCCTCCACATCGTCCCATCACTCATTCCAGGTGTCAGACACAGGGTGAAGCTCCCTCCACACTGTCCCATCACTCACTCACGCAGTCATATGCAGAATGAAACTCCCTCCATACTGTCCCATCACACACTCCCGGGTCAGACACAGAGTCAAATTCCCTCCACATCGGCACAGTCCCCGGGTCAAACACGGCGTGAAACTCCGTCCAGGTCGACACACACCCCGGGTGAGACACAACGTGTAACTCCCTCTCCGTCGTCACACACTCCCAGGTCAGACAAAGCGTGAATCTCCCACCACGTCGTCACACATTCCCGGGTCAGACACAGCGTGAAACTCCCTCCACATCGTCACACACTCCCGGGTCAGACACAGCGTGAAACTCCCTCCACATTGTCACACACCCCAGGTCAGACACAGCGTGAGCTCCCTCCACATCGTCACACACTCCCGGGTCAGACACAACGACAAACTCCCTCCTCGTCACCTATTCCCGGTTCAGACACAGTGTGACACTCCCTCCACATAGTCACAAACTCCCGGGTCAGACACAGCGTGAAACTCCGTCTGCATCGTCACGCACCCCTGAGTCAGACACGGCGTGAAACTCCCTCCACGTCTTCAAACACCCCCGGGTCAGACACAGCGTGAAACTCCCTCCACGTCGTCACACACTCCCGGGGTCAGACACAGCGTGAAACTCCCTCCACATCGTCCCATCACTCACTCCAGGCGTCAGACACGGGGTGAAGTTCCCTCCACACTGTCCCATCACTCACTCACGCAGTCATATGCAGAATGAAACTCTCTCCATACTGTCCCATCACACACTCCCGGGTCAGACACAGCGTGAAACACCCTCCACATCGTCACACACCCCAGGTCAGACACAGCGTGAATCTCCCTCCACGTCGTCACACACCCACGGGTTAGACACAGCGTGAACCTCCCTTCACGTCGTCACACACTCCCGAGTCAGACACAACGTGAAACTCCCTCTACGTCATCACACACTCCCGGAGTCAGACACAGCGTTGAAATCACTCCGCATCGTCACACACTCCCGGGTCAGACACAGCGTGAAGCTCCCTCCACATCGTCCCATCACTCATTCCAGGTGTCAGAAACGGGGTGAAGTTCCCTCCACACTGTCCCATCACTCACTCACGCAGTCATATGCAGAATGAAACTCCCTCCATACTGTCCCATCACACACTCCCGGGTCAGACACAGCGTGAAACTCCATCCGCATCGTCACACACTCCCGGAACAGACACAGAGTCAAACTCCCTCCACATCGGCACACACTCCTGGGTCAGACACAGCGTGAAATTCCCTCCACATCGTCACAGTCCCCGGGTCAGACATGGCGTGAAACTCCGTCCACGTCGACACACACCCCGGGTGAGACACAATGTGAAACGCCCTCTCCGTCGTCACACACTCCGGGGTCAGACACAGCGTGAAACAGCCTCCACATCGTCACACACTCCTGAGTCAGACACAGCGTGAAACTCCCTCCAAATTGTCACACACCCCCGGGTCAGACACAGGCTGAAACTCCTTCCACACCATCCCATCACACACTCCTGGGGTCAGACACAGCGTGAAGCTACCTCCGCATCATCACACACTCCCGGGTCAGACACAGCTTGAAACACCCTCCACATCGTCACACACCCCAGGTCAGACACAGCGTGAAACTCCCTCCACGTCGTCACACACCCACGGGTCAGACACAGCGTGAACCTCCCTCCACGTCGTCACACACTCCCGAGTCAGACACAACGTGAAACTCCCTCTACGTCATCACACACTCCCGGGGTCAGACACAGCGTTGAAATCACTCCGCATCGTCACACACTCCCGGGTCAGACACAGCGTGAAACCCCCTCCACATCGTCCCATCACTCATTCCAGGTGTCAGACACAGGGTGAAGCTCCCTCCACACTGTCCCATCACTCACTCACGCAGTCATATGCAGAATGAAACTCCCTCCATACTGTCCCATCACACACTCCCGGGTCAGACACAGCGTGAAACTCCATCCGCATCGTCACACCCTCCCGGAACAGACACAGAGTCAAACTCCCTCCACATCGGCACACACTCCTGAGTAAGAAACAGCGTGAAATTCCCTCCACATCGTCACAGTCCCCGGGTCAGACATGGCGTGAAACTCCCTCCACATCATCACACATTCCCGGCTCAGACACAGTGTTAATCACCCTCCACATCATCACACATTCCTCAGTCAGACACGGTGTGAAACTCCCTCCACGTCGTCACACACTCCTGAGTCAGACACAGAATGAAACTCCCTCCACGTCGTCACACACTCCCGGGTCAGACACACCGTGAAACTCCCTCCACATCGTCACACACTCCCGGGTCAGACACAGCGTCAAACTCCCTCCTCGTCACCTATTCCCGGTTCAGACACAGTGTGAAACTCCCTCCACATAGTCACACTCTCCCGGGTCAGACACAGCGTGAAACTCCATCTGCATCGTCACGCACTCCTGAGTCAGACACGTCGTGAAACTCCCTCCACGTCCTCACATACTCCTGGGTAAGACACAGCGTGAAACTCCCTCCACGTCGTTCACAATATCCGGGGTCAGATACAGCGTGAAACTCCCTCATCGTCCCATCACTCACTCCAGGCGTCAGACACGGGGTGAAGTTCCCTCCACACTGTCCCATCACTCACTCACGCAGTCATATGCAGAATGAAACTCCCTCCATACTGTCCCATCACACACTCCCGGGTCAGACACAGCGTGAAATTCCATCCGCATTGTCACACACTCCCGGAACAGACACAGAGTGAAACTCCCTCCACATCGTCACACACCCCTGAGTAAGAAACAGCGTGAAACTCCCTCCACATCGTTACACACCCCGGGTCAGACACCGAGTGAAACTCCCTCCACGTCGACACACACTCCCGGGTGAGACACAATGTGAAACGCCCTCTCCGTCGTCACACACTCCGGGGTCAGACACAGCGTGAAACAGCCTCCACATCGTCACACACTCCTGAGTCAGACACAGTGTGAAACTCCCTCCACATCGTCACACACTCCTGGCTCAGACACAGTGTTAATCACCCTCCACATCTTCACACATTCCTCAGTCAGACACGGCGTGAAACTCCCTCCACGTCGTCTCACACTCCTGAGTCACACACAGCATGAAACTCCCACCACGTCGTCACACACTCCCGGCTCAGACACAGGCTGAAACTCCTTCCACACCGTCCCATCACACACTCCTGGGGTCAGACACAGCGTGAAGCTCCCTCCGCATCATCACACACTCCCGGGTCAGACACAGCGTGAAACTCCCTCCACATCGTCCCATCACTCATTCCAGGTGTCAGACACAGGGTGAAGCTCCCTCCACACTGTCCCATCACTCACTCACGCAGTCATATGCAGAATGAAACTCCCTCCATACTGTCCCATCACACACTCCCGGGTCAGACACAGAGTCAAATTCCCTCCACATCGGCACAGTCCCCGGGTCAAACACGGCGTGAAACTCCGTCCAGGTCGACACACACCCCGGGTGAGACACAACGTGTAACTCCCTCTCCGTCGTCACACACTCCCAGGTCAGACACAGCGTGAAACTCCCTCCACGTCGTCACACACTCCCGGGTCAGACACAGCGTGAAACTCCCTCCACATCGTCACACACTCCCGGGTCAGACACAGCGTGAAACTCCCTCCACATCGTCACACACTCCCAGGTCAGACACAGCGTGAAACTCCCTCCACATCGTCACACACTCCCGGGTCAGACACAACGTGAAACTCCCTCCACGTCGTCACACACTCCCGGGTCAGACACAGTGTGAAACTCCCTCCACATCGTCACACACTCCCGGGTCAGACATAGCGTGAAACTCCGTCTGCATCGTCACACACTCCTGAGTCAGACACGGCGTAAACCTCCCTCCACGTCGTCACACACGACCGGGTCAGACACACCGTGAAACTCCCTCCACGTCGTCACACACTCCCGGGTCAGACACAGCGTGAAACTCCCTCCACATCGTCCCATCACTCACTCCAGGCGTCAGACACGGGGTGAAGTTCACTCCACACTGTCCCATCACTCACTCACGCAGTCATATGCAGAATGAAACTCTCTCCATACTGTCCCATCACACACTCCCGGGTCAGACACAGCGTGAAACTCCCTCCACATCGTCACACACTCCCAGGTCAGACACAGCGTGAAACTCCCTCCACGTCGTCACACACTCCCGGGTCAGACGCAGAGGGAAAATCCCTCCACGTCGTCACACATTCCTGGATCAGACATAGCGTGAAACTCCCTCTACGTCATCACACACTCCCGGAGTCAGACACAGCGTTGAAATCACTCCGCATCGTCACACACTCCCGGGTCAGACACAGCGTGAAGCTCCCTCCACATCGTCCCATCACTCATTCCAGGTGTCAGAAACGGGGTGAAGTTCCCTCCACACTGTCCCATCACTCACTCACGCAGTCATATGCAGAATGAAACTCCCTCCATACTGTCCCATCACACACTCCCGGGTCAGACACAGCGTGAAACTCCCTCCACGTCGTCACACACTCCCGGGTCAGACGCAGAGTGAAACTCCCTCCACATCGTCACACACCCCTGAGTAAGAAACAGCGTGAAACTCCCTCCACATCGTTACACACCCCGGGTCAGACACAGAGTGAAACTCCCTCCACGTCGACACACACTCCCGGGTCAGACCCAGCGTGAATCTCCCTCCACATCGTCACACACTCCGGGGTCAGACACAGCGTGAAACTCCCTCCACATCGTCACACACTCCTGAGTCAGACACAGCGTGAAACTCCCTCCACATCGTCACACACTCCCGGGTCAGACACAGGCTGAAACTCCTTCCACACCGTCCCATCACACACTCCCGGGGTCAGACACAGCGTGAAACTCCCTCCGCATCATCACACACTCCCGGGTCAGACACAGCGTGAAACTCCCTCCACATCGTCACACACTCCCGAGGTCAGACACAGCGTGAAACTCCCTCCACGTCGTCACACTCCCACGGGTCAGACACAGCGTGAACCTCCCTCCACGTCGTCACACACTCCCGAGTCAGACACAACGTGAAACTCCCTCTACGTCATCACACACTCCCGGGGTCAGACACAGCGTTGAAATCACTCCGCATCGTCACACACTCCCGGGTCAGACACAGCGTGAAACCCCCTCCACATCGTCCCATCACTCATTCCAGGTGTCAGACACAGGGTGAAGCTCCCTCCACACTGTCCCATCACTCACTCACGCAGTCATATGCAGAATGAAACTCCCTCCATACTGTCCCATCACACACTCCCGGGTCAGACACAGCGTGAAACTCCCTCCGCATCGTCACACACTCCCGGGTCAGACACAGAGTGAAACTCCCTCCACATCGGCACAGTCCCCGGGTCAAACACGGCGTGAAACTCCCTCCACGTCGTCACACACTCCCGGGTCAGACACAGAGTGAAACTCCCTCCTCGTCACACACTCCCGGGTCAGACACAGCGTGAAACTCCCTCCACGTCAACACACGCTCCCGGGTCAGACACAGAGTGAAACTCCCTCCACATCGTCACATACTACCGTGTCAGAAACAGCGTGAAACTCCCTCCACATCGTCACACACCCCAGGTCAGACACAGCGTGAAGCTCCCTCCACATCGTCACACACTCCCGGGTCAGACACAACGTGAAACTCCCACCACATCTTCACACACTCGCGGGTCAGACACAGCGTGAAACTCCCTCCTCGTCACACACTCCCGGGTCAGACGCAGAGGGAAAATCCCTCCACGTCGTCACACATTCCTGGATCAGACATAGCGTGAAACTCCGTCTGCATCGTCACGCACTCCTGAGTCAGACACGTCGTGAAACTCCCTCCACGTCCTCACATACTCCTGGGTAAGACACAGCGTGAAACTCCCTCCACGTCGTCACACACTCCCGGGGTCAGACACAGCGTGAAACTCCCTCCACATCGTCCCATCACTCACTCCAGGCGTCAGACACAGCGTGAAAGTTCCCTCCACACTGTCCCATCACTCAGTCACGCAGTCATATGCAGAATGAAACTCTCTCCATACTGTCCCATCACACACTCCCGGGTCAGACACAGCGTGAAACACCCTCCACATCGTCACACACCCCAGGTCAGGCACAGCGTGAATCTCCCTCCACGTCGTCACACACTCACGGGTCAGACACAGCGTGAACCTCCCTCCACCTCGTCACACACTCCTGAGTCACACACAGCGTGAAACACCCTCTACATCGTCACACTCTGCTGAGTCAGACACAGCGTGAAGCTCCCTCCACGTCGTCACACACTCCGGGGTCAGACACAGCGTGAAACTCCCTCCACATCGTCACACACTCCCGGGTCAGACACAGCGTGAAACTCCCTCCACGTCGTCACACACTCCCGGGTCAGACACAGCGTGAAACTCCCTCCACGTCGTCACACACTCCCGGGTCAGACACAGCGTGAAACTCCCTCCACGTCGACACACACTCCCGGGACAGACGCAGGGAGAAACTCCCTCCGCATCAGCACACACTCCCGGGTCAGACACAGTGTTAATCACCCTCCACATCGTCACACAGTCCTCAGTCAGACACGGCGTGAAACTCCCTCCACGTCGTCTCACACTCCTGAGTCACACACAGCATGAAACTCCCACCACGTCGTCACACACTCCCGGCTCAGACACAGGCTGAAACTCCTTCCACACCGTCCCATCACACACTCCTGGGGTCAGACACAGGGTGAAGCTCCCTCCACACCGTCCCATCACACACTCCCGGGGTCAGACACAGAGTGAAACTCCCTCCACATCGTCACACACTCCCGGGTCAGACACAGCGTGAAACTCACTCCACATCGCCTCACACCCCGGGTCAGATACCGCGTGAAACTCCCTCCACATCGTTACACACCCCCGGGTCAGACACAGTGTGAAACTCCCTCCACATCGTCACACACTCCCGGGTCAGACACAGCGTGAAACTCCCTCCACATCGTCACACACTCCCGGGTCACACACAGCGTGAAACTCCCTCCATGTCGTCACACACTCCCGGGTCAGACACAACGTGAAACTCTCTCTGAATCGTCACAAACTCCCGGGTCAGACACAGTGTGATACTCCATCCAGATCGTCACACACCCCTGAGTAAGATACAGCATGAAACTCCCTCCACATCGTTACACACCCCGGGTCAGACACAGCGTGAAACTCCCTCCACGTCGACACACACTCCCGGGTCAGACACAGTGTGAATCTCCCTCCACATCATCACACACTCCCGGGTCAGACACAGGCTGAAACTCCTTCCACACCGTCCCATCACACACTACTGGGGTCAGACACAGGGTGAAGCTCCCTCCACACCGTCCCATCACACACTCCCGGGGTCAGACACAGGGTGAAGCTCCCGCCACACTGTCGGATCACTCACTCATGGAGTCAGACACAGACTGAAACTCCCTCCATACTGCCCCATCACGCACTTCCGGGGTCAGACACAGCGTGAAACTCCCTCCACATCGTCACACACCCCTGAGTCAGACACAGCGTGAAACTCCCTCCACATCGTTACACACCCCCGGGTCAGACACAACGTTAAACTCCCTCTGAATCGTCACAAACTCCGGATCAGACACAGCGTGAAATTGCCTCCACATCGTCATACACTCCCGGGTCAGACACAGCGTGAAACTCGCTCCGCACTGTCATCACACACTCACCGGTCCGACGCAGTGGGAAACTCCCTCCATGTCATCACACATTCCTAGGTCAGACACAGCGTGAAACTCCCTCCACATCGTCACACACCCCGGAGTAAGAAACAGCGTGAAACTCCCTCCACCTCGTCACACACTCCTGGGTCAGAAAAGCGTGAACCTCCCCCCGCATGATCACACACTCCTGGGTCAGACACAGCGTGAAACTCCCTCCACATCGACACACACCCCGGGTCAGACACCGTGTGAAACTCCCTCCATGTCGTCACACACTCCCGGGTCAGACACAGCGTGAAACTCCCTCCGCATCGTCACACACTCCCGGGTCAGACACAGTGTTAATCACCCTCCACATCGTCACACATTCCTCAGTCAGACACGGTGTGAAACTCCCTCCACGTCGTCTCACACTCCTGAGTCACACACAGCATGAAACTCCCACCACGTCGTCACACACTCCCGGCTCAGACACAGGCTGAAACTCCTTCCACACCGTCCCATCACACACTCCCGGGGTCAGACACAGCGTGAAGCTCCCTCCACACCTTCCCATCACACACTCCGGGGGTCAGACACAGCGTGAAACTCCCTCCACGTCGTCACACACTCACGGGTCAGACACAGTGTGAACCTCCCTCCACGTCGTCACACACTCCCGAGTCAGACACGACGTGAAACTCCCTACTCACGGAGTCAGACACAGACTGAAACTCCCTCCACACCGTCCCATCACACACTCCCAGGGTCGGACACAGCGTGAAACTCCCTCCACATCGTCACACACTCCCGGGTCAGACACAGCGTGAAACTCACTCCACATCGTCACACACCCCGGGTCAGACACCGCGTGAAACTCCCTCCAGATCGTCACACACTCCCGTGTCACACACAGCGTGAAACTCGCTCCGCATCGTCACAGAATCCCGGGTCAGACACAGAGGGAAACTCTCTCCACGTCGTCACACATTCCTGGGTCAGACACAACGTGAAACTCCCTCCACATCGTCACACACCCCTGAGTAAGAAACAGCGTGAAACTCCCTCTACATGGTTACACACCCCAGGTCAGACACTGCGTTAAAGTCCCTCCACGTGTCGACACACACTCCCAGGTCAGACACAGCGTGAAACTCCCACCGGGTCATCACACACTCACGGGTCAAACACACCGTGAATCTCCCTCCACGTCGTCACACACTCCTGGGTCAGACACAGCGTGAACCTCCCTCCACATCATCACACACTCCCGGGTCACACACAGCGTAAAACACTCTCTACATCGTCACACTCTGCTGAGTCAGACACGGCGTGAAGCTCCCTCCACGTCGTCACACATTCCTGGGTCAGACACAACGTGAAACTCCCTCTGAATCGTCACAAACTCCGGATCAGACACAGCGTGAAATTGCCTCCACATCGTCATACACTCCCGGGTCAGACACAGCGTGAAACTCGCTCCGCATCGTCACACACTCCCGGTCCGACGCAGTGGGAAACTCCCTCCATGTCGTCACACATTCCTAGGTCAGACACAGCGTGAAACTCCCTCCACATCGTCACACACCCCTGAGTAAGAAACAGCGTGAATCTCCCTCCACCTCGTCACACACTCCTGGGTCAGACAAAGCGTGAACCTCCCCCCGCATGATCACACACTCCTGGGTCACACACAGCGTGAAACTCCCTCCACATCATCACACACCCCGGGTCAGACACCGTGTGAAACTCCCTCCACGTCGACACACACTCCCGGGACAGACACAGCGTTGAAATCACTCCGCATCATCACACACTCCCGGGTCAGACAGAGAGTGAAACTCCCTCCACACCGTCCCATCACTCACACCAGGCGTCAGACACAGGCTGAAGTTCACTCACTCAAGGAGTCATATACAGAGTCAAGCTCCCTCCATACTGTCCCATCACACAGACAGAGCGTGAAACTCCCTCCAGTTCGTCACACACTTGCCGGGTCAGACACATCGGGTAACTCGCTCCGCATCGTCACACACTCCCGAGTCGGACAGAGAGTGAAGCTCCCTCTCCATCGTCACACACACCCGGGTCAGACACAGCGTGAAACTCCCTCCACATCGTCAAACACTCCCTGGTCAGACACAGTGTGAAACTCCCTCCAGATCGTCACACACTCCGGTGTCAGACACAGCTAGAAACTACATCCACGTCATTACACACTCCTGGGTCAGACACAGCGTGAATCTCCCTCCATATCGTCACACTCCCCGGGTCAGACACAGCGTGAAACTCCCTCCAAGTCGACACACACCCCTGTTACCCTGTTACAGAAAGACTGTCGCCCCTCATCTTTTCTAGAGATTGTCCCTGTAACAGAGGGAGCTTATCTTCTTGTATCCGCACCAGAGATCATTGCTGTCCATCTGCCCTGTTACAGAGGGAGTCACCCTACCATTACCCCTGGTTACAGTGGAAGTCTCATTATCTCTGTTACATAGGGATTGTACCCCATTATCACTATTACAGAGAGAGTCTCCTCATTACCCTTGTTATGGAAGACACCTTCTCCGTTACCCTGTTACCGAAGGAGGTTCTCTCTGTTACAGAGAGGGTCTCTCCGCATTACCCTGTTACAGAGAGGGTCTCTCCCCATTACCTGTTACAGAGGGAGTCTCTCCCCATTACCTGTTACAGAGAGGGTCTCTCCCCATTACCTGTTACAGAGGGAGTCTCTCCCCATTACAGAGGGAGCCTCCCTCCATTACCACTGTGAGAGAGGCAGTCCCTCACACTTCACCCCTCTTTCAGAGAGGCTGTTTCCCGTTACCCCTGTTACAGAGGGAGTCTCTCCCCCTTTACCCCCGTTACAGAGGGAGTCTCTCCCCCTTTACCCTGTTACAAAGGGCGTCTCTCCCCCTTTACCCCTGTTACAGAGGGAGTCTCTTCCTCATTACACTTGCTACAGAGGGGTTTCTACCCTATTACCCCACTGCAGAGATTGTCTCTGTCCCATTACCCCACTGAAAAGGTTGTCTCTCCACATTAGCCCTTTGCAGAGGTTGTCTCTACCCATTACTCCATTGTAAAGGTTATCTCTCCTTATTGCCCCATTGTAGAGCTTGTCGAACCCCTATTACCCTATTTCAGATGTTGCCTCTCCCCATTACCCCAATTCAGTGGGTGTCTCTGCCAGTACCCCACTGCAGACGTTGTTTATCCTCATTACTCCATTGCATAGATTGTCTCTCCCCTTCTCCCCATTGCAGAGTTTGTCTCACCCAAGTAACCCTTTGCAGATTACCACATTGCAGAGGTTATCGTTCCCTATTACCCCATTGCAGAGGTTGTCTTTACCCATTACTCCGGGGTCTTGGGGTCTTGGGGTCTTGGGTCTCGGAATGCGAAAGCTGATAACTCAGAGACTGGAGCTCGGAGACAGACTAGGAACTAGCTCAGAGTAGCTGGCAGCCTCTCAGCTGGCCCGGGTAACGGCCGAATCCATACCACAAAGACAGCTCCGACTACCAACAGCAAGGCTCCATGAAGTGATGAATCTCCGACGCAGCCTAAAGATGGCATGTGGCCACTCTAGCCTTCCACCGGCAGGTTGCTCCCAGAGGATCTTGACAAAACAAACCAGCAGCCCACACTCAACCCCAAGGCTACTTATATTCCAAGCCCCAAGATGGGAATCAGGTGCCTTTGATTAACCCAACCGAAACAAGGGACAGCTGGAAGACCTAGAGTCCTGTGTCCATGGACCGGACCGTGAACCGGAATGCGGACTTCACAGACCGGACTGTGAACCGGAATGCGGACTTCACGGACCGGACCATGACAGTCTTCCCTATTACCCCATTGTAGAGATTGCCTGTCACCATTACCCTATTGCAGAGGTTGTCTCTCTCCATTACACCACTGAAGAGGTTGACTGCCCCATTACCCCATTGCAGAAGTTATCTCTCCCCAATTCCCCTTTGTGGAGGTTGTCTTTCCCCAATACCCCATTGCAGAGGTTGACTCTCCCCATTAATGCATTGCAGAGGTTGTCTTTCCCCATTACCCCAATGCAGTGGTTCTCTCTCCCTATTTCCCAATTGCAGAGGTTGCCGTTCCACCAGAACCCCATTGCAGGGGTTGCCTCTCACCATTACCACATTGCAACTGTTGTCATTCCCCTATTAACTCATTGTAGAGGTTGTCTGCCACATTACCCCATTGCAGAGGTCGTCTCTCCCCGTTAACACATTGCAAAGGTTGACTCTCCCCATTAATGCATTGCAGAAGTTGTCACTCCCTATTACCCCATTGCAGAGGTTGTCTCTCACCATTACCCCATCACAGATGTTGTCTTTCTTGATTACCTAATTGCAGATGTTGTCTTTCCCCATTAACTCTTTGCAGAGATTTCCTTTCCCCAATTACCCATTGCAGAGGTTGTCTCTCACCATTACTCCATTGCAGAGATTGGTTTTACCCCATTACCCCATTGCATAGGTGTTTCTTCCGATTTCCCAATTGCAGAGGTTGTCTCTGTCCCATTACCTCATTACAGAGTTTGTCTCTCCTCATTACCCCATTGTGGAGGTTGTCTCTCCCCATTACCCCATTGCAATGGTTATTGTACCCCTATTATCTCATTGCAGACGTTGTCTCTCCCCATTAACCCATTGCAGATGTTGTCTATCCACAATACCCTATAGCAGATCCCATAATTCCACAATTAGCCCATTGCAGATACTTTCTCTCCCCATAACCACATTGCAGAGGCTGTCTCTCCCCTGTTGCAGAGATTTTCATTTCCCATTACCCCTTTGCAGAGTTTGATCCTCTCAGTTACCCCATTGCCGAGGTTGTCTCTCCTGATTACAGAGGTTGTCCCTCCTGATTACAGAGGTTCTCTCTCCTGATTACAGAGGTTCTCTCTCCTGATTACAGAGGTTGTCTCTCCTGATTACAAAGGGTGTCCCTCCTGATTACAGAGGTTCTCTCTCCTGATTACAGAGGTTGTCTCTCCTGATTACAGAGGTTGTCTCTCTTGATTACAGAGGTTCTCTCTCCTGATTACAGAGGTTCTCTCTCCTGATTACAGAGGTTGTCTCTCCTGATTACAGAGGGTGTCCCTCCTGATTACAGAGGTTGTCCCTCCTGATTACAGAGGGTGTCCCTCCTGATTACAGAGGTTCTCTCTCCTGATTACAGAGGCTGTCCCTCCTGATTACAGAGGTTCTCTCTCCTGATTACAGAGGTTCTCTCTCCTGATTATAGAGGTTGTCTCTCCTGATTACAGAGGTTGTCCCTCCTGATTACAGAGGTTCTCTCTCCTGATTACAGAGGGTGTCCCTCCTGATTACAGAGGTTCTCTCTCCTGATTACAGAGGTTGTCCCTCCTGATTACAGAGGTTCTCCTCCTGATTACAGAGGGTGTCCCTCCTGATTACAGAGGTTCTCTCTCCTGATTACAGAGGTTGTCTCTCCTGATTACAGAGGTTCTCTCTCCTGATTACAGAGGTTGTCTCTCCTGATTACAGAGGTTCTCTCTCCTGATTACAGAGGTTGTCCCTCCTGATTACAGAGGTTGTCCCTCCTGATTACAGAGGTTCTCTCTCCTGATTACAGAGGTTGTCTCTCCTGATTACAGAGATTCTCTCTCCTGATTACAGAGGTTGTCCCTCCTGATTACAGAGGGTGTCCCTCCTGATTACAGAGGTTCTCTCTCCTGATTACAGAGGTTGTCCCTCCTGATTACAGAGGTTCTCTCTCCTGATTACAGAGGTTCTCTCTCCTGATTATAGAGGTTGTCTCTCCTGATTACAGAGGTTGTCCCTCCTGATTACAGAGGTTCTCTCTCCTGATTACAGAGGGTGTCCCTCCTGATTACAGAGGTTCTCTCTCCTGATTACAGAGGTTGTCCCTCCTGATTACAGAGGTTCTCCTCCTGATTACAGAGGGTGTCCCTCCTGATTACAGAGGTTCTCTCTCCTGATTACAGAGGTTGTCCCTCCTGATTACAGAGGTTCTCTCTCCTGATTACAGAGGGTGTCCCTCCTGATTACAGAGGTTCTCTCTCCTGATTACAGAGGTTGTCCCTCCTGATTACAGAGGTTCTCCTCCTGATTACAGAGGGTGTCCCTCCTGATTACAGAGGTTCTCTCTCCTGATTACAGAGGTTGTCTCTCCTGATTACAGAGGTTGTCCCTCCTGATTACAGAGGTTCTCTCTCCTGATTACAGAGGGTGTCCCTCCTGATTACAGAGGTTCTCTCTCCTGATTACAGAGGTTCTCTCTCCTGATTACAGAGGTTGTCCCTCCTGATTACAGAGGTTCTCTCTCCTGATTACAGAGGTTCTCTCTCCTGATTGCAGAGGTTGTCTCTCCTGATTACAGAGGTTCTCTCTCCTGATTACAGGGGGTGTCTCTCCTGATTACAGAGGTTCTCTCTCCTGATTACAGAGGTTGTCCCTCCTGATTACAGAGGGTGTCCCTCCTGATTACAGAGGGTGTCCCTCCTGATTACAGAGGTTCTCTCTCCTGATTGCAGAGGTTGTCTCTCCTGATTACAGAGGTTCTCTCTCCTGATTACAGAGGGTGTCCCTCCTGATTACAGAGGTTGTCTCTCCCCATTACCCCATGGCAGAGGTTGTCTCTCCCTACTTCCCCATTGCAGATATTATAATTCCACCATTAGCCTATTACAGATACTTTCCCTCCCCATTACCCCATTGCAGAGGTTGTCTCTCCCCATTACCTTATTTCAGAGGTTGTCATTCCCATATTACCCCATTGTAGAGATTGTCATTCCCCTATTATCCAATTTTAAAGATTGTCTCTCCCCATTACTCCATTGCAGAGGTTGTCATTCCCCCATTACCCCATTAAGTTTCCCTCACAATTACTCCATTGTTGAGGTTGCCTGTCCCCATTACCCCATTGCAGAGATTGTTTCTCCCCATTACCCCTTTGCAGTGGTTGCCTCTCCCCATTGCTTCATTGCAGAGGTGGTCTCTCCCCATTGCAGAGGCTATCTTTCCCTCATTACCCTATTGCAGAGTTTGTCTCTCCCTACTTCCCCATTGTTGAGGTTGCTGTTGCACCATTACCCCATTGCACAGGTTGTCTATCCACAATACCCTATAGCAGATCCCATAATTCCACCATTAGCCCATTGCAGAGATTGTCTCTCATCATTACCCCACTGCAGAGATTGTCTCTCATCATTACCCCACTGCAGAGATTGTCTCTCATCATTACCCCACTGCAGAGGTGTCTCTTCCCTATGCCCCATTTCAGATGTTGTCTCTCCCTATTACCCCACTGCAACGGTTGTTGTTTCCCTATCACCCTATTGCAGAGGTTGTCGTTCCCCCTTTACCCGATTTTAGAGATTGTCTCTCCCCATTACCCTATTGAAGAGGTTGTCTCTCCCCATTGTCCCTTGTCCCATTGTAGAGATTGTCTCTCCCCATTACCTTATTCAGAGGTTGTCATTCCCATATTACCCCATTGCAGAGGTTGTCTCTCCCCATTACCCTATTGCAGAAGTTATCTCTCTCCATTGACCCATTAGAAACCAGAGAAAAACTACAGCACAGAAACAGGCCTTTTGGCCCTTCTTGGCTGTGCCGAACCATTTTCTGCCTAGTCCCACTGACCTGCACACGGACCATATCCCTCCATACACCTCCCATCCATGTATCTGTCCAATTTATTCTTAAATGTTAAAAAAGAACCCGCATTTACCACCTCGTCTGGCAGCTCATTCCACACTCCCAACACTCTCTGTGTGAAGAAGCCCCCCCCTGATGTTCCCTTTAAACTTTTCCCCCCTCACCCTTAACCCATGTCCTCCGTTTTTTTTCTCCCCTAGCCTCAGTGGAAAAAGTCTGCTTGCATTCACTCTATCTATACCTACCATAATTTTATATACCTCTATCAAATCTCCCCTCATTCTTCTACGCTCCAAGGAATAAAGTCCTAACCTATTCAACCTTTCTCTGTAACTCAGTTTCTCAAGTCCTGGCAACATCCTTGTAAACCTGCTCTGCACTCTTTCAACCTTATTTATATCCTTCCTGTAATTTGGTGACCAAAACTGAACACAATACTCCAGATTCGGCCTCACCAATGCCCTATACAACCTCATCATAACATTCCAGTTCTTATACTCAGTACTTTGATTAATAAAGGTCAGTGTACCAAAAGCTCTCTTTATGACCCTATCTACCTGTGACACCACTTTTAGGGAATTTTGTATCTGTATTCCCAGATCCCTCTGTTCTACTGCACTCCTCAGTGCCTTACCATTAACCCTGTATGTTCTACCTTGGTTTGTCCTTCCAAAGTGCAATACCTCACACTTGTCAGTATTAAACTCCATCTGCCATTTTTCAGCCCATTTTTCCAGCTGGTCCACATCCCTCTGCAGGCTCTGAAAACCTTCCTCACTGTCTACTACACCTCCAATCTTTGTATCATCAGCAAATTTGCTGATCCAATTGACCACATTATCATCCAGATCATTGATATAAATGACAAATAACAATGGAGCCAGCACTAATCCCTGTGGCACACCACTAGTCACAGGCCTCCACTCAGAGAAGCAATCCTCTACTACCACTCTTTGGCTTCTTCCATTGAGCCAATGTCTAATCCAATTTACCACCTCCCCACGTATACCTAGCGACTGAATTTTCCTAACTAACTTCCCACGCGGGACCTTGTCAAAGGCCTTACTGAAGTCCATGCAGACAACATCCACTGCCTTCCCTTCATCCACTTTCCTGGTAACCTCCTCGAAAAACTCCAGTAGATTGGTTAAACATGACCTACCACGCACAAAGCCATGTTGACTCTCCCTAATAAGACCCTGTCTATGCAAATGCTTGTAGATTCTGTCTCTTAGTACTCCCTCCAATAACTTACCCACTACTGCCGACAAACTTACCGGCCTATAATTTCCCGGATTACTTTTCAATCCTTCTTTGAACAACAGAACAACATGAGCCACTCTCCAGTCCTCCAGCACCTCACCTTTAGACACCGACATTTTAAATATATCTGCCAGGGCCCCTGCAATTTCAACACTAGTCTCCTTCAAGGTCCGAGGGAATACCCTGTCAGGTCCTGGGGATGTATCCACTTTAATTTACCTCAAGATAGCAAGCACCTTCTCCTTTTCAATCTGTACAGTTTCCATGATCTCACTACTTGTTTCCCTTAATTCCATAGACTTCATGTCAGTTTCCTTAATAAATACAGACGCAAAAACCCATTTAAGATCTCCCCCATTTCTTTTGGTTCCGCATATAGCCGACCACTCTGATCTTCAAGAGGACCAATTTTATCCCCTACAATCCTTTTACTCTTAATATACCTGTAAAAGCTCTTTGGATTATCCTTCACTTTGACTGCCAAGGCAACCTCATGTCTTCTTTTAGCCCTCCTGATTTCCTTCTTAAGTATTTTCTTGCACTTTTTATACTCCTCAAGCACCTTATTTACTCCCTGTTTCCTATACATGTCATACAACTCTCTCTTCTTCTTTAGCAGAGTTGCAATATCCCCTGAGAACCAAGATTCCTTATTCCTATTTACTTTGCCTTTAATCCTGACAGGAACATACAAACTCTGCACTCTCAAAATTTCTCCTCTGAAGGCTTCCCACTTACCCATCACATCCTTGCCAGAGAACAACCTGTCCCAATCCATGCTTGATCCTTTCTCATTTCTTCAAATTTGGCCTTCTTCTAGTTTAGAACTTCAACCCTAGGACCAGATCTATCTTTATCCATGATCAAGTTGAAACTAATGATGTTATGATCACTGGAACCAAAGTGTTTCCCTACACATACTTCCATCACCTGTCCTAATTCGTTTCCTAATCGGAGATCTAATATTGAATCCTCTCTAGTTGGTACCTCTATATATTGATTTAGAAAACTTTCCTGAACACATTTTACAAACTCTAACCCATCTAGACCCCTCACAGTATGGGAGTCCCAATCAATATGTGGAAAATTAAAATCCCCTACCACCACAACTTTATGTTTCCTGCAGTTGCCTGCTATCTCTCTGCAGATTTGCTCCTCCAATTCTCGCTGACTATTAGGAGGTCTATAATATAACCCCATTAATGTGACCATACCTTTCCTGTTTCTCAGCTCCACCCATAAGGTCTCAGCAGACAAGCCCTCTATCTCTCCCCAATACCCCATTTCAGATGTTATCTCTCCCTATTACCCATTGCAATGGTTGTCATTTCCCCATCACCCCATTGCAGAGGTTATCTCTCCCTATCACCCCATTGCAGAGGTTGTCGATCCTACATTACCCATGTCACAGATTCTATTTCTCTGCTTTCACCCCTGTTGCAGTGGAAACTCTTCAGCATTCAACTTTTTACAGATTCTGACTCTCACCCATTACCCCATTAGAGAGAGAGTCTCTCCCCCAATGCCGATGTTACAGTGGGAGCTTCTCCCCCACATTACCCCTGTTACAGAGGACATTTCTTCCCTATTATCCCTCTTACAGAACAACTCTCTCTCCAACTACCTCTGTTACTGAGGGAGTCAATTCCCCATTACCCCTGTTACAGGGGGAGCTACTCCCCCATTACTCTATTACAGATGAAGCTTCTGTCCTATTACCCCGTTACTGAGGAAGCTACTCCTAATTAGAGAGAATCTCGCCCATTAACCCTGTTGCAGTGGGAGTCTCTCTCCCATTTGCCCATTACAGATGGTTGATCCTCCATTACCCCTGTAACAGTGGGTTTCTCTCCCCCATTACCTCTATTACAGAGGGTGTCTCTCTGCCATTACCCCCCTGTTACAGAGGGAGTCTCTCTCCCAGTGCCTCTGTTAAAGAGAGAGTTTCTCCACCATTACCCCGGTCCAAAGTGAGTCCCTCCCCCATTACCCCTATTACAATTCCCTCTCTCCCCCATTTACCTCTGTTACAGAGGGAGCTTTTCTTTCATTACCCCTGTTTCAAGTACCTTGAAATCTCAAACACTTTCCCAACCACTGAGGTTAGGCTAACAGGCCTATAATTTCCTTTCTTTGCATTTCTCCTTTCTTAAAGAGTGGAGTGACATTTGCAATCTTCCAGTCCTCTGGGACCATGCCAGAATCAAGTGATTCTTGAAAGACCATGATCAATGCAATCGTTATTTCTTCAGCAACTTCTCTGAGGATTCAGGATGGAGTCCATCTGGTCCAGGTGACTTATCCATCTTAAGACCATTGAGTTGCAGGGCATATGTGTTCCAAAAATGAAGAAATATTCAAATGGTACAATAGTACAACCATGACTGACAAGGGGAGTCAAAGCTATTGTAAAAACAAAAGAGGGCATACCATAAAGTAGAAATTAGTGGGAAGGTAGAAGATTGGGAAGTTTTTTAAAAGCTACAGAGAGCAACTAAAAGAATCATTAGAAGGGAAAAGATGAAATATGAAAGCAAGTTAACAGATAATATCCAAGTGGATAGTAAAAGCTTTTTCAAGCAGGTTAAAAATAAAAGAGAAATGAGAGTGGACATAGGACCGCTAGAAAATGAGGCAGGAGAAATAATAGTGGGGGATATGAGATGGCTAATGAACTAAATGAGTATTTTGCATCAGTTTTCACTGTGGAAGATATTAGCAGTATGCCTGATGTTGTAGTGTGTGAAGGAAGAGAAGTGGGTGCAGTTACTGTTACAAGGGAGAAGGTGCTCAAAAAGCTGAAAGACCTAAAGGTACATAAGTCACCTGGACCAGATGAACTGCACCCTAGGGTTCTGAAAGACGTAACGTTAGAGATTGTGGTGTCATTAGTAATGATCTTTCAAAAATCATTGGACTCTGGCATGGTGTCAGAGGTCTGGAAAATTGCAAATGTCACTTCATTCTAAGAAAAGAGGAAGTCAGCAGAAAGAAAATTATAGACTAGTTAGCCTGACCTCAGTGGTTGGGAAGATGTTAGAGTCAATTGTTAAGGATGAAGTGGTGGAGTACTTGGCAACACAGGACAAGATTGTACAAAGTCAGCATGGTTTCCTTCAGGGAAAATCCTGCCTGACAAACCTGTTGGAATTCTTTGAGGAGATTACAAGTAGGATAGATAAAGGGAATGCAGTAGTTGTTGTATATTTGGACTTTCAGAAGGCCTTTGACAAGTGCCACACATGAGGCTCCTTACCAAGTTAAGAGCCTATGGTATTACAGGAAAGTTATTACCATAGTTAGAGCATTGGCTGATTGGTAGGAGGCAGCGAGTGGGAATAAAAGGATCCTTTTCTGGTTGGCTGCCAGTGAGTAGTGATCTTCCGCAGGGGTCGGTGTTGGGACCACTTCTTTTTATGCTGTATATAAATGAATTGGATGATGGAATAGAAGGCTTTGCTGCCAAGTTTGCAGATGATATGAAGATTGGTGGAGAGGCAGGCAGTGTTGACGAAACAAGTAGGCTGTAGAAGGATTAGGCAGATTAGGAGAATGGGCAAGAAATTACAAATGAAATACAATGTTTGAAAATACATGGCCATGCACTTTGGTAGTAGAAATAAATGTGCAGACTATTTTCTAAACGGGGAGAAAATCCAAAACTCTGGGACACAAAGGGACTTGGGAGTCCTTGTGCAGAACTCCCTGCAGGTAAACTTGCAGGTAGAGTCGGTGGTGAGGAAGGCGAATGCCATGTTAGCATTCATTACAAGAGGTCTGGAATATAGGAGCAGGGATGTGATGCTGAGGCTTTATAAGACACTGGTGAGGCCTCATCTTGAGTATTGTGAACAGTTTTGGGCCCCTCATCTTAGAAAAGATGTGCTGGCATTGGAGAGGGTCCAGAGGAGGTTCACAAGGATGATTCCAGGAATGAAAGTGTTATCATACGAGGAACGTTTGATGGCTCTGGGTCTGTACTCACTGGAATTCAGAAGGATGAAGGGAATCTCATTGAAACCTTTCGAATGTTGAAAGGCCTAGGCAGAGTAGATGTGGAAAGGATGTTTCCCATGGTGGGGGAGTCTAGGACAAAGGGCACAGCCTCAGCATAGAGGGGCGCCCTTTCAAAACAGAGATGCGGAGAAATTGCTTTAGCCAAAGGGTGAAGAATTGGTGGAATTTGTTGCCACCTGCAGCTGTGAAGGCCAAATCATTGGGTATATTTAAGGCAGAGGTGGATAGGTTCTTGATTGGACATGGCATCAAAGGTTACGGGGAGAAGGCTAGGAACTGGGGTTGAGGAGGAGAAAGGCAAGGATCAGCCATGATTGAATGGTGGAGCAGACTCGATGGGCCTAATGGCCTAATTCTGCTCCTATGTCTTATGGTCTTATGGAGTTTGCTTAGCTTTTTTAAGTTTGTAATAGCAATGGCGCTCACTCCTGCTCCCTGACTCTCACAGACCTCTGGGACACTGCTAGTGTCTTCCACGGTGAAGACTGATGCAAAGTACCCATTAAATTCATCTGCCATTTCTTTGTCCCCATTACTACCTCGCCAGCATCATTTTCCAGAGGTCCAATATCAACTCTCAGCTCCCTTTTACTCTTTATATGACTGAAAAAGCTTTTAGTATCCTGCTTTTTCTTTCTTATAACTTTTTTAGTTGCCTTTTGTTGGATTTTAAAAGCTTCCTAATCATCCAACTTCCCACTCATTTTTGCTACCTTATATGCCCTATCCTTGGCTTTTATGCAGTCTTTAACTTCTTTTGTCAGCCACAGTTACCTACCCCTGCTATTTGAGAACTTCTTCCTCTGTGGGACATATCTGTCCTGCGCCTTGTGAACCACTCCCAGAAACTTCAGCCATCTCTGCTCTGCTGTCATCCCTGCCAGTATCCTCCTCCAATCCACCTGGTAAAGCTCCTCTCTCATGCCTCTGTAATTCCCTTTATCCCATTGCGATACAGATACATGTGAGTTATGCTTCTCCCTCTCAAACTGCAGCGGTAGTCTCTCCCCCATTATCTCTGTAACAGAGGGAGTCTCCCAACAATCTACATATTACGGTGGAAGCTTTTCCTTCTCATCCCTGTTACAGAAGCTACATCTCCCCAATTATTCCTATTACAGATTCCGTCTCTCTCCCATTACCCCTATTGCAGTGGGAGACTGGTCACTATTAACCCTTTTACAGATTCCATCTCTCCCCATTACCCCTGTTACAGAGGGAGTCTGTCTCCCATTACTCCTGTTACAGATTCTGTCCCTCCTCCACAACCACTGTTACAAAAGGAGTCTCTTCCCCATTACCCCCGTTATTGAGAAAGTGTCTCTCCCATTACTAGTTACAGAGGGAGTCTCTCCACTATTAACCCTGCTACAGAAGGAGCCTCTCCCCCCGAGACCCCATTAACTATGTTACAGAGGCAGTCTCACCCCATTACCTGTTATAGAGGGTGTTTCTCCCCACTACCCCTGTTGCAGCTTCCACCTCTCCCCCATTACCCCTGTTACAGAGGCAGTCTCTCTACTTTTACCCTTGTTACAGAGAGAGTTTTCCTTCCTTCCTTCCCTGCGCCCTTAACTCCTGGTGGAGTCGTCAGGCTGCTGTCATGACAAGCTTTACACCAGTCTGTTCCATCTGTCGCGGTTGTGTGCCAGGGCCTGGGTCACCGCAGATGGTTTCCTTTTCTTTAATGTTGTCCATCCACCTTTTCCTCTATCTACCTCTCCTTCTTTTCCCCTCCACAGTTCCTTGTAGAACGGTCTTTGCAAGGCCACTGGATCTTGTTACGTGGCCGTTCCATCTCAGCTTTCTTTCCTTCACCGTTGTGAGAAGGTCTTCATGGGGGCCATTGTGGTGCTGGACGGTCTTGCGGACCTGCTCGTTTGTGATGTGGTCCAAGTATGAGATGCCCAAGATGTTGTGATAGCATCTCATTTCCAATGCCTGTATCTTCCTCTGTAGCTCTGCTGTGAGGGCCCGTGTCTCACAAGCGTACAGGAAGATGGAGAATACCAGTGCATGCAGGAGTCTGATCTTGTACTTCATGGTGATGTTGCTGTCCCTCCATATTGTCTTGAGTTTAGATAGTGCAGTCATTGTCTTTGCGGTTCTTGCCAGGACTTCTGGTCTTGATCCTTCATCACTGATGATTGCCCCCAGGTATATGAACTGCTACACTGTCTCAAGTTTCTGACCATGGACTGAGATGTCTGTCATGATGGCACCGTTGGCATTTGCCATGAGCTTGGTTTTCTTGGCACTTATTTCCATTCCAAACTTTGTGGAGGCTCTGTCAAGATGGCTGACCAGGTTGGCCAGTTCGTCCTCTTTTCCTGCAAGTCCATCAATGTCGTCAGCAGATCTTAGGTTTGTGATGTTCCTCCCTCCGATGCTGACTGTGCCCACATGATCTTCAAGGGCAACACTCATGATTCGTTCCAGGAAGACATTGAAGAGAGTGGGGGGAGGAGGCAGCCCTGATGAACTCTTACAGAGGTATGGAACCACTGCCCGATGGTGCCCTGAGCGAGTACTGCACTGGTTGCCTTGGCGTAAAGCTGATGGATTGTATGGATCAGCTTCTGCCCCATGTTGAATTTTTTCATGGTGGCCCATAAGGCATCATGCCAGACTCCATCAAAAGCCTTCTTGAAGTCTATGAAGACATGGTAGAACTCTCTCTGGTGCTGAAGGTGTTTCTCACAAAGGGTGCGGAGGTTGAAAATCTGCTCAGTGGTGCTTCTGCCCTTACGGAAGCCTGCTTGTTCCTCGGCAATGATATCTTCTGCCTGAGGTCTCGGTCTGTTCAAGATGATTCTGAGCATTACCTTGCTTACATGGCTGATCAAACTGATGGGACGGTAATTCTGGCAAAGTTGGAGATTGCCTTTCTTGGGAAGCACAGTGATCAGCAACTGAGTCCAAGGTGTCAGCCATTCACCTGTCTACCAGATCTTATTGCAGATGGGGGTAAGCATGTCTACTGTGGCCTCTCCTCCATGCTTCAGCAGTTCAGCAGGGATGTTGTCAACTCCCGCTGACTTCTCTCACTTCAGTGATCGTATTGCAGCTTCAACTTCTTCACGCATGATTGCATAGTCATCCTCATTGGAAGATTTCTGCACATTCAGCACCCTTGGATCCTCTTTGCTCTGGTAGTCGTGCAGTTCTGAACAGTACTCTGTCCACCTTTCCATTATTTCCTTTCCTTCTGTGAGACTTTTGCCATTTTTGTCTTGGATGGTGTTCACTTTGGCTTGTTTTCCTTTGGTAAGATCCTTCACCAGTTGGAATGCCTTCTTTGTGTTGTTGTTGGAGAGGCTGTCTTCAATGTCCGCACATTGTTTGGCTATCCATCTTTGCTTTGCTTCCTTCATTTCCCTCCTGATTTCCTTGTTGATTTTTCTGTATTCTGTTTTTCCCTCAGCTGTGTTTTTATCTTTATTTAATTTCCTTCTGGTGTCATACACATCCAGTATCTTGCTAGTGACCCATGGTTAGACTTGCGGCGGATTTTCCCCAGAATCTTGCTTCTGTTTCCGTCATCACTGTGTTAGAGTTATTTGTGGTGGTCTCCAGGTCTTCATCAAGGAGGAGTATTGGTGCAAACTTCCCCCCAACTGCTGCCTGAAATTCTTCAGAGATGGCGGGGTCTTTCAGTTTTTCAAGGTCGAATCTCAGCAGGCTGTTTTTTGGCTTGTTGATTCTCCTCAAACACACTCTGATGTTCATCATGACAAGGTCATGGTCACTGCCCACGTCTGCTCCTGGGAATGTTCTGGTCTTCGGTCTGTTCATACCAGATTTGTGCCGTCCTTGCCCCAGGATGTAGTCGATCTGGTGATGTTGACCACTGGGGGCATCCCAGGTCCATCTTTGGGATGCTTTGTGTTCTCCAAGTGTGTTTGACAGCACCATGTTGTTATAACTGGCAAATTCCAGCAGGCGTAGTCCCCTCTCATTGGAGGTGTCATTGCATGAGGGGCCGATGAGATCCCCCCCACTCATCTTGTGCGTCTCTGCCCACCCTGGCATTCCAGTCACCCTGAATGATCAAAATATCTTTTTTGTCCACCTTGTCGATGACACCTTGTAGTTTCTTATCGAACTCTTCAATGTGTTCATCGTTGTAGTCTGTTGTTGGGGCGTAGACTTGTGCCACTGTGATGTTGAATGGTTTTACCCGCAGGCAGATGGTCACGAGCCTGCCTGACACTGGTTGCCATCCTAGGACAGCGTTCTCGATGGATTTGTTGACTAGGAACCCTACGTCATTTTCATGTCTGTTCTGTTCTCCTCTATAATAGAGTACATGTCTTTCCTCAGTATGCACTTCTCCAGCGTTCTTCCATTTGGCTTCACAGAGCCCGAGGAGGTGCCAGTTGAATCTTTCCATCTCATGCGTGAGTTCCTTGAGTTTCCCTGCTTGGTTCAGCGTTCTTGCATTCCATGTGGCGATTGTGATGTCCTCTCTGCCATGGATCTTCTGTGTCCGATCACCAGTAGCACGTTTATCGCGTCTGCCCTGGTGTGAGACAGATAGCGCGGTCACTGGTAACCTGGGCTGCGATCGATCTGGTATGAAGTTGCTTTTTGGTGTGCTCACCATGCGGTGTGCCTTGGGCATCTGAAACCTGGCGGAGCCCATCCCTCTCCAGGTTTGACCACAGCCGATTTCCTCCAACTAGGTGGCTCGCCTTGGTCGTGAACACGTGGCCGTTATCGTTCATCTGAGAACCTTTCCGTCCCGGCCGGTGACTTCATCATGGAAGTCTTTCATCCAGTGGTGCCATGTTAATGCCACCCCCTCTCGTGGTTTAGCCCGCCAGCTGAAGCGGTTTACCGGGGTATGGCGTTTGGAGCCAACACATAAGAGACTTAGGAGATGGATGAGGACCAGTGATGCCCGTCCACCCTGTCTACTAGGGAGCAGCATGCCAGACATCAAAGGTGCTACCTCTATCCAGAGCCCCCTATACTCCCAATATAGTCTCTCCCACCATTAACCCTGCTACAAAGGTTCTCTCCCCCTTTACCCCTGTTACAGTGGGAGTCTCTCCAATATTACACTTGTTACAGAGGGTGTCTCTCCTCCTTTACCCCTTTTACTGAGGTGGTCTCTCCCAACGTTAACCCTGTTTCAAAAGATTTCTCCCCCTTTACCCCTGTTACAGTGGGAGTCTCTTCCCATTACCCATTTTACATGTCTCTCTCCCCCATTACACCTGTTGAAAAGGGAGTCTCTCCTCCATTACCCTTGTTACAGAGGGTGTCTGTCCCCCATTACATCTATAATAGAGGGTGTCTCCCCCATTACCCTGTTACAGATTCCATCTCTACCCCATTACCCCATTACAGATTCCATCTCTACCCCGTTACCCCTGTTACAGGTATCTCTCCCCTATTTCTGCTGTGTCTGAGGCTCTCTCCCCCACTACCTCTGTTACAGAGGGAGTTTCTCCACCATTACCCCCTTTATTCAGGGTTTCTTCCAATTACCTATGCAGAGTGCCTCACCCTCATTACCCCATTACAAATTCCATCTCTCCCGTATTACCCCTACAGACTTATATAACATATTACAGGAGCGTATACAAATAATAAATTCCACTCCACTATTAAAAGTACATTGCAAGCTTAACACCTAGAAAGACATTCGGCCATTATATTATCCCTGCCTTTAATGTGAGTTATCAGGAGATCATACTCCTGCAAAATCAAACTCCAATTCAACAACCTTCTATTTTTGTTTTTCATCTTACTCAAAAACACCAATGGATTATGATCTGTATAAACCACAAGTCGTTTCTGAGCTGTGCAAGCATACACATCAAAATGCTGTAAAGCTAAAATAAGTGATAATAATTCCCTCCCTGTGGTGAAATAATTTCTTTGATGCTTATTGAATTTCTTTGAAAAGTAAGTCACAGGATGGTCAATAATCATCCCTTTGTAGTAACACTGCTCCTGCAGCTTCGTCACTGGCATCTACGGCTCTGGAAAATGGCTTTGTAAAGTCAGGTGACCTGAGCACAGGTTGATGACATAAGATGGCCTTCAATTTCTCAAACGCCTCCTGGCAGGCTCTGTCCAAATAAACTTTTCACCCTTCCTCAGGATGTTAGTCAATGGGAGGGCAACATCAGCAAAGTTCTTACAGAACTTGCAATAATATCCAACCATTCACAGGAATCTTCGAAGAGCTTTTTTACTGGTTGGAATGGGAACCTCAGAAATTGCCTGAACAGGAGCCAACCAGCCTTGACCTACAACATAACCAAGATAGGTCACAGTGACATGGCCAAATTCACTCTTAGCTAAGTTAACTGTAAGGCTGGCCTTTGAGAGCCTTTCAAACAGCTTTTCTACTGCAGAGATATGGGCTTCCCAAGTGTCATTCCCTGTGAACAAATCATCAATATAGGCATATGTGTGTTCTAACCCTTGAATTACAGAATTAATCATTCTCTGGAATGTTCCCGGAGCATTTTTCATTCCAAATGGCAGAACATTGTATTCATATAACCCAGAAGGCATTAAAAATGCAGAAATTTCTCTACCTCTATCCGTTAGCAAAACACACCAATACCCTTTTAACAGATCGATTTTTGTAAGGAACTTAGCTTTTCCAACCTTGTCTACACAATCACCCACTCTAGGGATTGGGTAAGCATCTGTTTTTGTTATAGCATTCACCTTTCTGTAATCAGTGCAAAACCTGATACTACCATCTGGTTTAGGCACCATAACACAAGATGTGCTCCAATCTGAATCAGAATGCCCAATAATACCATTTTCTAACATATACTCAATCTCTTGTTCAGCAAGTCTATGTTTGTCAATATTCATGCAATATGGATGTTGTTTTATAGGTTTGGCATCACCGACATCTACATCATGTGAGGCTACTGTTGTTCTTTTTGAAACATCAGGGAACAAATCCTGAAATTTCATGATCAACTGCTTCATCTGCTGCCGCTGCTGTGGCTGAAATTTATCAATCTGGCTGAAATAATGTTTGATTTAATATGGGCCTCAGTAGGATCAGCTAGTAAATTTCCAGAGAGCTCAGATCCATCGTTATTTACAGCAACCTCACAGCTGCAGTCTGCTTTTCATGATACAGCTCAAGCATGTTTATGTGACAGAGCTGTGTTGGCCTCCTTCTATCTGGTGTTTTGACTACATAATCCACAGACCTTAGACACAATTTCATAGGGACCATAGAATCTGGCCTACAGAGGATTTGTCTACACAGGGAAAAGAATGAGCACCTTATCTCCTGGCTTAAATGTTCTAACTCTGGCTTTCTTATCATACCAGGCTTTCATTTTACTCTGAGCAGACTTTAAATTTTCCCTTGCTAGGTTGCAAGTCCTTTGCAATCTGTCTTTGAATTTTAAAACGTAGTCCACTGCTCTCTTAACAATGCCAAAGGACCTCGGACCTGGTGCCCAAACACAAGCTCAAAGGGGCTTTAGCCTAGGGATTCTTGCACAGACACCCTTACTGCAAATAGAAGCAGGTGAACTCCCTCATCCCAATCCTTTTCATTTTCAACACAGAATGTCCTAATCATGGTTTTGAGGGTAGAATGGAATCTTTCTAAGGCCCCTTGGGATGATGGATGGTATGCGGACAATGTAATTTGTTTGGCTCCCAGTTTGTAAACTACCTGCTGAAATAATCCTGACAAAAAATTACTTCCTTGATCGGACTAGATTTCTTTAGGCAAACCAGATAGGGTGAAAAACTTTATGAGAACCTTTGACACAGCAGGAGCTTTGATATTTCTGAGGGGCATTGCTTCTGGAAATCTAGATACCGTATACATGATGGTTAGCAAATACTGATGGCCAGCTCTAGTCTTTGGCAATGGGCCAACACAATCCAAAATAACTTTAGAAAAGGGTTCACCAATTGCAGGAATAGGCTGCAGTGGGGCCACTGGGGTGACCTGATTAGGTTTACCCACAACCTGACAAGTGTGACAAGTTTGGCAAAATGTCACAACATCTTTCCTCAAACCAGGCCAGAAGACTTGCTCCAAAACCTTGTCCACAGCTTTATTCACACCAAAATGGCCACCCAAGAGCATACTATGGAATGAGGTTAAAATCTCATTCCTATAGACTTTAGGAACTACAACCTGGTGAGCAATTGCCCACTCTTCACTTGCCGGAATATCAGGTGGTCTCTACTTCCTCATTAACACTCCACCCTTGATATAATATCCTCCTGGCATTTTCTCAATCTCCTCACCTGAGAGAGCCCTTACTCTCAGTGCAACAATCTCAGGGTCCCTAGTCTGTTTCGCTATAAACTCCTTCCTGGACAAAGGCAAATCTTTATAGTCAGACCTAATACAAGGATCCTGGTCAAACAATGAAGGCAGGAAAGTCACTGACAGGTCATCAAAACCTGAGTCCTGATTTGGGCTATCATGTGTAGCAGAACCATGCTGCACAGAGCCATCCACATTGGCAAGCTTCTTGGCCATAGCTCGAGTTACTGCACAGGGTGGAAACATGTCAGAATCCATCTATGGATAATCAGTGATTGGCTTAGTTGTCAGCTGCACTGCAGGGACAACTTTACCACCTGCCAGGTCATTCCCTAACAACAAAGAAACACCTTTCATTGGTAAACTGGGCCGCAGTCCTATCTTAACCGGTCCCGAAACTAACTCTGACTTCAAAATTACCTTGTGCAGAGGTACAGAAACAATGTCACCCCCAATGCCTTGAATAAGATTTACCTCACCAATGGCAGTCTCATCCCTAAACTCTAGAACGTTGTCTAACAAGAGTGATTGAGAAGCCTCAGTATCTCGAAGAATTTTCACTGGCACCGGGAATGACCCCTCATTCACTGAAACAAACCCCTCTGACACAAAAGGAATGAACTCCTTCCTAACTAGGTCAGACATCTCAGCTCTCGAAAGAGCTTCATCAGAATGCCCGGAACCCTGTGGGTCTATAGGTGTTTCAAAGCGCTGAATACAGGCACCTGGAACTACCTCCTTTTCCTTCTTCTTCTTCAGGAGGAAACAATTAGCCATAACATGACCAGGTTTCCTACAATAGTGACAAGTAGGACCAGAATGTTTCTCCTTTAATTGCTTCCCTTCATCCTTACCTTTGTCGCTATTCCCAGATTTGATCTCTGGTTTAACCTGACCATCTATGCTAGTCTTTTGAAAGGTCTTACCTGGGGTAAACTTAAGCCTATGCGTCAGAGCAAACTCATCTGCTAACTTAGCAGATTCTTGCAAAGTGGCAGCATCCTTCTCATCTAAATATGTCTTTATGTCATAGTCATAGTCATAGTCATAGTCATACTTTATTGATCCCAGGGGAACTTGGTTTTCGTTACAGTTGCACCGTAAATAATAAATAGTAATAAAACCATAAATTGTTAAATACTATGATGTAAATTGTGCCAGGAAATAAGTCCAGGACCAGCCTATTGGCTCAGGGTGTCTAACCCTCTAAGGGAGGAGTTGTAAAGTTTGATGGCCACAGGCAGGAATGACTTCCTATGACGCTCTATGCTGCATCTCGGTGGAATAAGTCTCTGGCTGAATGTACTCCTGTACCCAACCAGTACATTATGTAGTGGATGGGAAACATTGTCCAAGATGGCATGCAACTTGGACAGCATCCTCTTTTCAGACACCACCGTCAGAGAGTCCAGTTCCATCCCCACAACATCACTGGCCTTACGAATGAGTTTGTTGATTCTGTTGGTGTCTGCTACCCTCAGCCTGCTGCCCCAGCACACAACAGCAAACATGATCGGACTGGCCACCACAGACTCGTAGAACATCCTCAGCATCGTCCGGCAGATGTTAAAGGACCTCAATCTCCTCAGGAACTAGAGACGGCTCTGACCCTTCTTGTAGACAGCCTCAGTGTTCTTTGACCAGTCCAGTTTATTGTCATTATGAATGCACCTTTTAAACTCTTCAATTAATACCAACTCTTTCAATTTGTCGAAATCATCATCCACATTTTTCGTTCAAAACGCACAGACTTCTCATAAACAAATTCCACATGAGTCTGGCTCACAGATCTCCTCAAATTCCTGAACCTTTGCCGATAGGCTTCTGGAACCAGTTCGTAAGGTTTAAGCACAGCCTGTTTTACTGTCCCATAGTCAGCCGCATCGTCAACTGATAGGGCAGAGTATGCCTGCTGCGCCTTCCCTTTGATTACACTCTGCAATAGGGGAGGCCAGCGTAGCCTCTGAGCAACTTTCTCAAAATGCTGAAAGTATTTATCAACCTGAGCCTCATCAAATGGAGGAACCAATCTAACTTCCTGACTGGCAACAAACCTATCACTAGAGCCAGAAATTTAACTCCCGAGTTTTAACCTTTGTAACTCAAACTGCCTTTGTCTTTTCCTTTCCTCGGAGTCTAGTGGCCTTTGCTTTGCTCTTTCCACAGCTTCAAACTGTCTTTGGCTTTCTCTTTTCTCAGCCTCTAGGTTAAGTTTCTCTAGCTCTAACATTAGTTGTTCCAGCTTGTACTGATGGTGTTTGTTCTGCCATCAGGCAAACGTTACAGGAGCATCAAAACTAAAACCACAAGGC
This sequence comes from Mobula hypostoma, assembly GCF_963921235.1. NCBI lineage: Eukaryota > Metazoa > Chordata > Chondrichthyes > Myliobatiformes > Myliobatidae > Mobula > Mobula hypostoma. The sequence continues at coordinate 34,293,908 of NC_086124.1, forward strand.
TACTAAACAGCTTCCTCCCACAGGCAGTCAGACTGCTAAATAGCTGCTCCACCTGACTCTGCTTTGGACACCTTTAACTTGCACTGGACAATTATAACTGATTTAACTGACATGTGGCTGTTGCATTTTACTATTTATTGTTATGTTTATTATTTAGTGTTGCTTTTGTTATGTTATGATTGCACTGCCCCTGAGGAACGCTGTCTCATTCTGCCCTGCAGAGCTGATGTACGGTTAGAATGACAATAAAGTTTTTTGAATCTTGAATCTTGAATGAATCTTTGAATCTGATTTACTTTCAGGAAACATTTCTAACACCTCGGCTTCAAACACACTCGTAGATATATAGTGTTCAACTATTCTCCTCTGAATCTCTGCCTTTTTCATGGCTGGCTTTACCGTAAGAAGTTTTAACCTCTTAGTAATGATCAATAACTCTGCCTTTTTAGCTTCCTCTAATGCCTCAGAGGTTGGCGATACCAGGAATTGATCAATATCTATTGCTGCTGGTTTCCACACAGAAGTCAATCAAAAGGGAAGTAATCAATGAAATCAATCAATCAATAAGCTCCAATTTGTTCAGATCCCGGATGAGCCCCCACTTTATGTTACGTACCAGCAGCAATAGACCACAAACTGAGTCTGTCATGGTCCTGATCGGGGTCCCTTTAAATTTACTTTGTTTATGTTATGATCCGGACCATTGATTTCCTGTTTTCCAGTGTCCCTCGGCTTTGGTGATTGGAGGCAATTACTCTCAACTGAACTGGTAGTTTACAGTCTCTGGCTTTCAGCCATTCGGTGCCGGAGTGTCTGCAAAGTCTGCAAAGTCACGGCATGCCAATGTCATCTGGCCGGAGCATGTCTAGTCTCCGCCCGAAGTGAGTGCCGGTAATTCGCCTTTCCTCACCGGAGCAACCCTGTCCAGTTACCTCGCCGAAGCGAGCCTGCAAAGTTCCCTCACCGAGGTGGGTCCATCAGTTAACCCGCCGGAGGGAATCAAGAACCGCTGTCTACTGTCTATCGCTGTCTACTGCTGCCACTACCCGGAGGCTCCAAGTCAAGTCCTGGCCCTGGCGGCATTCAAGCTCCAAGTCAAGTCCTGGCCCTGGCGGCATTCAAGCTCCAAGTCAAGTCCTGGCCCTAGCGGCTTCCCAGTTCTGAGTCAAGTCCTGGCCCTGGCGGTCTGTGATTCCTGTCCTACTCCCTTGTCTGAATCCCCTCTCTGCCCCTCTGGCCTCTAGCCCTCGTCTGCAGCCCCCGCCTGCACTTTGGTCTAGTTCTATCGCCGGAGCTAGATAGGTACTGTCTGGTGTTCATTCGTGTTGGTCTTGTCTTGTCTGGTCCTCGCCTCCGTGGGGTAGGTCACACCGTCTTGCCATTGCCCTGTGGGGAATCATGTCTTGTCCTGTCCTCGCCTCCGTTGGGGTAAGTCTGGCCATCTTGCCGTTGCCCCACGGGGAGTCATGTCTTGTCTTGTCTTATCCTTGCCTCCGTGGGGTAGGTCAGGCCGTCTTGCCGTTGCCCCGCAGGGGGTCATGTTCTGTCTTGTCTTGTCCTCACCTCCGTGGGGTAAGTCAGGCTGTCCTGCCGTTGCCCCGCGGAGGGGCATGAGTCCCGGCCCTATGTCCTGTACCCAAGGAGGGGTCCCGACTCTGTGTTCTGTGTATGTGTCCATGGTTCCATGTACCTGCACCCCGAGACCGAGGTTCTGTGTTCCCATGTTCCTCCTCTCCCTAGCCCATGTCATATCCATGCCTGGTTCTGGGGTCCGAGCCCGAGGCAAGACCCAGGTACTGGGTCCTTGCCCAGTCCCGGGCTCGGAGTCCATACCCTAACCTCTTCATGTCTCCTCTAGTTCTGGGAGCCGATTCCGAGTCCAAGCCCAGACCCTTCATCCCAGCCTAGTCGTAGTCCTCAGTCCTTGTCCAGTTCGCTATTTCCTGCTCCTGCCTTGCTCTCCTGGTATCAAACAATAAACCAAGTCTCAGTAACCTCACAAGATGTGTCTTGCATTTGGGTCCACCCCTGCTCCCTCTCTCTCTCTCTCTCCCCCATTACACCTGTTACAGATGGAGTATCTCCCCCTTATCCTTGTTACTGAGGGAGTATCCCACCATTAATGCTGCTACAAAGGGTTACTCCCCCTTTACCCCTGTTATACTGAGAGTCTTTCCCCGTTACACCTGTTACAGGTCTCTCTCCCCATTACCCCTGTTACAGAGAGAGTATTTCCCCATTACACCTGTTACATGTCTATCTCCCTGTTACCCCTGTTACAGAAAGAGTATTTCCCTATTACACCTGTTACAGGTCTCTCTCCCCATTAACCCTGTTACAGAGAGAGACTTCCCCATTACACCTGTTACAGAGAGTCTCTGCTTTTTTACTCCAGGGTCAGAGGGAGTCTCTCCCCATTACCTCTGTTACTGAGGAGTCTCTCTCCATTACCTCTGTTACTGAGGGAGTCTCTCCCCATTACCTCTGTTACTGAGGAGTCTCTCTCCATTACCTCTGTTACTGAGGGAATCTCTCCCCATTATCTCTGTTACTGAGGGAGTCTCTCCCCATTATCTCTGTTACTGAGGGAGTCTCTCCTCATTACCTCTGTTACCTCTGTTGCCTCACAGGTGGATAGGGTAGTTAAGAAAGCTTATGGGGTGTTAGCTTTCATAAGTCGAGGGATAGAGTTTAAGAGTCGTGATGTAATGATGCAGCTCTATAAAACTCTGGTTAGGCCACACTTGGAGTACTGTGTCCAGTTCTGGTCGCCTCTCTATAGGGAGGATGTGGAAGCATTGGAAAGTGTACAGAGGAGATTTACCAGGATGCTGCCTGGTTTAGGGAGTATGCATTATGATCAGAGATTAAGGGAGCTAGGGCTTTACTCTTTGGAGAGAAGGAGGGTGAGAGGAGACATGATAGAGGTGTACAAGATAATAAGAGGAATAGATAGAGTGGATAGCCAGCGCCTCTTCCCCAGGGCACCACTGCTCAATACAAGAGGACATGGCTATAAGGTAAGGGGTGGGAAGTTCAGCGGGGATATTAGAGGAAGGTTTTTTACTCAGAGAGTGGTTGGTGCGTGGAATGCACTGCCAGAGTCAGTGATGGAGGCAGATACACTAGTGAAGTTTAAGAGACTGCTAGACAGGAATATGGAGGAACTTAAGGTGGGGGCTTATATGGGAGGCAGGGATTGAAGGTCGGCACAACATTGTGGGCCGAAGGGCCTGTACTGTGCTGTACTATTCTATGTTCTATGATTACTGAGGGAGTCTCTCCCCATTACCTCTGTTACTGAGGGAGTCTCTCCCCATTACCTCTGTTACTGAGGGAGTCTGTCCCCAGTACCTCTGTTACTGAGGGAGTCTGTCCCCAGTACCTCTGTTACTGAGGGAGTCTGTCCCCAGTACCTCTGTTACTGAGGAGTCTCTCTCCATTACCTCTGTTACAAAGGGTCTCTCCCCCATTACCCCTGTTTCAGAATCTATTTCTCCCCCATTACCCTATCACAGATTCAGTCTCTACCCCTTTGCCTCTGTTACAGAGGGAGTCTCTCCCCATTACCCCATTACAGATGGTCTCTCCCCCATTACTCCAGTTACAGAGGGTGCCTCTCATTGATTCACTCCATCGCCCCTCCCTGTGTCCCTGCCAGGTACATTTGGTGTGAATATACTCTCACTTGGTGTTCCTGTCCCTCCTGACACGAATGCCTGTTAATTACACTTTACATTAATCATTTTACTTCTCTCTTGTTCAGCACCATCTCTGAAGTACTGCTTCCAATCTCTGAGCCCGTCTGTGTCCTCAGGTTTGTGTGTGTATATCTGTCCTCAGGAGGGCCGGTGCTGAGGGTGCTCGTGGTGAGGGACATTTCCACTGCAGAAGGGGTAGTGAGCGAGCTCCCCACCGGCGGATTGGTGGTCAGAGAGCTCTTCCCTACGAATGTGTCTCTCCACCAAACCCTCTGGGTTCTGTCCATGTCTCCCGCTCTCACTCTCTCTCTGCTCTGTCTACTGCACTGTCTGTCCCTCTCTTTCTGTCTTCTTCTGTTTCCCTCTCTTTGTAGCTCTCACTCACTCTTTTCTTTCTCATTCTTTCTCTCCTTATCTATATCCCTCCTTTCTGCCTCTCTCTCTGAGCGTGCGTGTGTGTGTGTGTGTGTGTGTGTGTGTGTGTCCAGCTCTCTCTGAGGCCATGTATGTCTGTCTCTCTCTCTCCCCCCCCCAGCCCGTATATATCTTACTCTGCCTCTCTGAGCCTGTGTCTCTCTCTGTGTGCGTCTCTCTCTCTAAGTCTCTGTGTGTGTATGTCTATCTGTCTCTCTCTCTGCCTAAGTGCGTGTCTCTCTCCCTGAGCCTGTATGTGTGCTTATCTGTCTCTCTAAGTCTCTGTGTGTACATCTATCTCTCACTCTCTCTCTCTGAGCCTGTGTCTTTCTCTCTCCCTCTGAGCCTGTGTGTGTGTGTGTGTGTGTGTGTGTGTGTGTGTGTGTCTCTCTCCCCCTCTCTCTGTCTGGGCCCGTGTATGTGTGTCCATCTCTCTCTGAGCTTGTATATGTGTGTGTGTGTGTGTGTGTGTGTGTGTGTGTCTGTGTTTCTCCCTCTCTGAGCCCATGTATGTGTGTCTCTGTCTGAGCTGTGTATGTCTGTGTCTGTCTTTCTGAGCCTGTGTTTGTGGTTGTCTCTCCCTGCCTCTCTGAGCCTGTTTGTGTGTGTCTCTCTCTGATCTTTTGTGTCTTGTGTGTGTGTCTCTCTCTCTCTCTCTCTCTCTCTCTCACACTCTCTCTCTCTCTCTGAGTCCGTGTCTGTGTGTGTGTCTCTCTCTCTCTCTCTCTGTCTGTCTGTCTGTCTCGGCCACTCTCTCTCTCCTCCCCCCCCCAAATCCCCCCTCCCTCCAGTCCCTGTCTCTCTCTCTTTTAATCTACGTCCCTCCCTCAGCCTCTCTCTTTCTCGCCACCCCCGTCTCATTCCCTCCCTCCCTCCAGCCCCGAACGCACTCGCCCCTCCTCCTCCAACCCCCCCCCCCCCCTCCGTTTCTCGCAGCCGCATCCAGCCGCCCCGGCGCCGGCCGGCCTCTGTTCGCTGCGGGCCCGCTCTGCGCTCCGGAGGGACGCGGCACCGCACCGCCTTCGGATCGCGGGGCAGACGCTGCGGCGCTGGGATCTTCCCGTGCCGCGGTCCGGACACCACCAGGTAATCCGGAGCCATCGACCGGGCCCGGTACTCGACCCCTCTCCCTCGGTTCATCCCGCTCCATTCATCGCTCTCCATCCCTCTCGCCATTCATTTCTCTCTCTCTCTCTCTCTCTCTCTCTCTCTCTCTCTCTCTCTCTCTCTCTGTCTCCATCTCCATCTCTCTCTCCCTCTCAACATCCACCCCTCTCCATCCCTTTCTCCCCTCTCTCTCCATCATCCATCTCTCCTCTGCACCCCCTATCCCAATCCCCAATTCCTCTCCCTCTCCCCATTCCTCTTCATCCCTCTCTTCCCCTCTCTCTCCATCATCCATCTCTCCTCTGCACCCCCTATCCCTATCCCCAATACCTCTCCCTCTCCTCATTCCTCTTCATCCCTCTCTTCCCCTCTCTCTCCATCATCCATCTCTCCTCTGCACCCCCATCCCTATCCCCAGTTCCTCTCCCACTCCCCATTCCTCTTCATCCCTCTCTTCCCTCTCTTCCCTCTCTCTCTGTCATCCATCTGTCCTCTGCCCCCCTATCCCTATCCCCAATACCTCTCCCTCTCCCCATTCCTCTTCCCCTCTCTCTCCATCATCTATCTCTCCTCTGCACCCCCATCCCTATCCCCAATTCCTCTCCCTCTCCCCATTCCTCTTCCCCTCTCTCTCCATCCCAATCTCCCCTGGCCTCCCCTCACTCCCTCCTTCTCTGCCCCTATCTCTCCATCCCTTTCTCCCCTCTCTCTCCATCCATCCCTCTTTCTATCCCTCTCAAATACCTCCATCGCTCACACCTTTTTCTTCTCCTCCCTTTCTTTCCCTCTCCCCACTCTCCCTCTCTCTCTGCCATGCCCCTCTCCCCTTTCTCTCCATCCGGCTCACCCGATCCCTCTCCATCCCTCCATCTTCCTTTCCTTCCCTCGGACCTAATCCCTCTCCTTCCTCTCTCTCCATCCCTCCCTCCTCCTCTCTCACCATCCCTCTCTCCATCCCTATCCCTTCACTCTCACTCCATCACTCCATCCTTCTTCCCCTAACTTCTCCACCCTCTCTCCCTCCCCTCCCCATCCCTCTATCCTCCTCTCTCCTTCTTTCCGCTACTCCCTCTGGATCCCTCACTCCCACTCCCTCCCCATCCCTCTCCATCCTCCTCTCCCCCTGCGTTCCATCCTTCTTTCCCATGCACTCTCTATCTCTCCCTTGCTCTCTCTCTCCCCCTCTCTCTCCATCCAACTCTCCATTGCTCTCCAACCCTCTCTTTCCCTCTCATCTCCCCATCCATCTCCCACTCTCTTTCTAATCCTCTCTCCCACCTTCTCTCCCCCTATACATCACCACATCCCTCTCTCCCCTTCATCTCCATCCCTGTCTGCCACGCTCTTCCTCTCCCTCTCTCACTCCTCTCTTCATCCCTCTCTCCCCTCCATCGTCACCATCAAACTTTCTCCATCACTCTCCATCGTGCTCCCTCCCATTTCTCCATCCTTCCACTCTCTCTCCCTCCCTCTCCCTCCCTACCCATTCCTCTCTTCATCCATCTCTCCATTCCTTTCTCCCCATCTCCCCCTCTCCATCATGCTCTATCCCTTTCTCCCACTCCCTCTCCTTCCCTCACTCCCCTCCCTCTCCATTCCACTCCCCTACTCCCTCTGCATCCCTCACTCTCCCTCCCTTCTTGTCCTGCATTCTCTCCCCAGACCACTCCAACTCTCTCTCCCCTCCCACTCCCTCCCTCCCGCTCCATTCCCTACTCCAACCCTCGCTCTCCATCCCTCACTGCCCTTCTCTCCATCCATGCTTTTCCATCCTCTTTCCATACCCTGATCTCTCTGTCCATCATTTCCACTCCCTCTCCTTTCCCCCTACTCTCCTGCTTTCCATCCCTCTCTCCTTCTCACCCTCCATCTCTCTTTCCCGGTCTCCCCATCCCTTTCTCCATCCTTCTCCATCCATCCAATTTAATCCCTCTCTCCCCCTTCCCTCACTGCCTTCCTCTCCCCCTTTCCATCCCTATATCCCCCACTCCATCCCTCTTCCCTTCTCTTCCCCTATCACCACCCACTCCACCCCTCTTGCTCCATCTGTCTCAACTCTCCAACCCTCTCTCCATCCTTCTAACTCCTATCTCTCCGATCCATCCTCTCCCACCCTCTCTATACATCAATCTATCCTTTTCTCCCCTCTTTCTCCTCCAACCATCTTTCTCTGCCACTCTCTCCCTGTCCGTCTCTCACTCCCCTCTTCCCCTCTCACCATCCCTCTCTCCCTCCTTCTCCATATGTTGCACCCCACACTCTCCTAACTCCCCCTCTCTCTCCATCTCTCTCCCTCCTTCACACTCTCCCCATCTCTCCATCCCAACCCTTCCTTCACTCTCTGTCCCTCTCTCTCCACCCCTCTCCCCATCTCTCCATCTATTCTCTATCTCCCCATCTCTCCATCCCTCTTTCCCCATCTCTCCATCCTCTTCCCTATCTCTCCATCTCTTCCCTATCTCTCCATCCCAACCCTTCCTTCACTCTCTGTCCCTCTCTCTCCACCCCTCTCCCCATCTCTCCATCTATTCTCTATCTCCCCATCTCTCCATCCTCTTCCCTATCTCTCCATCTCTTCCCTATCTCTCCATCCCAACCCTTCCTTCACTCTCTGTCCCTCTCTCCATCCCACTCTCCCCATCTCTCCATCCCTCTTTCCCCATCTCCATCCTACTCTTCCCTGTATCTCCATCCCCTCTCCCCATCCCTTGATCTGTCTCTCTCCTATCTCTCCAGCCCTCTCTCCCTTATTCTCGTTCCTTTCTCTCCACCCTTCTCTCACCGTCTAACTCTCGCTCCATCCTTCAGCCGCTCTCTCTCTCCTGCTCCAATCCTCTTTCTCCCTCCCAGTCCTTTCCTCTCTTCACCCCCTCTATCTATCCCTCAGTCTCCAACACTCCCTGCTCCCTCTCCCTCCCTATCTCTCTCCAGCCCTCTATCTGCCACCTTCTCTATCCCTCCTATCTCCATCCCTCTCTCTTCATGCTTTTCGATCCCACTCTCCATCACTTTCCATCCCTTTGTCCATCACTCCCCCTTCTTCTCCTTTCCCCCTCCCCCCTTTTCATCCATCTCTCTCTCACTCTCTCCCTCTCCATCTCTTCCCCGGTCTCTCCATCCCTCTTTCTCATAACCTTCTCCATCCATCCAACTTAATCCCTCTCTCCCCCACCTTACTCTCACTGCCTTCCTCCCTTTTCCTCTCTCCCCATCTCTCCATCAATCCCTCATTTCCCCCCACATCTCCCTCTCTCCCCATCTCCATCAATCCCCCGTTTCCCCCCACATCTCCCTCTCTCCCCATCTCTCCATCAATCCCCCATTTCCCTCCACATCTCCCTCTCTCCCCATCTCCATCAATCCCCCGTTTCCCTCCACATCTCCCTCTCTCCCCATCTCTCCAATCCTCCATTTCCCCCCACATCTCCCTCTCTCCCCATCTTTCCATCAATCCCCCATTTCCCCCCACATCTCCCTCTCTCCCCATCTCTCCATCAATCCCCCGTTTCCCCCCACATCTCCCTCTCTCCCCATCTCCATCAATCCCCCATTTCCCCACACATCTCCTTCTCTCCCCATCTCTCCATCAATCCCCCATTTCCCCCCACTTCTCTCTCTCTCCCCATCTCTCCATCAATCCCCTGTTTCCCCCCACATCTCCCTCTCTCCCCATCTCTCCATCAATCCCCTGTTTCCCCCACATCTCCCTCTCTCCCCATCTCTCCATCAATCCCCCGTTTCCCCCCACATCTCCCTCTCTCCCCATCTCTCCATCAATCCCCCGTTTCCCTCCACATCTCCCTCTCTCCCCATCTCAATCATCCCCCGTTTCCCTCCACATCTCCCTCTCTCCCCATCTCTCCATCAATCTCCCATTTCCCCCCACATCTCCCTCTCTCCCCATCTCCATCAATCCCCCGTTTCCCCCCACATCTCCCTCTCTCCTCATTTCCATCAATCCCCCGTTTCCCCCACATCTCCCTTTCTCCCCAACTCTCCATCAATCCCCTGTTTCCCCCCATATCTCCCTCTCTCCCCATCTCTCCATCAATCCCCCGTTTCCCTCCACATCTCCCTCTCTCCCCATCTCCATCAATCCCCCGTTTCCCTCCACCTCTCCCTCTCTCCCCATCTCCATCATCCCCGTTATCCTCCACATCTCCCTCTCTCCCCATCTCCATCAATCCCTCGTTTCCCCCCACATCTCCCTCTCTCCCCATCTCTCCATCAATCCCCCATTTCCCTCCACATCTCCTTCTCTCCCCATCTCTCCATCAATCCCCTGTTTCCCCCCACATCTCCCTCTCTCCCCATCTCTCCATCAATCCCCCGTTATCCTGCACATCTCCCTCTTTCCCCATCTCCATCAATCCCTCATTTCCCCCCACATCTCCCTCTCTCCTCATCTCTCCATCAATCCCCCGTTTCCCTCCACATCTCCCTCTCTCCTCATCTCTCCATCAATCCCCCGTTTCTCTCCACATCTCCCTCTCTCCCCATCTCTCCATCAATCCCCCATTTCCCCCCACATCTCCCTCTCTCCCCATCTCTCCATCAATCCCCCGTTTCCCTCCACATCTCCCTCTCTCCCCATCTCTCCATCAATCCCCCATTTCCCCCCACATCTCCCTCTCTCCCCATATCTCTATCAATCCCCCATTTCCCTCCACACCTCCCTCTCTACCCATCTCCATCAATCACCTGTTTCTCTCCACATCTCCCTCTCTCCCCATCTCTCCATCAATCTCCCATTTCCCCTACATCTCCCTCTCTCCCCATCTCTCCATCAATCCCCCGTTTCCCCCCACATCTCCCTCTCTCCCCATCTCCATCAATCCACCGTTATCCTCCACTTCTCCCTCTCTTCCCATCTCTCCATCAATCCCCGTTTCCCCCCACATCTCCCTCTCTCCTCATCTCTCCATCAATCCCTCGTTTCCCTCCACATCTCCCTCTCTCCCCATCTCCATCAATCCCCCGTTTCCCCCCACATCTCCCTCTCTCCCCATCTCTCCATCAATCCCTCGTTTCCCTCCACAGCTCCCTCTCTCCCCATCTCCATCAATCCCCCGTTTCCCCCCACATCTCCCTCTCTCCCCATCTCTCCATCAATCCCTCGTTTCCCTCCACATCTCCCTCTCTCCCCATCTCCATCAATCCCCCGTTTCCCTCTACATCTCCCTCTCTCCCCATCTCCATCAATCCCGCATTTTCCTCCACATCTCCCTCTCTCCCCATCTCCATCAATCCCCCGTTTCCCCCCACATCTCCCTCTCTCCCCATCTCACCATCAATCCCTCGTTTCCCTCCACATCTCCCTCTCTCCCCATCTCCATCAATCCCCCGTTTCCCTCCACATCTCCCTCTCTCCCCATCTCTCCATCAATCCCTCGTTTCCCTCCACATCTCCCTCTCTCCTCATCTCTCCATCAATCCCCCGTTTCTCTCCACATCTCCCTCTCTCCCCATCTCTCCATCAATCCCCCATTTCCCTCCACATCTCCCTCTCTCCCCATCTCTCCATCAATCCCCCGTTTCCCCCCACATCTCCCTCTCTCCCCATATCTCTATCAATCCCCCATTTCCCTCCACACCTCCCTCTCTACCCATCTCCATCAATCACCTGTTTCTCTCCACATCTCCCTCTCTCCCCATCTCTCCATCAATCTCCCATTTCCCCCTACATCTCCCTCTCTCCCCATCTCTCCATCAATCCCCCGTTTCCCCCCACATCTCCCTCTCTCCCCATCTCCATCAATCCACCGTTATCCTCCACTTCTCCCTCTCTCCCCATCTCTCCATCAATCCCCGTTTCCCCCCACATCTCCCTCTCTCCTCATCTCTCCATCAATCCCTCGTTTCCCTCCACATCTCCCTCTCTCCCCATCTCCATCAATCCCCCGTTTCCCCCCACATCTCCCTCTCTCCCCATCTCTCCATCAATCCCTCGTTTCCCTCCACATCTCCCTCTCTCCCCATCTCCATCAATCCCCCGTTTCCCCCCACATCTCCCTCTCTCCCCATCTCTCCATCAATCCCTCGTTTCCCTCCACATCTCCCTCTCTCCCCATCTCCATCAATCCCCCGTTTCCCTCCACATCTCCCTCTCTCCCCATCTCCATCAATCCCCCATTTTCCTCCACATCTCCCTCTCTCCCCATCTCCATCAATCCCCCGTTTCCCCCCACATCTCCCTCTCTCCCCATCTCTCCATCAATCCCTCGTTTCCCTCCACATCTCCCTCTCTCCCCATCTCCATCAATCCCCCGTTTCCCTCCACATCTCCCTCTCTCCCCATCTCCATCAATCCCCCATTTTCCTCCACATCTCCCTCTCTCCCCATCTCCATCAATCCCCCGTTTCCCTCCACATCTCCCTCTCTCCCCATCTCCATCAATCCCCCATTTTCCTCCACATCTCCCTCTCTCCCCATCTCCATCAATCCCCCGTTTCCCTCCACATCTCCCTCTCTCCCCATCTCTCCATCAATCCCTCGTTTCCCTCCACATCTCCCTCTCTCCCCATCTCCATCAATCCCCCGTTTCCCTCCACATCTCCCTCTCTCCCCATCTCCATCAATCCCCCATTTTCCTCCACATCTCCCTCTCTCCCCATCTCCATCAATCCCCCGTTTCCCCCCACATCTCCCTCTCTCCCCATCTCTCCATCAATCCCTCGTTTCCCTCCACATCTCCCTCTCTCCCCATCTCCATCAATCCCCCGTTTCCCTCCACATCTCCCTCTCTCCCCATCTCCATCAATCCCCCATTTTCCTCCACATCTCCCTCTCTCCCCATCTCCATCAATCCCCCGTTTCCCTCCACATCTCCCTCTCTCCCCATCTCCATCAATCCCCCATTTTCCTCCACATCTCCCTCTCTCCCCATCTCCATCAATCCCCCGTTTCCCTCCACATCTCCCTCTCTCCCCATCTCCATCAATCCCCCATTTTCCTCCACATCTCCCTCTCTCCCCATCTCCATCAATCCCCCGTTTCCCTCCACATCTCCCTCTCTCCCCATCTCTCCATCAATCCCTCGTTTCCCTCCACATCTCCCTCTCTCCCCATCTCCATCAATCCCCCGTTTCCCTCCACATCTCCCTCTCTCCCCATCTCCATCAATCCCCCATTTTCCTCCACATCTCCCTCTCTCCCCATCTCCATCAATCCCCCGTTTCCCCCCACATCTCCCTCTCTCCCCATCTCTCCATCAATCCCTCGTTTCCCTCCACATCTCCCTCTCTCCCCATCTCCATCAATCCCCCGTTTCCCTCCACATCTCCCTCTCTCCCCATCTCCATCAATCCCCCATTTTCCTCCACATCTCCCTCTCTCCCCATCTCCATCAATCCCCCGTTTCCCTCCACATCTCCCTCTCTCCCCATCTCCATCAATCCCCCATTTTCCTCCACATCTCCCTCTCTCCCCATCTCCATCAATCCCCCGTTTCCCTCCACATCTCCCTCTCTCCCCATCTCCATCAATCCCCCATTTTCCTCCACATCTCCCTCTCTCCCCATCTCCATCAATCCCCCGTTTCCCTCCACATCTCCCTCTCTCCCCATCTCTCCATCAAACCCACGTTTCCCTCCACATCTCCCTCTCTCCCCATCTCCATCAATCCCCCGTATCCCACCACATCTCCCTCTCTCCCCATCTCCATCAATCCCCCATTTTCCTCCACATCTCCCTCTCTCCCCATCTCCATCAATCCCCCGTTTCCCTCCACATCTCCCTCTCTCCCCATCTCTCCATCAATCCCTCGTTTCCCTCCACATCTCCCTCTCTCCCCATCTCCATCAATCCCCCGTTTCCCTCCACATCTCCCTCTCTCCCCATCTCCATCAATCCCCCATTTTCCTCCACATCTCCCTCTCTCCCCATCTCCATCAATCCCCCGTTTCCCCCCACATCTCCCTCTCTCCCCATCTCTCCATCAATCCCTCGTTTCCCTCCACATCTCCCTCTCTCCCCATCTCCATCAATCCCCCGTTTCCCTCCACATCTCCCTCTCTCCCCATCTCCATCAATCCCCCGTTTCCCTCCACATCTCCCTCTCTCCCCATCTCCATCAATCCCCCGTTTCCCTCCACATCTCCCTCTCTCCCCATCTCTCCATCAATCCCTCGTTTCCCTCCACATCTCCCTCTCTCCCCATCTCTCCATCAATCCCCCGTTTCCCCCCACATCTCCCTCTCTCCCCATCTCCATCAATACCTCACTCCCCTCTCCACTCCTATCGTACTCTCTTTCTATCTCCCCCTCAATCTCTCTGTCCCTCGTCTCTTCATCCTTCTTTCCCTCCCTCTCCACAATTACTTCCCTCTCTCCCCTTTCCATCCCTCTCTCCATATTCCATCACTCTCCCCATCTCTCCATCCTTCTCTCATTCTCTCTCCCATCCTCTCTCTCACCCTCTCTACCCTCTCTAAAATTTCTTCCCTCTCATCCCTCTCTCCACCCTCCCCCTCCATCTCACCTATCTCTCCCCTTCCCTCCCTTCCTTGGTCCGCTTCTCCACCACTCTGCACCCCTCTCCTTTTCTCCCTCCACTCTGTCCATCCCTCCCTACATCCCTTCCTCTCTATCTTGATCCCTCTTTCTCCCTTCACTCCATTGACCCTTTCTTCCTCTCTCCATCCCTCTGCCTCCTCTCTTTTCCTCTCTCCCCCTCCGTTAATTGTGCTCTCTCCATCCCTCTCTTCCTTCACTCTCCAACCCTCTCCCCTCTCTGCATCCTTCTCTCTCCTATCACCCCATCCCTATCTCTGAATCTTTCTCTCACCATCCCTCTCTGTCTATCCCTCTCTCTGCCTCGTCTTCCATCCATCTCCTTTCTCTTTCCTCCTTCTCCAATCCTCTCTCCCATTCTCTCTCTCCCTCTCTCCACCTCTCTCACCCTTCCTTGCTCACCTCCCCGTTCCTTCTGCATCTCTCTCCCTCCACTGTCCATCTCTCACCATCCCTCTTTCTCCCCCTCACTCAATTGACCTTTTCTCCCTCTCCCCAACTGTCACCCCTCTCCTTTTCTCCCTCCCCGTCCCTCCCCATCCCTCTCTCCACCTCTCTCTCCATCCTTCTCTCACTATCCAGCCCTCTCCATTGATCTCCATCTCTCCATCCTTCACCCACTTCCTCTCCCTCCCTCTCTCCCCTGTTCTTTCCTTTCTCCCTCCCATCTCTCCATCTTTCCACGACCTCCCTCCTCTCCATCCCACTCCGTCCATCCCCCTCTACCACCATCCCCCACTCCTCCTCCTTCCCTCGCTCCCCTCCCTTTATCCCTTTTCCCTAGTCCGTCTGCATCCCGCACTCTTTCTCCATCTCTCTCCATCCCCTCTCCCTCTCCATCTCTCCATTCCTCTCTCCCACACTCACTCCATCCCTCTTTATCACTCTGCTCTGCCTCTCTCTCCATCCTTCTCTCTGATTTCCTGTCCTCTCCTCTCTCTTCATTCCTGTCCCTCTTCTCTCCTTCCCTTGTTCCGCTCTCTCTTAATCCCTCCCCTCCCTCTCACTGCCTCATCCTCCTTTCCTCTCTTCCTCTTTTCCATCAGTCTATCCCTCTCTCTCCATCCTGTTCCCCCTCTTCCCCCCACTCCACCCCTCTCTTCTACTCACTCTCGCCTCTCTGCGTCCCTCTTGCCCTTATCTTTCCATTCTCCTTTCACCATCCCACCCTCTCCATCCCTCCCTCCTCCTCATCTCTCCATCTCCCACTTTCTTTCCCTCCCTCTGCAATTATCTCTCTCCCTCCCTCTCTGCCTTCTCGCTAACCCTTCTCCACTCTTTTTACATCCCTCACTCGATCCCCATCTCTCCACCTCCTTCTCAACCCTCTCCCTTTTCTCCTCCCTCCCTCCCTTGCTTCCGTCCCCTCCATCTTCTCCCCCACTGCCTCTTCATCCCTCTTTCCCTCCCTCCATCACTCGCTCTCCCTCACTCTCCATCCATTGCGCCCCCATTCTCCTAATCCCTCTCTCCCCTTCCCTCGCTTTCCTCCATCTCTCCCCCTCTCTGTCCATTCTTCTCCATCCCTCCCTGCCTCATCATTCTTCTTTCAGTTCCCTCTCCGTTCCTCGCTCTCCACCCATTGTGCCTCCGTTCTCTACACCCCTCCATCACAATCCCATTCCCTTTCCATCCCTTCTCCCCTCTCTGTCCCTCGTTCTCCTCCCTCTCCATCACACTTTCCTCCCTCTCTCTACCTCTCTCCATCACTCTATCTCTCCATCCCTGTCTCCACCTCCTCTCATCCCTATCTGCCCTTCCCTCTCCCTCACTCCATCCATCTCCCCAACCTCCTCTCTCTTTCAACTCCCTCCCTCTCCTCTCCCCTCCCTCTCCCATACAAACCATAGAAAAACTACAGCACAGAAACAGGCCTTTTGGCCCTTCTTGGCTGTGCCGAACCACTTTCTGCCTAGTCCCACTGACCCGCACACGGACCATATCCCTCCATACACCTCCCATCCATGTATCTGTCCAATTTATTCTTAAATGTTAAAAAAGAACCCGCATTTACCACCTCGTCTGGCAGCTCATTCCATACTCCCACCACTCTCTGTGTGAAGAAGCCCCCCCCTAATGTTCCCTTTAAACTTTTCCCCCCTCACCCTTAACCCATGTCCTCTGGTTTTTTTCCCTTCTTGCCTCAGTGGAAAAAGCCTGCTTGCATTCACTCTATCTATACCCATCATAATTTTATACACCTCTATCAAATCTCCCCTCATTCTTCTACGCTCCAGGAAATAAAGTCCTAACCTATTCAACCTTTCTCTGTAACTGAGTTTCTCAAGTCCCGGCAACATCCTTGTAAACCTTCTCTGCACTCTTTCAACCTTATTTATATCCTTCCTGTAATTTGGTGACCAAAACCCCTCCCCCCTCCCCTCCCTCTCCCTCCTTCTCCCATTCATCCCTCTCTACCCCTCCAATCCTTGCGCAGTCTCTCTTCATCCCTTTCTCCCACTCCCTCTCTGTCCCTCTACGCCCTCTCCCCAACCCTCACCCCGTCTCTCCCCTCCTCAATATACATCACTCCATCCCTCTCTTCCACACCTTTGCCATCCCTCTCTCACTCCTATCTCTATCCATCTCTGCCATACTCTCTACATCCCTCTCTCCATCCCTCTCCTTCTGTCTCCTCCATTCCCCCTCTCCTCCCCTCTTTATTCTTCTTTCCCACCCTCTCCTTCACTCACTCTTCCTCCCTTGCTCTCCCTTCCTCTCCAACCATTGTACCTGCACAGTCTCGTCCCCCTGTCCCCTTCTCACAATTCTGTTCCCTCCATCCCTCTCTCCCCATCTCTCCATCAGTCTCTCTCCTATCACTCCATCCACTCTCCACTATCCTCTCTCATCGTCTAACTCTGTATATTACACTCCAATCCTCTCGCTCCCATTCTCTCTCCAACCCCTCTACTTCCCTCTCCATTCCTCTCTCCCGCTGTCTCTCCATCCCTCTCTCACTCCCCTCATCTCTCTCTCCCACTCTCTCCATCCCTCTCCATCTACCTCTCTCTCTCCATCCCATCTTCATCCCTCTTTCCGCTCTCCTCTCCATCACACTTTCCTTCTCTCCCCTTCTCTTCCCCTCTCTCCTTCCTATCATTCTCTCTGCCCCTCACTACATCGCCTCTTTCACCTTCTCTTCTTTCGTCTCTCACCCTATCTCTGTATCCATGTTTCTGCACCTGTCTGTCCCTCCCATCTCTCCATCACTCTCCCAATCTCTCTCCATCCTCCGTCTCCCACCCTCTCCCCCTACCCATACCTCTCTGCCCCACTCCTTCTACATCACTCTCAATCCTCTCTCCTCCTCTGACTCAACCCTCTCTCACCCTCCCTCTATCCATCCCTCCATCTCCCTCTGCATCATTTTCCTTCAACCTCATCCATCTCTTTCTCCCCCTCTCTTAATCTCTCTCTCCATCACTCCCTCACTCCCTCTCTCTGCCTTCTCCCCATCCTTCTCTCTCCCTGCCTCTGCCTACCGCTCACCCCCCGTCTCCATCCCTCTCCCTGTCTCTATCCCACTTTTCCTGTCCCCTTCCATTCCTCTCTCCATCCCCAGTTCCACTCTCCCTCCAACCTTCTCCTGCACTCCCTCTGCATCTCTCGTCTTTCCCTCTACTCTGTCCATCCTTCCCTCTCCAGCTCATCCCTCTTTCTCCCCCTCACTCTATTGACCCTTTGTCCCTCTCTCCATTCTCTATCCCTCTCCCTCCTTTCTCCATCCCTCCTCGTTACTCTTTCTCCATCCCTCTCTCCTCTCTCCATCATACCCTCGCTGTCTCTCCATCGCTCTCCAGTCCTCTCCATCTCCCTCTCCATCCGTCTCCCTCCAACACACACGCTCCATCCTTGTCCATCGCTACCTCCTCTAATCCTCTCTCCACCCTCTCCATCCCTCTCTCTTCCTTCCTTTCCCACCCTGCATCCCTCTCTCCTTCCCCCTCACAGCCCTTCGACCCATCTTGTCACCATTTTAACTGCCCAACCCAATCAATCTGCCCGGAGACCCCAGCCCTCTACATCGCTACCAGTCATGGATGTGCCCATGCAAATATCTCTCAAACATTGAACCTGAGTTCACGTGCACCCTTAACCCACAGCCTCTGGTTGCAGTGCCACCCAACATCAGTGGAGAAAGCCTGCCCCCATTTACTCTATCTGTACTCCTCTTAACCTTCTATACCTCTGTCAAATCCCCTCTCAGTCCTTCAAATTCCAAGGAATAAACTGTTTATTTACTTCTGTTCACCCCCTTCTCTCCCTCCCCCACTCTCCCCTCTCCCCATCCCCCTCTCCCCCTCCCTTCCTCCCTCCCCTCTCTCCCCTCCCCCTCTCCCACTGCCCTCCCCTCTCATCTCTCCCCCCCATTCCCCCACCCCCTCTCCCCTGTCCCCCACCCTGACCTCCCCCTCCCCTCTCTCTCCTCTCCCCTCTCCCACTCCCCTCCCCTCTCTCCCCCACCCCGCTCTCCCCTCTCCCCCACTCCCCCTCCCCTCTCCCCATCCCCCTCTCCCCCTCCCTTCCTCCCTCCCCTCTCTCCCCTCCCCCTCTCCCACTGCCCTCCCCTCTCATCTCTCCCCCCCATTCCCCCACCCCCTCTCCCCTGTCCCCCACCCTGACCTCCCCCTCCCCTCTCTCTCCTCTCCCCTCTCCCACTCCCCTCCCCTCTCTCCCCCACCCCGCTCTCCCCTCTCCCCCACTCCCCCTCCCCTCTCCCCATCCCCCTCTCCCCCTCCCTTCCTCCCTCCCCTCTCTCCTCCCCCTCTCCCACTGCCCTCCCCTCTCATCTCTCCCCCCCATTCCCCCACCCCCTCTCCCCTGTCCCCCACCCTGACCTCCCCCTCCCCTCTCTCCCCTCTCCCCTCTCCCACTCCCCTCCCCTCTCTCCCCCACCCCGCTCTCCCCTCTCCCCCACTCTCCCCTCTCCCCATCCCCCTCTCCCCCTCCCTTCCTCCCTCCCCTCTCTCCCCTCCCCCTCTCCCACTGCCCTCCCCTCTCCTCTCTCCCCCCTCTTTCCCCCACCCCCTCTCCCCTCTCCCCCACCCTGACCTCCCCCTCCCCTCTCTCCCCTCTCCCCTCTCCCACTCCCCTCCCCTCTCTCCCCCACCCCACTCTCCCCTCTCCCCCACTCCCCCTCCCCTCTCCCCATCCCCCTCTCCCCCTCTCTTCCTCCCTCCCCTCTCCCCCCTCCCCCTCCCCTTTCCCCCTCTCCCCCACCCCCTCTCCCCCTCCCTTCACCCCTCCCTCCCCTCCCTCTCCCCTCCCACTCCCCTTCACTCTCTGTTAACCCACTCTCCCCTCCCCGCTCTCTCCCCCTTCCCCTCCCCTCTCCCCATCCCCCTCTCCCCCTCCCCTCCCCTCCCCTTCACTCCCTGTTAACCCTCTCTCCCCTCCCTTCTCACCCTCTCCCGTCTCCCCCTCCCCTCCCCTTCTCTCCCCTCACCTCTCTCTTATCACTGTACCCTCACTCCCTTCTCTCCCCCTCCCCCTCTCCCCTCTCTCCACCCTCCCCCTCCCCTTCACTCTCTCCTCTCCCTCTCTTCCTGTCCCCTCTCTCCCCTCTCTCCCCCTCTCCCCCTCTCCCCGTCCCTTCCTCCCACCCCTTTCCCCTTTCCCCCCTCTCCCCCCACCCCCTCTCCCCCTCCCACTCCCCTATCTCCTCTCTCTCCCCCTCCCTTCTCCCCCCTCCCCTCCCCTCCCCTTCTGTCCCCTCACCTCTCTCATCACTGTACCCTCACTCCCCTCTCTCCCCTCCCCCTCCCCTCTCCCTCCCTCCCCTCCCCTCTCCCCCATCTCCCACTCCCCACTCCCTCCTCCCCTCTCTCCCCTCTACCCCTCTCCCTCTCCCCCCTCCCCCTTCTCCCCTCTCTCTCCCCTCCCCCTTCTCCCCCTCTCCCCCTTCCCTTCACTCCCCCTCCCGTCTCTCCCCTCTGAATTTCCCCTCTCCTCCCCCTTCTCTCCCCTCACCTCACTCTCCTCACTCTCCCCCTCTCCCCCTCCCCTTTCCCCCTCTCCCCTTCCCCTCCCCTCTCCCCTCTCCCTCTCTCCCCTCCCCTCTCCCCCCTCCTGTCTCCCCCTCCCCACTCCCTCCTCCCCTCTCTCTCTCCGTCCCCTCTCTCCCCTCACTCCCCTCCCCCTCTCCCATCCCCTCTCTGCCCCTCCCCCCTCTTCCGTATCCCCCTGCGCTCTCAATCCCACCCCTCTCGCCCCTTGCCTCTTCCCCTCCCCTCCCACTTCTCTCCCCTCACCTCTCCGCCTCTCTCCCCCCTGCCCCTCCCCTTTTCACACTCTCCCCTTCCCATTCACTCCCTCCTTCCCCTCTCTCCCCCACCCTCTCCCTTCCCCCATCCCCTCTCCCCGTCTCATCCCTCTCCCCACCTCTCCCCCCTCCCCATCTCTCTCCCCTGTCTCCCCCCTCCCTCTCCCCCTCCCCCTCTCCCCTCTCTCCCTCCTCCCCTTCACCCTCCTCCCCTCCTCCCCTTTCCCATCTCCCACACCTCTCTCTCCCCCTCCCCTCTCTCCCCCTCACCTTTCTCCCTCTCCTTACCTCACCTCTCTCCCCCTCCCCTCTCCCTCTCCCTCTCTCTCCCCCTCCCCTCTCCCCCTCCCCCTCCTCTCCCCCTTCTCTCCCCTCATCTCTCTCTCCTCACTCTCCCCTTCCCCTTCACTCCCTCCTCCCCCTCTCCCCTCCACTCTCCCCTTCCCCCTCCCCTTCTCTCCCTTCACCTGTCTCTCCTCACTGTACCCTCTCTCACTCTCTCCCACTCTCCCCTCCCCCTCTCCCACTCCCCTCCCTGCTCTCCCCTCTCACCCCCTCTCCCCCTCCCTTCCTCCCTCCCCTCCCATCTCCCCCTCTCCCCCTCCCCTTTCCCCCTCCCCTTTCCCCCTCCCCCTCTCCCTCTCCCCATCCCCTCTCTCTCCCCCTCCCTCTCTTCACCTCTCTCTCCCCTCACCTCTCGTCACTCTCCCCTCTCTCCCCCTCCCCCTCTCCCCTTCCTCTCTCTCTCCTCCCTGTCCCCTCTCCCTCCTCCTTTCTCTCCTATCTCTGTCCCCTCTCTCCCCACACCCCCTCT